>NW_017100261.1:773716-787067 GCF_001263275.1 Habropoda laboriosa | reverse complement strand
GGGGCGGCTGGGGCTGGATTTATTTTCCGTGGCGCGCCTCCCTTTCACCTTTCCTCTCGGCGTCTTTTTCACGGGCGTAACGACGGGGAACATATGGCGGTGGCGCGGGGCGCGGCAACGGCGCCATGGAATCTCCATAATTCTGGCTTACAGAAAATGACAGCTTTTAGCGTTGATGCACAGTTTATACCGGGCGTATTATTTTAAGTGGCGCTGTCTGTATAATTCAAGACTCGGGGTGCACAGACGGAGGAGCGAGTGAAACAGAGGAAGAGGCTGTGCGGTATCAAACCTGTATAACAGAAAGGGAGAGAGAGAGAGAGTGATAGAGAAGGGGGGAGAGGAAGAGTGAGAGCGACAAGGGGGTTGGGAGAGATAGAGTGGAAGAGGTGGAGGCGAGTGAGAGGTGAAACGAGCGAGTTTGCGGGCGCGGAGGACGGGAGAGGAAGGTCGACGCGGTAATGGCATCGTCGTGTCGCCAGCTTAAAGCTCCAGTGATTCTCAATCACGCGAATCCATTCTCCGTGTCCATCGCGTTGGCGCCAAGTCCGCGCCAAGTCCGTGCCGCGGATGGAACCGTTGGAGGCTGCGCTGAGATACTTTCCGCTTCGTCGATGCCGACGTTTCCTCCGAATTACTGTAAAATAAATAAACTCGGCCAGCACTCTCTCTCTCTCTCTCTCTCTCTCTCTCCCTCGTAAAACCATCCCCGTCTCTGTTGCATCGAATTTGAATTCGCTCGCAGGATGAAACACGGGGTCGCTCGCGGCTATTTGGTTCGCGAGCATAATGGACATCGGTGAAGAAGGAAGGGAAGAACGTGAAACAAGAAAGAGTAAAGAGATAGATGAAGATGGAAAGAGAGCGTGTGTAGTCCGGAAAAAAGAAGCTAGCAGAAGGGGACCAGCTGCGGTTTCCTCTAATCTTTGTACAGGCACAGCCCCACCGAATTAATACGAGAGCCTCGAAGAAAAGATAAACATTCCCGTGAATACTCATGGGTATACAGGAGGCTGAGCGTGTAGAGAGTGTGTGTGTACACACATGCGGGCAAAACCATGGCCATGGCGGAGCATGTGCTTTGCCGGCAAGATGTTTTGACCGACGAGATCCCGTCGTCACGGATGTCGTTTCTGCTTAATTGTTCGCTCTCCCCTTCGTATCTTCCTTCTTGGCTCTGTCGGACGAGCGTAACAGGATGGAACTGCCGGAGCGCCGCCATACCGTCGCGATGGATCATCCCTCGGCTTCTCCTCGCCAACAACCGCCATTGTACACACGTTCGCGAAAGAATAATCGAAAGTTCGTTATTACGCGCTCGAACAACTCGTTAATATTCCCTCGGCTGTATTTCCCTCCGCGGTGCTAATCAACTCGGAATTCGTCTTGGGAAAAAGGCGAGCATACACCAACCGAAAAATTCATCTTCCTGGAGAAATAAGGTGTCTACGTTTAACGACGTAAGTAACTCTAAAGGAATTTAAGGGACGATTTGGGGTTCGTCGTCGTCGTCGTCGTCGTCGTCGTTCCCGTCGGTTGAGGCCTCGATGAACGCACAGGGGCAAGGGGGACAGGGAAGATAGGGAAGAAATCACAGGGGTAACAGAGACATAGTAGCGAAGAGGGGTTCTGTCAGAGCGAGATGGAAAGCAGGAGCAACGAGGAGGAACAGAGAGAGAACGAGGGCCGATAGACGTAGGCGCCGGCCGAGTTGCGCCGCTGATTGCACCACAAAGGGTGCAATTATGCGGCCCTCCAGCAATCACCGCGCATTCTGCCCGCCATTTGACCCCTCGACACCCCTCGAAACCCCGCCACGCTCCGACGGTACCTACACCGCCCCGGGTACATAGGCA
This sequence comes from Habropoda laboriosa, assembly GCF_001263275.1. Taxonomy (NCBI): domain Eukaryota; kingdom Metazoa; phylum Arthropoda; class Insecta; order Hymenoptera; family Apidae; genus Habropoda; species Habropoda laboriosa. The sequence continues at coordinate 785,211 of NW_017100261.1, read as the reverse complement.
GCAGCAGCAGCACACGACAGACATATCACCGGTCGGGCCACCGTCGCTTTTTATTTAAATGCGCCCCCTCGACGAGTCGACACCCTGAATGCCCCACGAAGTCGGTGCAATTTAACCTGGTGGTGTCGCGAGAAAAAATCTGTTAATGAACGATTGTCGGCTACTGGGATTCGGATGAAAATATCCTGAAAATTGGACGCCTTTCTTTCCTCCTTTCTTCCCTGCGCTCGTTCGTTCGTTCGTCTCATCCTCCCTATTCCAACGATCCGTACACCTCTCCCTCTACCTCTTGATTCATGGTACGAATTCGCGCGGCGATCAAACGTTTGTTCAACGAGTTTCCTGGTCGCGTGCCCCCTTCTCTGGTAATGTATTTTTGCCGTATAACGTTTCGTGGGAACTGGTTGATTTTCTTTATCCTCCTACGTATCGATAGGAACAATATTCTATTTACAAAGTGAAAAGGATAACTTACTGAAGGATAACTTAAAGTTTGATAGATTAATAAGCGTAATTGCGAGAGGGAATGTATACTCGGTTGAATGAAGACGACTGAAACTGGTACGACTCGGGTTACGTGTCTTAGGTTAAGCAAATAAGAGGAAGAAATAGCGAACAAGGTTTTGCAAACTGCATCTACGTGTGAATTTACCGTATCGTTAATTAGTTCTCACCACCTCTATCCCGCGATACAGGCCATGTTTAGCGCTGGCATTCCACGCCGCGGCTCTCCTCCAGTTCGATGCTCGAACGAGCACCGCCAGTGGTATCGCAGACGCGAGGCGAACCAACGTAATTTCTGGCTTTTTGCCTATTACACGAGAGCACTCACGACGTTGTACCGATTATGGAGAAAGGGCGAGCGAAGGACGAAAAAAGCAGCAGCAGAAGCGAAAGAGCCGAGCGGAGACAAGGGCCGAGGAGAGTGGAGACAAGACTTGTGTAAGAGCGAGGAGGAGAGGTTGTATCGTGAGACGACGAAGGAGGTATACGACGGAAGAAACGTTCCAGATGTGTTCCCGGCTTCTGAACAAGTTCAGAGTCAAGTTGCCAGACCTCCTCGTTCCCTCGGCCCCTCGGCCCCGTGGCTCACAGGCAGGAAGTGCCGCATTAAAGCCGCTAATCTGCCTGTTTTCATGCCTCTTCGTCTCTCTCCTCGTGTCGTCGTCACCACTTTTTCCCTCTTTTGTCCGCGCCGCTCGTAAACCGCGTGTTTATGCCTGTTAGTTAGGAAAACGAATAGTCGGGAGGGATCGATACGCGAATGTCAGCACCGGGATTGCGAATTATTACGTGGTCACGCGATAAGAGAAATGCCTCTATCGAGAGAATATCCTGTTCTATCGGGGTACGTATATCGGTGTTGATTGATTTCGCAAAGGTGATTTAATCGCGATCGTCGTCCCTCCGTCGTAAAGATAAATTAATTCACGTGCGGTTTTATTCGTTGAGAAGAATTTTTGTAGCTCGCGTCTTGTGTCACCTTGTTCGCGGTGTCGTGTATTTTTAGACGCATACCGAGGCGAGAGAGAGGGCAGGTTTAAAGTAAATTTGAAAAACGTATCCGTCGCGGCCCCCTGACGAAAATCTCTCCCAACGGCCCGTTTCTGTAATCCGAGGACATTAATTTGTTGGCAGGACGGACTTAAGAGTGTTGACCCGGCCCGTTTCCCCCGAGAGACTCCTTGTATTTTCTCAGGTTATCTGGGAAGAATCCGGGAAACGGCGCAGGACGTTCCGGTCAAATTTTACGGTGCCCGATATTCCGGTGCTTCCGTGGCAGAGGCACGGGGAGAGGCGGAGATCTCCACGAACGCGTCTGTTCGGACGTGCTTTCCAAATATTGATTTTTCGATTTTCGCCACGTGTTGAGACCTCGTAGATCCATCATCAGGATTCCTCGTACCTCCAAATAAACTGCTATCTTCTACGAGAGACTTCCGACGTCCTTTTCTAACTTTCAAACTGTACCACTACCGACACTTCGGTATCGCTATTGCTCCAGATTAAAGCGATAAACGAAAGTTTATAGATTTGCCGGCAATTCGATTCGGTTTAAGGGGTGGGTAGAGCGAAAATGGTCGGTCTCGTTTGCAAAAGGTTCTTCTTCGGGGTAAGCGTAACGGGCGCGTATCAGTGGTGTCGGGCGGCAGAGATCCAGGGGCAGAGGTGGCTCGCAAGCAAGAACGCGCGGGCAGGGCGGGAGGTTATTGCCTGTTGGGTGATTTATCTAGTAATACTAGCCGACAGGCCACGAGGCCGGGGCACCAGGCATGGGGGCAAACCCGTGCCTTCTACCCCTACCCGTGGGGCCAACCACCGGCACCGGTGGAAATTAAAAACTCACTTTATTACACGTCTCATTCTGTGCTCCCCCGCAGCCGCCTCCTATCCCCCTCTGCACACCACCTTCCTCGTCCGGTAGCCAACCGTCTATACGATCCTCTCCTTTCCTCTCTCAACTCCTCTCGGCCGGCGCCACCAACGCCGCGCCGCCCGCTCTCGTCACATCCTGCCGCCCCTGCAGCGCCTCGTCCACCGCGGACCGACTTAATATGAGGCCGGCCATACCTGATGGAACGAATATTATTAAAGTTCGCCCGCACGCGAAACCCGTGAAATATCGCTGCTCCCTTTCTCCTTCCCTCTAGCGCGACGCGGCGCGTCGCTCTTCTCTTCAGCGCCGTTTAGACCCTTCACCTCCTCCACTCTCGGCCCACTGCTACCGCTGCTGCTGCTACTGCTGCTGCCTCTTGCCACCGGGCTTTTATTATCTGCCTCTAGCTTATACTCGAGACGGTAGCGAACTCCCAGAAGCAAAAATAATCACGGGTAAGCCGCGATGTAAATACGCTGGGCTTCACCGCCACCCTCTCATCCTCGCCTCCTACTCCTTCTGCTACTGCTGCTGCTACTCCTCCAGGATTCACAGTCCTTCTCTCTGCTTTCCATTTGCCCGGAGCCGCGGTACAATTTCGATTTTTCAAGTTTTCTGCCCAGGAAGAGGATGGAAAGGCTGCTGGTACATGGTGTGTCGAGGTGATTCGCGGAACACTCGCGAAAGTAACGTTTCGTTGCGCGATGGATTATTTATGATTCTATGCTTTTATCTGTATTACTTGGTCCATTGCGGGCGGGCGACGGCGATGCAGCCGCGATCCCGTGCTTGTGTATTAAGAACGCTAGGAAACAGAGGTTGGTTGTCGCGGAACGCGCGCGCGCGCGCCTGGTCTCGATGCAACCGGAAGCGATATCGCGGCTCGTTTCGACGAAACGTTTCGTCGTTGATTTCGAAGGAGGGAACCGGCAGTGCTAATTTTCTACGCGGTGTTTCGAGATTATTGCGCGGCTTCGATTGCCGCGGAGTCGCGACATCTGTGCGCTATTTATACGTGTGATCAGTTGAAGAGGTATTTTGTTGTTTTAATCTTTGCAAATGCGTGTACAGTGCGTTTCAAAAGGGGATGGTGGAATTAAGTGTTGTTAGGTGTAAAGTTTCGCCGATAAAATGAGATTTTTGCGCATTGACGCGTTTTGTCTTCAAATTTTCAAGTATTTAAATTTTCAAATTTTTAGATTTGTAACACATTCGACATTGACTGGACTCTCGGTTTCGCCGACAAAACGAGACTTTTGCGTATTAACGCGTTAGGCCTCTCACGGGCACAAACTTAGAACTTAGACTCTCTATACTTCGAAACCTTAGAAACCCTTCTCCCTTAGACTCACACATCTAAAAATCGATCTCTCCGTTTCCTTCTCCGAGGCCCACACTTCTGAATCATCCAGTATACCTCGAATAACGCCAGCAGCTAAACACGCTCGTTTAATTCCCGAATTCTCGTCACCGACTTATCGAACCAAAACATTATTGGTCGTTTCACTCTAACCCGGGTCTTTTCTCTCTTATCAACGACTAAATTTTCCCTCTCGACCCGGGGACGCCTCTGTATAATCCGCAGACAATCAAGATCGGTCGGTGGAGCGAGGCGGGTAACGCGATTGATTCAATTTCGAACGTAAAGGGAGCGGTTACGGAGGGAAAATTGAAGCGGCACGTTGATCGGGCTCAAAACGGCCGTGGAACATACTTTATCTTATCACAGAGAGACATTGGCAAGAAACGCGAGGTCTAATCACCTCGCGTCGCACAGCTGCGCGTCCTCTTTCTTCCTCCCTTTCCTCTCTCTCTCTCTCTCTCTCTCTCTCTCCCACTTTCCCCTCCTTCTCGTTTCGTTCATAGTGCCTACGCACTGGTGTGCACGCGTGCGCGCGTGCATAGACCCTGATGACGTACCCGTCGGTATCTGGCTCGTTTTATTAATGTCAATAAGGCAATTATTGTCGATGAATGGCGTGGGTGGGTATCTCGCTCATACCGCTGTCGTGCCGAGTTACCTGCCTCCGGTATCGATGGCTACGAACCGATGTTTTTAACTCGCCCCAATCGAACAAGTTCATTTTCACCCTACGTCCCTATTAACCCAACGATATTCCTCCGATCCAATTTCTCTCTCCTCCACAATGAAAAATCGTTCGCGAGACGATCGAATATGTCCGTCGGATTTTCACCTGGTTCCTGCAGATAGTTGCTTAATATTTCGTCGAAATAAAACGACAAGTCAAATAGAAAATGCAGAAACAAACACAACTAGAGGGTACGTAACGTACAATTTGCTAAACTCTGTTTCATCCCTCGAATTGTACGATTTCGATCCTCCATCCTTGTCCTCTGTAAGTATCAACGATGTGGTCGCTTTCAAGTGATTTAGTAGTGCATATTGAAAATTATCCAGGTCTATGGGAGCCTTGAAACTGATTTCTTTTTCTTTTACCGGCTTCTTGAACGTTTGCGCGTTACTCGGCGCACTCGCTGAACGAAATATACCGGGGATGGGGAGAATAATATAGGAAAGAGGGGTTTCTCCAGTCTCCGCTAAGCAATATCCATCCACCCCACATGCCTGCCTGCCTGCCTGTCTGCCTGTTCGTATTATCGGTGTGTACAGACGGGCTCTCAGCAATTTATCCATTACGGTCCTAGTCGCGCGCGCACTATTATTGCATTTTTTGAAATTATTGCTCTCCCGGCATCGACAACGCGCTACCATCTTGATTGACAGGGCTGCGCCTTTATCGCGTGTACGCGCGCCCATCCAACGCATAGTTATATACGCGCGTGCCGCATCGATTTATCGTTACGCCTTTTCTTCTCTTGTCGGAGTGTAACCGTTTTTCTTTTTTCATTTTTTTTTTTACGATGGTAGTTGCTCGATAAACGAAGACGTTGTGTAGTTGAGGGTTGAAAGTGGCGATCCGACGAGGATCGATGATCGGATGATTCGAGAGTAGATTTTTTTCAAATTCTGTAGATTGATTCGACGAACAATTTGTCGGGGTACTTCCTACGCTACGCCACTAGAGGGATGGAGGGACGTTAACCTTTCTCGCTGGTGCTCGTTGAGGTTGTTTTAAGGTGTTTCAATCGAATTTTCTGCGACAGTTTTTTCTGAGTTACATCCATAGAACGTACTGATAAAGTTTGACGAGGGAAAACTGAGACACACTGTATACACTGTGGGGCATGTAAAACAGGTAATTTAATGGAGAAAGTGTTTAAATTACGAACAAAACTTTTCTCGCGCCATCATAGCTAAATAGAGAAGACAATTAATCTAAGTCAAGGGTCTCCTAGGTAGCCTCTACTTTTCTATTTGTCTCCCTCCTTTCATAACCAGTCGCTATAAATTTTGTTGGAATTTTTATATTTGCAAAAAACAACACGTGGTTTCTAAAGGCTGTTTAATGCGGGTGGAAATCCGCAATCTGCCTAATAGACGGTTAATATGTGATAATATATACGCAATCGTGAAGTTGACTGTACGAAAAGAATACCGTATTGAAAAGTCTTGTGACGCTCCTGGGTGCGTATTTTCGCGTCGGTGAAATGCGCGTCGTATCGGTGAATTCCAACAAATTCTTCCCTCAAACAGATCACGAGATCGTAGAAATTTATAAAAAGAAAAGAAATCGCACGGGAAATTGAAACGCATCTTACACACGTTCGCAATTCTCCTCGTCGTCCCTTTCTACCTCCTTTCCTTCGCCCTGTAAAAGCACGCGTCGGATCCCACTTTGGCCGATATTTTCATCGATCTTCCGCGCGTGGACTCAATTATCCGAAGTGTGCGCCGGAGGCTGATCGCGTCCGTGGAGACTCGAGCGGAACAGGAGGAGGCGGGATCAGAGTAGTAGAAGAGCACAGCGGTAATACATCGTGTCCGAGAGAGAGTCGACCTGGGAAGGATGTACGAGTTCGTTTGGGGCAGCCAAGTCCTCAGAGAGAGAGAGAGAGAGTCTCCGGTAAAGGTTGGCACGGTAAAAAATTCAGAGGGTGAATAAATCAAGGAAGCGTCGCAGCAACGTGCCGCGGCGCTCCTCGCTGCAACGTAAGTGCGGCCGATGCTACTACGTTTCTGTTGCACGAGATCTCCCGACGATCCTCTTCCTTTGTACATACTTTATGGCGAATAATGCGTGAAAAGGGACACAGGGCCAAGCCTAACGCCTTATACGCGTCTCGTTTCAACCCTGGACATTCCCACGTCTACGTTCCACCGTAATCCTCTGATCCGTCCTTAGACTTGTGCGCGATGATTTAGGGCACCCCTTCCTGCTTCTTCCTTCTCTCTTTCTCTCTCCTCCTGTTCTGCCTTGTCTGCTACAGAAATACGATTAGCCACGCTGTGCATATGTATACGTGTATATATAGGTATCGGTGGTTAGGTTGCAAACGGCATTGTCGTTTGTATCCGGCCGTTTCAACAACTCGTGTCCTGCATCTCGTTATTCCTCGCTCCACCGACCACGATCGTTTTTCATCCTGGGTGTATGCCCGAGCGTATCTCGCTGGCTCCGAGATTCGCAGAATAGGGGAGAGATTAATTGTAACGCGGCATTCAAAGCTGGTTACGATTTTGAGATTCTTGTGGCCTCGACGAAACGACGAAACACGTCGGTTGCAGACGACGACGACTACCACTACGAGCGGCTTTCAGACTGGTTCTCGAATCTCCTCTGTAAGCCCCTGGTATAACAAAAAAAAAAAAAGATCGGTAATTACACCGTGCTATGAAGTAATGCCTGATACCTTTTACGTTGCTATCTATTTGCGAGAAAAAGGATTAAGAGGCCGGACAAGAAGGATTGAGAAGTTGAGTAGGTGGTTGGGAGAGGGAGAGTATCCGTGTAGGGTGGGAGAGATAGTACGGAAGGAAAGGGTAGTGGTTGGAGAGAGAGAGAGAGAGAGAGAGGAGGAGGAAGACACGAGAGGGAGAAACGTATCTATACGGTAGGTATAGATCGTACCGTATCGTTGAGTAAGTTGGAAACGGAGGGTAGGACGCTCGGGGGGATGGTGGCTCATCTTGTAATGGACTCAGAAGACAGGCGAGTCAGCTAATGGACCCCTGCTCTTCCAGAAAAGCTCTCAGTATCTGTGCCACACGAGCATCGATGCCATCGGCGACGGGCTGCGTCCTTCCAAAATCCGCAACGCTCGTATCAACGTCCAAAACTCTGTTTCCCTTTGGTTTCTCTTCCATCGGTTTCGTATACAGGCTGCTCCCCCGAGCGCACACGCGATCGCCAAACCGGACGATTCTATTTTCCCTAGAACGGTACCGTGGAACCGCATCCTCCCTTAATAGGCGAAAAACTGACCGGTTGTTTTCCCGAGTTCACGCTCGAAAAAATATTTGACGTTGAACGGAGGAGCGAAGGCTGGGTGGATACACCTACGTGTTTGGATAACGGGTCCAACAGCGTGACGCGCGTGTAGGAAATCGCGTTGGACCGTTCGGCCGCACACTCGCCTCGGTTGCGACCGCGCGCTCGCTGCACAAATATTTTCTCGCGGAGATGCAAAAACGCTCGGCATTTTTAAGAGGGTACACGTGTTTCACCAGCGAACTCGACCCCTCGTCCACTCGCGCGTGTATCGAAACCTACGTTCCAAACGAAATTTCCCACCCTCGGAGAGAAAGCACCGTAATTCGTCTTCGATACGAACTGTAGAAGAGAACAAGACGTTCGGGAGTAATTAACGAATAATTGAAGGTAACGACACGCGAATGAAAATATATTCGATTCGCGTGTACAAGCTCGCGTGTCACGGGGAATAGGACCGTTGAGGTAGATGAATAGAAGTTGTCTGACTAAAGAGAGAGAGAGAGAGAGAAAGGAGAGAAGATCCTTGGGAAAAAGTGAGAGAGAAGGAAAGATAGTCAGGCTACTCCCATCTACTCCCACCAAATGGGTCGCACCATCTTTCTTCTTATCCTTCGCAGTCGTCCTTTCTCGGTCTACTCTTGAGAGAGCAACGTCTAGCTCGGTTGATGGGCAGCGCCACTTGCGCACCACACACACACATATTGGTCCTGCCGCTTTCCACGTAGCTGTCCAGCCGATGTCCGATACATCAGGTCCATGCATAATAAATCCACGGGAGTGGAGAGCGCGAACACGCGCTCTCTACCTTTGGCCGGGTATTGGCTAGGCGGATATGTTCACCGGAACAGAGACAGGAGGATGCACTTCGAGTCGAGTGGGAACTTTGGAAACGGGTTCTCGCGAATCCTTGTCTCGTCACGCGCAAGTGTTTTGTCCGCTTTACTCATCGGGATAGTTTTCTCGCCGGGTTGTCAATATCCAGGGGCCTTTGGCTCGTATTACCCTGGACAAACTTGGCCATCAAATTTTCGCGATTCCCGTGTCCCGGGTAGAGGAAAAGTTGAGGGTAACGTGAAAGTGGTTCGATTCGATGCTCTCTCTCTCTCTCTCTCTGGTCTTGGATGTTTGTATCGTTTCGATCAAAGTGGGAATTTTCGACGAGGGAAGAGAAGAAGTTTTTCGAACCCTTCCCTCCTGTGTTCGAGAAACGAATACGTAATTATCGTTACGGTCTCGTTAACGGTAACGGACATTGAATCGTGCCCTCTCTCTCTCTGTTACGACGCAACATCCCGGCAATTATCCAGGGTGGTAGAGAGGAGGGGGAGAGAGAACGAAGGGGTGTATCGCGTGACTACGGGAAATTTAGGTTCTATCGAAGAAAAGCCCGATCGAATTTAGAAGTTGAAACCAGCGCGGGCTCTCTTAATTAACGAACGCTAAATAAATCCGTTCCCTGGGCGAAACTCGAATGGGTCAGGCGCATGGGGTGCGGGTGGCAGCTCGTAGAATTTATTTCGGCATCGACACGGAATGTTTCTTGGGAGAGACAAGAGGGCCAAGCCTTTGGCTGGCGAGTGCGAGTGAGGCGAACGCGGTGCCGTTTAGTTTAATACACGTAACGCTACTCTCCGGCTGCTTTTTCTCCCAAATACTCTACTTCCAACCGGTTCGAAGTAGTATAAGTCGTGGACAAAGTAGACGGCGTACAGAAAACCTCCATTAAAGTCCCTAGAAGTGATTAGTACCCTCTCCCCATCTTCTCCGACCTCTCTGTTTTCTCCTCTTTCTCCCATTCTACCGTTCGCCATTCCTTCGTACACCGTATCCCCGTTCCTGCTTCCCTATTCCGCTGGATCTTTCATCCATCCGAGCGCCCCTTTAGCCGGCCACGATTTTTGGTTTTCTCGTTGAGAAACGCGCGCCGGCCACAGCTTCCAGGGTATCGGTAATGGCCGTGAGAAAACGAATTCCGATCGCTTGGAAATGATCCCTCGAATCTCTCTCCCCTCGATGCATTTTCACCCGCCTTTTAAATTCAACCCCGAATTGCGAAGCTTTAAGGTAAGGTCGTTTTCAAGTGGGAAAAATTACATGAGATGGGCTCGCTACGCGTCTACCAGTCTCGCCAAAAGAGCATTGGAATTTAGTCCGTGTGTTGGTCGACGCGAGTTAAAAGGTTCAACTCCTGCGACATTCTACGAAATTAAATTCAACATAGATGCTTTCGTCCCTGATTGCAGATGAAACCTGGCAATCGCCCCAATTTCATTTTGTTCTCGCGTAAAATAGAGAGAAAGGGAGTAGTGTACGCTTGCCACGTTTGTGTACGTCTGTATGGTGGCAATGATGGTGATGCGGGAGAGGCGGAAAAAAGGGGTTGAATGCGGACTGTAAACCGACGCGTCGAAATCCCGATTCGAAAAATAGAGCGGCGCGTTTCCCGCGAACCGGAAACTTGGCGGACGTTAAATTTAGCCGCTCGCCGATCGAGAACGTTCGGGCGGGAAGGTGGGTGGAAGGAGGATGGGTGGATAGATGAAAATATGGGGGGTGCGAGTGGAGAGGTGGCGAGAACGAGGAGGGAAAAAAGGTGTAACGGCGAATCGAATAAGTTCAGCCACGAGACTGTCATTTCGCGGGAGTAATCCACTCTTTTCCCTGATTTAATCAGTGGTCGGTCATAAATCAGCCGGTAATTAAAAGAGACCATCGGTGGATGGCGGCAGTAAACATGGCCTAATCCATTTTGCACAGGGTAGCTCTCATAGGTGTGGATAGTATGGGAGTGGAAAAAAGGTCGTAGCCTTTCTAATTTAATCTGGCGAATGATTCCGTGATTCTCGAAGCCAGCGGCAACCCTTTCATTACTTACGTCCCCACCCTGGGGCCACGAGGCACCCTCGCGCGCCACGGCAGCCCCCGGTAGCCTCTATACCTCCTTCGCCCCGCGGCCATCCCCCAAGAACCGGCGCAGAACACTAAATCAGCGACCAGTGTAATTTTTGTAATGGGAGGTGTGGCCTCGTAGGGGTGGTAGACGCGTCTCCCGCCGGGAGTACCGGACATATAGTAGGGATGCCATCCCTGCGTTCGCCTCGCGTCGAGGAATGGTAGGGCTCGTAGGGGCGATTTTAGGGGTGGAATTCTACGATGCGAGCACGTCGCTTCGGTGGTTAATCCTCCGTCGCTATGTCTCGATTCGGGTTACGATCCACCACGCTCGCCTTTCTCTCTCACCCTCTCTCTCTCTCTCTCATTCTCACCCCTCTTCCTTTCGTATCATCTTCCTGTCTCGATTCGGGTTACGATCCACCACGCTCGCCTTTCTCTCTCACCCTCTCTCTCTCTCTCTCTCATTCTCACCCCTCTTCCTTTCGTATCATCTTCCCTTTCCTCTCTCTCCCTCTCGCTTCCGCCAATTCCACCGCGCGCAAACATATACACAGGTAGTACATAGACGCACACTTCCATCCCCCTCCTCTCTCTTTCTCTCTCTCTCTGATACGAAGCGATTCCTCCGTTGGTTTATCCTCGAAAGGACGGTAATTAGAGACACTTCTGTTCCTACGAGCAATGCCCGCGCGTGGTTATTAAATCGCGCATCGAGGAAACGTTTCCATTCCACGGTCGGCCCTTTGCCATTCCAACGACCCGCATCCACGGGCTCTTCGTTATCCCCCTGGCTTTAATTAACTCACATCGAAATATACAAGTCAAATGTCGAACCGTCGATCCGACCTCTTAAAAAAAAACTCCACTCC
>NW_017100261.1:763465-773684 GCF_001263275.1 Habropoda laboriosa | reverse complement strand
CGTGGAGCGATCCTTCTATCCCCACTCTCTCTTTCTCTCTCTGTCTCTCTCTCACTCACACTCGTCGCCGAGAATTCCGCTCGAGTAGCAGTTAAACTGCGCGGCAGCGTGAATGGTTCGATGATAGGCGGCGGAGTAGTGGGGGCGGTGAGGCGAGTGCGGGTTGCGTTTGATGGCGGGTGCAAATACGGGTTTCGGCTCGCGCGAGTTCCTTCCTTCGGGTTCGAATACGGGTGCGATGACGGTCGAGTGCGAGACGGCAGGAGTGGGGAGAGCGCGACGGGCGGGGAAGCACGGAACAAGAGTGGAGGGGAGGCGAGTGGCGCGGTGGTGGGGCGGTAGGCTCGTCGGTGGGGAGCCTGGAGGGGCGAGTGGTAGGAGAAGTGGGGATTTATCACTTTCGGTGGCGTGCCGCGGTCGCACGCGGTACTCGGCAGTTTACAACCGACCGCCGATCAGGCGGTTTCGTGACTTCTGTCGTCTGCTGCATTGGCGTTCGTTCGTTCGTTCGTTCACGGTGTTCTGAGAACGCGGGATGTTTCGTTTCAGAGTACAGTAAACGCGATCGCGGGTCAGGGTTGAAGATAGATCTGTCGATTCGTATATTTGAAAGAGAGAGAAAGGGAGTTAGGCGAAAATGAATACGACGATTTTTCATGGAGAGGCTAATGACAAACAGTGAACGTTGTTCTGTGCAGCTGGTGTAGTGTCACGTGACGGAGGGAAGCCTGAGAATCGTGCTCTGCATAAGGTGTCAAGGGAAGCTGGCTCGCACTTCGAACTCTGTCAGGTGAGTTTCCAAACAATTCTCGTTCGTTTCCATGCCCGTTCTCCGCGCGCGCGTGACATTCGAACAGATAGGCCACTTTTCGATTTTTGTATTCCGCTCGGATGTCATCGGGTAATTACATTAATAAAAGCGAAACGGGAGGAAGGAATCCGTAATGTGACGTGTAATTCAAATTTCACGAGGTTCCCACTTGGTCAGAGTGCGGGGATTTCGAACGTGATCGCGCGTTCAATTTAACAGGGGCTTCCGGCGAAAACCGCTTTTGCCCTTTCCACACAGAGTCGCGATTAACGTGCGCGCGCGCGCTCGTTCCCGCTCTGATCCGCGTCGTTCGAAAATTATTATAAAATTCCGCGTAATCCGCTTTGCATGCGAAAGGTAGCGGATGAAAAAGTGCGCGCGTGAGACAAATGGAAGGTGAAAATTACACTCGAATTGTGCACGTTGCACACGTCAACGATCTCTCCCTTTATCCCCGACTCTTTTTTTCCCCCTTTTTTCCTTTTTTCCCGCTTCTATCAATCTCGCGATTCACGGCGTTTCACACGGAACACGTTTAGTCATCGATTCCGAACACCGTACGGCGCGACGCGTTCGTATGGTTGCCGTCAGTGATACCGATTCCTTAGAAGCTCGCTTAATCTGCATCCCGTCAAATGCTGGCACGCATTTCTGCGCTAACTTTCGCAGAAGGAGGTGGCGCGGGCGCACCGGTTCACCGGTTGCACCAGCCTCGGCGAGCGGAGCGGGAATTTTTCAATCAGCCAGCGAAATTACCGTGCGAAACGCGACGTTTCGACGCGTTCATAACACAATCGGCGGCGGTATTACAACGAACGGGACACTGGTCGTTCGCTTTAATTGACTTTGATACGCCGCCCGACCGATGCTTATCCCCCTCGGTGCAAACTGCGGACAAAAAAATTTCATTCATGAACGTACTATTCATTCTTTACACTACGCGCACACCGTACATCTGATCGTTCAGTGCGAAAAGTTAACACAGTGTACCTTCTTTCTATAGCTAAATTCAAAGGTAACGCGCGTTTTGGTATAAAAATCATCCTATTACATTTTCCAAAAGACAAGAAAAAAAGAAAGAACAGAGGGAAAAGAACACACATACACACACAGAAAAACAACAATCGTACAGTTTTCCATCTCGCAGAACAGCGTTCACGCCGGTGTAATTGTTTACTTTATCAAAATCGCTCGTCTACTTGATTACCATACCTTCGGTTTCGTTTGTCCTTCTCTCTGAAGACGATCGTAGACGGATCCACCGCGACCGGATATCGAAGGGGCTGCCCGTTGGCCGTCCCGGACGGGTGGAGAGACGCGAGGGTATCCGGTCGTTTGAATTTCAATAATTGGCGCCAGTTTTAGTAGCGGCGGCGGTCTCGTTAGTCGTCCTCCCGAACGGAGTGACTTAATTATTTCGTTTGAAGTCAACGGAGAGACGAAAGGAGTGGGGTGTAAAGGGTGGATGAGGCGGAGGAGGCTTTTGGACGGTGCAGAGGCGGTAAGCACGATCTTCTCGTCTGTGTTTGTGTGTGTGAGTGAGAGAGGAGGCAGGATTCTCTGTACGGGCACCGTTCACAAATAAATTGAGAAAACTGGAGCGAGGGAGACGGTCGAGCGAGGCAAACGTTTATTTTACACCGACAAATTGGTGCGGCTAATTAGCTCCGGCTAAAGGCAGAAGTATGACCGTGACGCCGCGCCTCGTGTCGCGCCACACCGATGTTGTTGTTGCAGCAGCAGCAGCAGCAGCAATAGCAGAGAGGCGGCAGCGTGTGGTGGATGTAACAACGTTCACCGTTGCAAGCTTAGAGACGCGGTACGATTCGCGGCAATTGTCTGTTGCTTCGTGTGTTCGTTCCTTTTATACGCCGCTCGAATTCAATCTGAAGCTCTCCCTCTCTCTCTCTCTCTGTGCTCGTGCTTACGCATCGAACCATGATAATGTCGCAATTATCGTTTAATTCTTCCAGCTCTTTCTTCTCGCCTTTATTTTTAACCCTGTTGTACACACCGATTATACAGGGTGTTTAATAAAAGATCGGAGACTTTTGGGGGATTGTAGTTCTCACCGAGGGGAGTGAATATTGTTTAGTCGATGTAGATGGTAAAATCAATTTTTTTTTAACGTGGAATATATATGTACTTTTGTGTTTACGATGTAAGTGAATCAGTTTAGGGGTGAATAATGTATTGGACTTGTAGGATGTCGTAAGTGAGTCTCTTTGTAACACGTTGAGTGTATCTAGAAGAGTTAATTTCGGAGTAAATAATGTATCGCACTTCTGGGGTATCGTGAGTGAGTCTCTTTGCAACATAGTCAGTGTACATAGAAGAATCAATTTGTCTTTCGATAAGGGACAGGGAAGACATACTTGAAAACGTACGTAGATCGATGATCTAGAGATGTCAGACTTGTATTTAGAGTGGAAACGAGCGTTTGTATTTTACATCGACAGGTTGATTAACCCGTTAACTTGTAACGTGTCAGGCTCGTAACAGAGGTTCTAGTGAAGATGTGAGAAAAATGAATTGTAATCTTAACTTTCATTCGAATTCGTAAGACCGAGGATTACTAAGTGTAATTAATCTGCAGCAGATTAGCCTTAGTTACCTGGTGCAGTACTAAAACATTAAATGGCCGACGCTTAGATGCGTAGTCAGAAAAGAAATCATAGACGAAGGGGTTAACCATTTCTTAATCCTCTCGACGAGCACTCCAAGCTCCTAGAGTCCTAGATCCTCTTTTTTTTTCACACACCCAGTACATAATTACGTGCGTTTAATTGTTCGTTTGTAAGAAACAGGTGAGACGATCTTGGCGTACGAGTGGCGATCGTTTCGTGACGGTGCGGCACGCTGTTGCACGAGGTATCTGTCGGCGATGTCGAGGAAATTATAGGGGACCGTCAGTTGCGATATAATTTAATAATGCCGGCCACGCGTAATGTCTTTCGACACGCGTCAGCGATAATTCCGAGGCGAATGTCCAATAAAAAGCCACTTTGCCCGATCGAAATATCAAATGTAATCCTCTTAAGTCGGGTGCACCGGTCGAACGTGTATCTCCGGGACTGACCATCGCACGCTATCCTTTTCTCCGCTTCTATCTTTCCCTCTCTGTACACTCCTTCCCTCTTTATCCCTCTTGTACGGTTCTCAGCGAACCATTCGCTACTCTATCCTCGTCCCATCCACGCGATCCACCCGCGCGCGAGCTTCTAAGTTAACTTCTAACCCCCGCACCCCTTTTCCCTCGCTTCCCTATCCAGAGGCGTTGCTTTTACGGCGATTGAAGCTTCCCGTGGGTCCTTGGGCACTCCGCCAGGTGGCAGTGCTGCGTCCTTCTGGGCGTCGGCCCCCGATATTCCATTTACAAGATTTTTCAGGCCGTCTCGACGATGCTCTAATATCTCCTCCACTCGTCTTTCCTCCTTTCTCCCGAAAATTTCCCTCTTCATCGAGAGTAAGCGCCAGGCGCCGCGAAATCCTCCACCTCCACCTCCTCCTCCACCTCCTCCACCTCCACCTCCTCCTTTAGCTGGTCTAATTTTTCGCGTGCCGCCCTCCGCTAGCCACGAGTGGGCGGGTTACGGCTGCACGCGAACGCGAATATAATTAACTCGAACTTTAATTCGTTTCGTTCACCGCCTGTTCTCCGCGTAAGCGATTCGATAAGGTGATCGGAGATAACCGCGAATTTTCGGCGCTCGATCGACTCGCTCTCCCTCTTTCTCACTTGGAGAAATCGTCACGGTTTCTGGCCACGATTCGCCCACTCTCCCTCTCTCTCTCTCTCTCGATCTAACGTAACCAAAAAGAGAGGGTCGAGAGGGCGAGGAGTGGACGTAACTCGCGATGGATCCACGCGAACAGAATGGGAACAGAATGGAACACAGAGCGGAGCGAGGAACGGGTTTACTGGTTGGCGGCGATGCGGCAATATCGGCGTGCCCTCCTCCCTCCCCTCTCGATCATTAAAGAACCATTTGCAGTTGCACCGATGCCGACCGACGTTGAATAATTAACCGGCCACCGACTAAAATCGATTCATTAATTAATAAAGCGGCTACGCTCGCTTCTACTAATAACGCCCGGTCCACAATTGAATAGAGATCGCGTTCATTAACTGTCCGTGTACTATTAGCAGCGGTTGCGGTACATTACGAACGAATCGAATCAACCGACCCAAATGATCGAGTTTACCGGACCGATAAACAATTTTTTTCATCCCGCTGGACCATCACGATCATCTAGCCCGAGAGTTTTCGAGCTTCTAGAAATTAAACACGCAGCAGGACGGATGTTGCAGGTACGCGAAGCAACCGCGCGACGTTCAGCGTCTTCTCCCTCCGATATCGTTTCGATCCGCGGGATAGCGGGACGGAGTTTCCGCGCCCTAAACCGCGAACAATAACGGCACCGTTTCGTGTCACCGGGCTAAAAAGACTTTGTTCCCTTTGTTAAACGTTTCTCCCATCTCCTCGACACGGCTGCTCGCTATCGGCGTCGCGCGGCTCTCCACCCTACCTCTTCGTGCCGCGAATTTTCTTTCCCTTTCCCGGGTTTCCCGAACGGAGAAAACACAAACGGAGGAACGATGGTAGGAAGGAAGGAACGAACGAGGAAGAAAGTTTTCTTCTCGTCTCTTTACTACTCCAGATTGCTCGTTCCCCTTCTATCTCGCTGTTTGTTCATCTATGTTTCCTTCTCTTTCGTTTCCTTCCTCGGTGGTGGTCGTTGGTCGGGCGTGCCGGCTATTGGCCAGGATATCTTTCGATTATCAAGACCATCCGTAGCTACCGCCTTAGCCGAACGGGCGCCGTTGTCTTCTCGGCTCTTTCAATTAATGTTTTGATTGATTTCGGACCCTTGCCCGGAGGCCAGCCATCCTCCACCTCCTCCTTCTGCCCCCCCCCCCTTCTTCCGGCTGGTTCGTTCGCCAAGCCTTCGATCCTCTCGAGCGCGCGATTCTTGCCCCGCCGGCTCCTTACTCCGCGTCATCGATCTTCATATTTACCTTTTAAGCTTCTATTGTCTCGTTTATACAGTTCCGCGTTATTTGCCCAGGATTATTCTTGCAACCGGGGGTAGTAAGAGGCGGCGCGCGGCCTCTCTCTCTTTCTCCCTTATCGCGGATACGCCACCGGGATATCGCGTGTGTGTTTCTTTTGCAAATAAAATTGGTTCAATGACCTACCAGCAGGGATTTCCGCCGGCGTGATACACGTTAGGCGGGATCACGAGCGTTGGATCACTCCTCTCGGATAGATTTTCTCGGAAGGAAAATGCGTTCGGCGAGTTCGAGGAAAAGGGTAGCGGTAGATTGAATCTGATCGATTTTTAAAATCCCCTCTCATGGTACAATTCTGATAAAATTAAAATCACCCATTGGCGATTTGAAAATTTATTAGACTCTACTCTGTGCACAGGGTTAGGTTGGGCCTCGTTTCGATCGATAAAATTCAAATGTCCGTTCGTGTTTGAAAAATCCACCATATTATATTCCACGTATCGGGTATTTTATTTTAATCAATAAAATTAAAATACCCGTCGGTGATTTAAAAATTTACTTTATCACGGTCTACGTGTAGGACGTTTCATTTTAATCGATAAAATTAAAATACCAGTCCGCGATTTCCATATTTGCTGGGTTGTATTCTACGCATAGAGTGTTCAATTTTAATCAACGAAATTAAAACACTCATCGGTGATTTAAAAATTTACCGTAGCGTACTCTGTGTACAGGTTGTTTCATTTTAATTAGCACATGAATAATAACAAGTACGAAATACGAGGCTCCAGTGCTGGCCTGAACGTCGAGTCGATTAAAATAGAACACCCGGTGTACGAAGCGTACCAAAAATCGCCGGTGCTCCTGGCGAGCTGCTTAAATCAGAGAGCGAGCGATTTAAAGTCGTTGGGGAGGAACGGTCGGATAACCGATAGCCGCAGCTTTCTCCCTGGATTAACCGAGACTTCCGTTTCCGATGCTCGTGTACGTGCCGCATCCACGCGGAGAATGGACCCCCTGGTGCGGCTGTTTGGCAACGTATAGGCGAGGAGGCGGTGGCGGCGACGCCGTCGTCGTCGTCGTCAGCGCGCACCGAGCATACACAGCCTGGTTGCTCTCCAGCTAGACGCGCGCTCCCTCGAATCGGTGTTATACCGGTGGCTGTTTTATTGCGAGATTTGCGGCGTGGCCTCTCCGTGTAACAAGACTTACTGAGATCTTAATAGAATCTGAGACCAACCCCTCTCAGCGAGTCCCGTAGCACGAAGTAACGCCGTCTTCGGCTACAGCCCCGTAGCCTTCGTTTTCTAACCCCCCGTCTCTCTCTCTCTCTTTCTTTTCACGGTGTTTTTCCTTTTTCAACGAGAAAAGCTTCGTTTTCCTCTGTCCCTCCCTGCCGTGTTGCCCGGTCTTTCTCCGTCCGTGGAACGATGGAAGGGGAAGGGAGTTGACCCCGACGCTGCATCCCTCTATCAGGAAAAGGGGTGCTTATTCTAAGCGTATATAAGAGGGGTAGGAGAATGCCCGGGGTGGGCTGAAGGGTGATTTATGAATATTGCCTACCGAGAAAAGTGTATCGCGCTGCCGCGTCGATTCCACCTCGAGACTCGGCACAGGACTTCGAAGCGCGCCCCGTTTCGCTCCGTGCGCGGAACTTTCTTCCGTAACATTCTTGTCGTTCCGATTAGCGGGAGCCGGCGAAATGGAAAAAGGGGGCGAAACACACCGTGAGAAAACCGATCGCGATCGACCTGCGCTCGTTTCAACCCTAAGATTACGCTTGGATCGTGTCTTCTTTAACGATCGAGTGAAACGATTTATCGAACCTCGCGATCTTTTTCGAATCGTTTACATTATACGCCGGAATTTGTCGAAATTTCCGAGCGACGAAGGAGCGATTGTTTAAACTGGAAAGATTGGGATCGCGTCGGTGTCGACGCGACGATGATATTCGCTCGACGATCGCAGAGATTACGCAGACACGATCGGTGTAAACCGCGGCGCTATTCTTCACCGTACGACGTAATTAATTTCACGTTTTATCGTGGCATCGACTATTAATTACAGGCGGGCGCGCGCGCCACCGCCAAATGAATGGTCCTTCGGCCGACAATAGAGAAGCCTTATTAATAAATATGCGCCGACGCGGGTGCGCGCGTTACTTGGCGCGATTAATGGCGACGGAGGAGAGATTCGTAACATTTGCCTCTCTCTGTGTCATCGGGTCGACAATTTTCCACCCGCGAACGCGTGGACCAAGTATTTTTTTCGACGTGGTCGTTTTGTAGCGCAAATATTTTCGCGGACTTCGAGCGGTAAACATCGCGCACGCTCGCCGTTTCAGAGTGTTGAATAAATCCCCCTGCTCGACGCTATTAAACGTCCGTTCCAATAAGTCAACCTCGATTGATTTTGTTCTATAAGCGATGTTATTTTTACATTTTTTACTACTTTTAATCTTTGCGCAGGCACGCCGTGTGTTCCTTTGCAACTCAGCTGTGTTATTCTTGGGATATTTTATCAATTTTTTATGAAAAGAACGATGTTTCTTTCGGGGAGAATAAGTAGGTTACCTAATTATCTTCTCTAGCTATGGTGGAGAACATTGTTATACATAATTTAAATGGTTTCAAAAAATGAATATGACGGGGGAAGAAGTTTCTTCGAAATGCCATTTTTTCTGTTTCTTTCAAGGTCACCTATGTTTTTTTACTGTTTGTTGTAACAGACATTGATGTGCATTTAAACGCGCGTAGTAATATGACTCTGAAAATTTTAAACAGACGTGAAGCTTCCTTTCATTTTTTGTCATTTCTTCCGTGAAAAAATTTTTAGTCAGTTTTATGCTTGATACTTTGTTTATAAGCTTTTTAACAATATCACTGTTTGTCCAGAAATATTATCTCTACTCAAACTTTATACACCGTCTAGAGGTTTTAGACAGCCTTTTTATGATGTCTAACACTTCTCATTGATCTCTTGACTTTTTTGGCAACTTTTTACACAATTTTAAAAGATCTATCATCTACGTTTTCGTTTGTCATTGCACATCAAAAGTTCATTTACACGAAATAACGTAAAATTCTGCAAAAGTGTTGCGAGAAGACCCTGCGCGCCCAGTTAAGAACAAACGACATCCGAAACTTCCTCCCGAGAAATCTATACCGTGAAACTTGCGAAAAAGACGGAAGAAAATAAGGTTAGCCGGCGTTGTCGATCGCTCGGCAGAAGCAGTTTTATATTTTATTCCCCTATTTAAATTTATCATTTCGGATCTGGTAGGAACAAAAATAAGTTTAAATTGAATTCTGTTCTCCCCCTATCCGCCGCGACATCCACGTGCATCCGCCAACCATCTATCCCCGTATTCTTCGTACCATCGAACAATTCTATTTCGCTTTTCCAGCAGCCGCAAGCCTGTCGTCTCTCGATACGTCGTCGCGGAAAGGCGCGCGGGCGGCGGCGGGGGCGAAGGGTGGCAGTGGCGGCGGTGGTGGTACCAACGTCGCGCGAGCCTCGTCTCCGGGAGGACGATTTAATGGGGAGCCGCCGCGTCAAACGGGAAAACGTTTCGTATCGATGCGCGTTGTACTTTTTCAGCGTGCACGCTGGAAAAGTGGGAAATAGGCTCGACGGTGAGGTGTAACGGGCGTCAGGAAGGAATTGAAAATCGAGCTCGTGGTACCATTGTCCCAACCCCACCTCCTCCTCCACCCCTTTCCCCATCGCGCCCATTTAACACGATCCTTCCCTTCTTGTTTCTTCCTCCACCCTTATCGCCGGGGCCCTCTTTATGCCCTCGTTTCGTTTCTTTAATTCAATAGAGGCCTGGATAAACAGAGGAAGGAGCGTTTCGAACGAAACGCCGCCACGCGCTTGTTGAAATTCCACGGTTATTCGACGTGATAATCGTTAACGTGGTTACCGGCTAATTATCGCGAAGCTTCGAAAATATCTGCACGCGTAGATACGACACCGAGGAAGAGATAGAGAAAGAGAAGGAGAGAGAGAGGACACAGCGAGAACCAGGAGGGAAAGACAGAGTGCGGCGAGAAGAATATTTTATAACGAGCTCTCGCTACGAAGACAGCACCGCCGGTACGGTTGCCTGCGCGTATAACGGCAGGATCGGGAGTAGATCTGTCTCCCCAGGAAGCTTGTTAGGCGTCGGCGAGCTCCGCTATCTTCTAATTGGCGATATAATGATTCTGAAGGATGGAATAGCATGGTCCTGAAGGGGCCGAGGAGCACCCTACTCCGTACCTTCCCTTGTTAGGGGTGAAATTAAAATTTGGCTCTACCTACCTTCTGTGCCTCCCCTTTCTCTCCCTCTACCTCTCTCTATCTTACCGTTCCGTCGATCCTCTTTCTTTCTCCACGACACGTTCCACCGA
>NW_017100261.1:744639-763445 GCF_001263275.1 Habropoda laboriosa | reverse complement strand
TCACCTCTCTTACTCCCGTTTCTCCTCACTCTAGCCCCTTTGCTGCCGCCTCTTCTTACCCCTGGTGGATTCGTTATGCGGCCGCTGTGAAATTTATATGTCTTCTCGTATAGAAGGAGATTCGGTCCACGAGGAGCAAGGACGGCAGTCGTCGTCGTTGCGTTGTTCTGATTTCGAGGACCTTTCTCAGGAGGCTGCATCACCCTTCGTCAAGCACGATTGCGTTTGTTATCCTTTCGTTATCTCTGTCTCTCTCTCTCTCTTCCTCTCTTTCTAGTGAGCATAGAGGGCCGCCGCGAGAACATCGTTAAAAGATCAAGAAGCGAACGGTGTTCGGTGGAGGAAACGATTCTGTCCTCGGCGCGAACTTGCACGGTTGCGACGCGGCGGGACGCGAAATTTCGAGGCGGCGCGCCATAATTGCGACGATTAAACGCGTCCTCCCGGCGCGCCGGTTAATTGGACGAGTCGGTTCAGAAAGTGGCGTATCAAGCGGCGATTTCGTTTTATATCACCGGAAACTATGACTCGTGAAATCAACGCTGGGCCCCGCAGTTAAGCGCCAATGCTTAATTAAACGTTAATCTCGCGCACGATGGCGAACGAAAGCGGCGTTGGCGATGGTGGCGGCGGCGGCGGTACTGATCGTGGTATAGATGGAAAGAGGGGGCGTAAAGGGGGAGGGAAGGAGGCAGCAGGGGCGAAATTAAGGCTCGCCGGTTGATTCGAATTCTCCTTGAGAAATTTCCTTTCCCCGAGAACGCCCTTCGTGCGCTCTCTAGTAGTTACTAAACTGGTCGTCTCAATTAGCGAAACTTGCAGCTACGTTACCGACTTCCAATTAGTCATAGGTTGCAAACTGTATCGCGCTTACTGGAGCGAGACTAATAACTTCTAGACCATGAAATATATGCATAGATACACGATGCAAATTAGTGGTGCACGGCCCGGGCGGACGTTTATGAAACACTTTGCGTAAGGAGAAAAAGTTTCGAGCCTCATTCGCCACCCCCTTTGCCAATTCGAACTCCCTACCTCGATCTCTCCTCTCTCTCTCTCCAACTTTTCACCCTTTCTTCCGTTTCGAATACCAGCGAAAGAAAGACAGCGGTATTAACACGCGATATTAATTTTTTTGTCCCGCGCGAAAGTTCAACGTTCCGAGACACGAGAGGCGAAAGGAAACAACGAACGAACGTCTGCGTCGCGGGATCTAGCGCGCGTTTGCTTGTCGTCGCTACGTAGCTATGTGTGCACGACACACAAACACAGAGGCAGCAGGCACCGTGTACACAGCGACGAGCGTCGATCCTCGGCGAATTTACGAAGGCCCTTGTCGCGCGGCTGATAGTTACAGGCCTGGTCTCAATTAGTAGAACTTACGTCGCTAGGGTCCAATTAGACGTAGGCTAGAAGCTACACCCTGTTTGCTCAAGTTTGCCGTACCTGTGCACCACCGTCCGTCGGATGGGGTTGCTGCCCGTCCTGTAGCTACCGAGCCCGTTGAAGGTGTCTTTTTCCTACGCTAATGACTAATTAGCAGCCTCTCCACTTCACAGTATAATGACACGGGATACAGCCTTGAGCCGTCGGCTGGGATCATTATTAAACCCCGAAATTGCAGTCGTGCCTGCCGCCTCGTGTTATGCACCGCCTCGTGCCCTGTACTTTGCCCTATCCTGCGCTCTATTCCAGCCCTGTTCAAACGCGCCGCGCGCTAGTACACGACGTCGCGACGCGCCGCGCCGCCTCGTCTGCTCGCTTCAGCCACGGCTCGAAGGACACGCGGCAAGATGCGGAACGTGACTCGACGAGGACGAGGGTGCGTTTTGATTTTTACATCCCCCTTCTTTTACTTGCCGCAGTTTTTCCCCATTTTCTTTTTACACTCCTCTTCTCTTACTTCTTCATCTTCTTTTATTCTTTTTCTTCGCTCTCGAGTAACTTCCTTTCGGTAAAAGGGGGTCGGTACGATCGCAGAACAAACGGTGTATTCATATTTAATCAGCTCGTTTCACCAGGCCACGAAATATTGAGTTTCACTAGGCGGATAAGGGACACGTGTGAAATTACTTGTCTAATTGCTTCGACGCCGGACGCAATTAAACAGGCTCCCCCGGTGCACGCGGGAATCCGGACAAGTACCGGGCGATTCTTAATTGCGTGTCAATATTGCAACGCGAAGTGGGCCCGTAACGTGACACAGGGGAAGAATGGTATGCACATGATCAGATGACTCAAACATACCTACCCAAAAATTTTATTCCATCCTTTATACCAAAATTTCATTTCTACACGTGTGTGTGTATATACTTTGTTGTCATCCAATAACAAACTTTCAAGAGCCACCCTCACGCATATTATACGAAAGCTATTCTCTTATGTATGGACAAATTCGTCTCGACCTTCCGAATAATACAACCAGAACCGTACGTTACCATCCACCCTTCTCTCTCTCTCTCCCACCTCTTTTACATTTATTTATTTCCTAAACGTCCGTCCCCGCCGGCTACTTTATATTTGACATTTTTATTAAACCAGCCGGTAGCCCCGTGTCCGTAGCGACAGCGTATCGTCGGGGAAGGACGAGGACGACAACGACGACGCTCGCACAAGGCGGCTCCCTTTGGCCGCCGCCACGTTATCCCATATTGCTGTTAGGGCAGTTTCGTAATCTCGCGAAGGGCGCCTCTCTCTTACTTTGACCGAATAAAAACTCGTATCCGTCGCCAATTCGTCGATCGGATATCCCTGTTTCCCAAACCCTTACTCGTCGTCCGCAGCCGCTCGATTTCTCTTTCGCCACCGCCCGAGAGACAGTCGGCGCGGAAACGATGGACCTCCACCCGGTTGTATCGCGTCCAACGCCGCATACGACCCCATCTATAAATCAACTTTTCACTTTACGATTGCGTCTACCGTTCGTAGAATGCCTTAGTTCCTTTCCCTCCTCTCGGCGTAAGCCGTTTCTTGCACGAGAACGATTTTACGCGGTCGAACGTAGGAAGTAGGACGAGGAGGGTTGGTTTTCGGCTGGTTTGGAGAGGTTTTTTTTTTCCGCCCCATCGTGGCTGTATCAACCACAGGGCTCGAGTAAATCAGAATCGTGGAGGTTCGCGGAGAGGCTGGTTGCGGCTAGCTGATACACACCGTTGCGCATTGTCGCGAAATAATGGGACGGTAAATTGACGGGATTAATTTAATTTTATCTAGCGCATCATCGAGAGGCCGGTGCCGATAACAACGCGAGCCGTCCACGGAATTGGATATTGCGTGGCGCCTCGACAAATAACTGGTACAACAAAAGTTTCGATCGCCACCGCGGTTACACTTAGAAATCGCGTTTTCGAAAGGCGAGCGCACGTACAGGGTGTTTCGAAATATGTGGGCGTAACTTGGGGGATGGATTCGGTACGGTGAAATAAGTGAAAAGGTTCGTATAAACGTATAGCCGATGTGAGCTTGTTTCCGAATTATAGTCCTGTTGTTTAATAATTTTCGTAGAAATTGTTCGAATTGGTCATCTTCGGCTAGAATGCAGGCTTCGTAGATCTTCTCACTCGTTGAAAAATATTCTTGAATAAGATATCGCAGTTCATTGTTTACTCGTGTGTTGTAAACCAAAGACTTTAGGTGCCCCGGCAAATAAAAATCCAACGGATTTTAATTAATTGGCCCTCCCCACGACTGATCCGTTTATTAGGGAATCTCTCGACTGAAAACTGTCTCGCTGGTCGACTAAAATGTGGTGGTGCACCATCGTGCATAAACCATCGTGCAAATAATAGAATATACTTGTAAACAATTTCAAAAAGCAGTCAATAGAGTGATAAGAATCACTGGAGGACGTAAAACGGCTATAATTCGGAAACAATCGGGTACATTCTCCTGAAGTTATGCCCACATGTTTTGAATCACCCTGTATATCGTTTTTGTCACGATCACTTCTACGTTTCGACTCTTCCGGACGATCGGTATACAAGTGGATCGTTTGACATTGGCGCGGGGAATTCTCGTTCGTTCTTTTCCTCGAGTGTAGAATTGCATCCCCCTTCCCTAGCTTGTTCCTTCCGACCTCGTGGTACGAATCCGAGCGATCCCGTCGTCGCGACGATCGTATCAATCGAACTAGAGAACAGAGGAACAGAAAGGGAGAGAGAGTTAGCAGGTGGAGGAACAAAGATGGAGCGAGGGAACGAGAGTAGTTAGAAGGGGCAGCGGGTAGGGGGAGAGAGAAAGAAAAAAAAGTAAATCCGGAGAAAAAATGGAGCGCACAGATCGTTTGACGAATCACGAGTCGTCTCTTGGATACCAGGCGTAGGTGGGGCACGTTAAGAGGGGGGCCAAGGGGATACGCGGCAGAGGGATGATGTTTTTTTTCCTCCGCGGCGCCTCTTTAATTTGCCCTCCAATTAACGGACGGGGTCCTATTTGAAAAATACCTGCCACGAGGGCTGGCAATTATACTCCTTCCTTTTTTTTTTTTTTTCTTTTTTTTGCGCCACGAGCGCGTTATTAGCGCTATCCGTCGTTCCTCTTGCTCCTCCTCGCCCCTGTGTGTTCCATCCCCCTCCCACCTCCCGCGTCACCCACACCCACCCCCGTACCACCGCCCTTCCTCTTCCTTCCTCGTTCCTGCCCCGCCGGAGAGTCGAGCTTGTTCCTCTCCAACCTCTCTCCCACCTTCCTCCGCATCGCCCACACACACACACACTCTGTCACCCTAGCTTTTTACGTGCGTGTGGCCGCGTTCGCGTATCCGTATCTGCCACGCGGTTGTATGGGTTTTGTGTGCATTGCAAAGTGCGCGAGTGCTCGTGGACCGCCAGCGAGTTGGAGGGAGGAGGAGGACACGCGGGCTGAGTGCAAGGTAGAGAGAGAGAGGGCTTCTGCTGCCGGCGTGGTGGTAGAAAAGAGAGGAACAGAGACAAACGGTTGGTAGATAGAGAGAGAGAGAGAGAGAGAGAGAGAATGAGTGGTAGTGGGACAGGAGAAGAAGAGGAGAAGTAGCGGATGGTGGGGAGGAAGGGATGGAGTCGGGGTGTGCTGGCGAGTTAGAGGAGTGGCGTTTATAACTCGTGCCCGGGTCTCCAAGCTTTGAGAAGGCCAATTAGCAGCATAAAGCTACAGCTCGGCCCCGGGGCCGAGGATGTTTGTATGTAATAATGGATTGTTACTCAAAGTATCCGGCTAATTAATTAAGCCCCCGCGCCTCGCCGTGCAGCCACTCACCATTTTAGCCTGGCCGTACCTCTCCTTCCCTTCGGATCGCCTTTAGAAACGCGTTCAGTTTTCTGCGAATGTGGTCGTCGGTGTTTCCTCCTCCCGTATACTTGCCGCTTTTCAACGGCGCCGGGCCATCGTCGACTTCGAACGATCCCCCCCCGGGATCGATCCTCCCCCCAGCCCGACCGTCTGCCCCGCTGTGGATCTCTGAAACGCGGCCACCGGATGCTGCGCCGGCTCCACGAGCCTAACCGCGTTTCCTCTGCCTCGCATACACACTCGATCTCTGTGTACTCCGATCGAAAAGTCGTCCCCGCGGCTTGTTTGATGCGCTACTCTCGTTTGTTTATGAACGTTTCTGATAACTTTTTTCTCTCTTTGCTTCTTCTTTCGAAATAGCGTTGTTATTATGGTGTTGTTTGGAATAGAACCACGCGGTTCGTTGGAAACGATCGACGACCGGGAGTTACCAACATTGCCTAGTTTCTAAAGTTAAATCTCTATAGTTAGATGTGTTAAAATTAGAAGGGACTTCGGGTATCGGAAAATATCCCGTAGGGTAGAAAATATGTCGACGTTGATCCATCGAAAAACACGGGAGATTTAACGCTCGACGACGGACGACCGGTCCAATTAGCGTGGATCGTTATTCCGTGTTGTCGGCCACTTAGCAGACGCTTATTATCGCGGCGTACGTGTACATTACGCGGTGGGCTGTCTGCGGCAGTGGCATTGTCACGAACGCACAATGGTAGGGAGACACGATTCACGATGTGTCGCGGATTTAACGAGTCGCACCCGTTCTTGTTCCATGTTGCAGACGGCGTTCTAGCCGAAATCACGATGACGATGGACGTGAGCAAGTCGGAGCCGAATAAAAATGGCACCACGCAGCAAGAATGCGCTGGATGTGGGAAAGCGATCACGGAAAGGTGAGCTTCTGTTAAATTCCTAAACAATTTACACTAATTAATTAAGCAAAGAAAAGGAGAAGAGAATTCAGTAGAATTCCTCGAATCACGGGTTAATTGAGAGAGATAAGTTTATTCCGCGTAAATGGCGCTGGAAGATCAGGCCACGAGCCACGTTATGCTGCCGGGTCGGTAAGAAGGAAACCTATGGTCGGTTCTTCAGGTATCTCCTCAGGGCCTTGGACCTGTTCTGGCACGAGGACTGTCTGAAGTGCGGGTGCTGCGACTGTAGGTTAGGAGAGGTCGGTTCTTCTCTGTTCACCAAGGCCAACCTTATCCTCTGTAAGAGGGACTACCTCAGGCTGTTCGGGAACACGGGAAACTGCGCGGCGTGCAACAAGCATATACCGGCGTTCGAGATGGTCATGAAAGCCAGGACGAATGTTTATCACCTCGATTGTTTCGCCTGTCAACAGTGTACACATCGGTAAGTTCCATTTCAAACCATTCTAATCTTCGCCTATTCTAACGAAAAAAGAAAAAAAAAAAAAAAAGAAAAATCCTCCTTCCCGCATCTTCCACCTCGTTTTAACGTTTCGCTGTGCTGGTCGAAGAAACCCGCTTCTTTTTTCCTTCTTTCTCACTCGTTCACCCTGTCTCTTCCACCACGTTCACGTTTCTCTTCACATCGCGATGAACGAGCGATGCAAACGAAGAAAAGGGGACCCGTACGCATGCAAAAGTAACAAAGACGAAGGGAGGTGGGGGTGGGTGGGGAAGGAGGAATGGAAAGGAATGGCTGGTGGAACGCGACGCGGGAGGGGGAGAGGGTAAAGGGGTAGAGAGAGATACAGGGGACGAAAGGAAAGAAGCGAGAGTACTGGTTTGCGAGAGACACAGTCCACTCGGGAGTTGCTTTACAGGTCAGCTGGGAAATCACCCTGTGCTCTATCCGTCGCGACCTCTTCCTACCGCCTGCGCCAGCATTCTACGCAGGAGGAGGCCAACTTCTCGTCGCGTTATTCCTACCTCGCCGTCCTTCCATCCGCCTCCTCTTCTGACCCCTCGAGACCAGTTATGTAATTATCCGGATACTGCTGACATTTTTGTATCATATTGCTCGGTGCTGGGCGAGCGAGACGGTCCCTAAATGCCGTACCAGAGCTCTCGCGAACAACGACGAAAAAACCGAGAGAAATTCGCAGTTCTATTTATCTCTACCCGGGCTTTCGTTTCTTTACGAATTCAATCGTGAATCGTGCTTTCGTTTCAAAATCGTGCCTATCTTTCGATCGTTTTTTCTCTCCTGGTTATTCTACTTTGTTTCTCCTCTTTTCTCTGTCTCTCTCTCTCTCTCACACGCTCTCGTTTCTCGCGATTACCCTTCGTTTCTATCGCGGTTCTCTCGTTGTTCATGTTTTATTAAAGTTCCGCAATTTGGCTCAAAGCGATGCCCTCCCCACTCTGATCATCCGGTCTGCCATCTGACGCGTAAATTACAACGGACACAGCGGCGAGTAATTTGCCGGGATGCGAAATTTTATTGCCGCCGGTAACGAGGCTCGAGTAATTCCACGAGACTCACCAGCGTCGCGATTCCCTCCTCGACTGCCTTTTCGTTCGTCCAACTCGCAGAGAGAGAGAGAATTCTAAGACAAAGGAGTGTTCTGTGTATGTATGTATATAGAAGTTTAACAGAATCGAACGAGCACGAAGAGGAGACGAATCAAGTGTATATAGAAAAGAAAGGGGGAGAGAGAGAATAAAGTCCGTGAATCGCGACGTTCATCGACAGCAACAAGAAACCCGAAAAGACACGATAAAAAGAGCCAAGGGAGTTTGAGGAGGGGGTTGAAAATAGAGAAGAAAATAGGAAAGAATAAGCTTTTGGTAGAAAAGTGGGAGGAGGTGGAGGAGAACGGTCAATGTAAAACGGCGAAACTACGGAACCGTGGCGAAACACAATGCTGGCTTATTGACGAAACGAAAGGTTTTCGAGGGTAGCAGAAGCGAGTGGTTGGCAGAGGTCTCTGGATACGGTAAAGGGCGCGAAAGGGAGAGAAAGAGAGATCACGAGTGAGGTCGACAGAGGAATAGAAAGAGAGGAGGTGGTGGAAGGGTGTGGGAGAAGGAGGAACGGAACAGGAGAATGTAGTTTGGAGCCAATAACAGTGGCTCGTCCAGGCGTGCGACAAACGTTGTACAGCTTCTCAAACAATGCGAACAAAAGAGCATCAATTTTACGTTTTTATCGCGTGGCATTGTCTATCTTCGACAATGGGCCGGCGAGCGGGCAGCAGCGGCGGCGGCGGCGGGGGGCATGCCCAAGGCATCGTCGCGCGTTCATCCGCCGCGCGCAACCGACTTCAACGGAATCAACGAAACCTGCTTTTGTCCCCGTGATTCCGATCCGCGCGTTGCGCACACGCCACGTTCTTGCGGTTCGCTGCAAGCTTTTTCGACGTGACACCGCAACGATAGCTTCGACGATTGCCCGTTTCATGGAGTGATTCCGCTTAGGAGTTACGAGATTGTGTTTTCACGTTGGATAGACATCGACCTAATTTCGAAATTTTCGATTAACGCGTGCGTCGTGGTAGTTTCGATCGGTTCGCGGAGATTTCGTCGTTTAAGGAGCTATATCACAAATGTTTATTTAAATGTTTGAAATTTTGTTTTTCACGGTTAAAGGGTTGAAGGGGTTAAAATAACACTGCAATATGGTACAATAGCTGGATTAATTTATATAGACAAGATGAAGTAGCTATATAAAAAAATGCATTTAAATGTTATGAAATTTTGTTCTTAGAATGCGTCACGGTTAAGGGGTTCAAATAATATACTACAAGATGATAGAATAGCTAGGATAATCTAGACAAGATGAAGCAGCCTATATTAAAAAATGTATTTAAATGTTCGAAATTTTGTTCTTCACGATTAAAGGGTTAAAGTGGTTGAAGGGTTAAAATAACACTGCAATATGGTAGAATAGCTAGAATAATCTATATAGACAAGATGAAGAATATCAAGAAATGCATTTAAATGTTTGACATTTGTTTCTTAGAACGCGTCACGGTTAAAGGGTTAAAGTGGTTAAAGGAGTTAAAATAAAATACTGCAATATGACAAAATATGAAAAATGCATTTAAATGTTCAAAATTTCTTTCTTAGAACGCGTCACGATTAAAGGGTTGAAGTGTTTTCGAAAGGGTTAAAAAAAGGGGAAAGGGTTCTTTCTCTACTTAATTACATCAACCCGTTCTCATTTCTATCTTATTCGTTAAAACTGTATCTTTACCTACAACAGGAATGCTAGACTTAGAAACCACCGTTTATTCTAACCAGCCGGAATTACCAACGATTAGGCTTCATTGGTAATTTAGCATACCGGTGATCCCGCCAATTATTCCCCGTTTGATCGAAGCACCGAAACGCAGCGGAAAGCCCCAGATCGAAACGGTTCCAACGGGGCGTTCTCGGTTGGATTTAGATATTTGCCCCGTTTTGGCTTGGGCGAGTAAGGGGGGCGGAGGAGGAGGAGGAGGAGAAGGAGGGGATCGCTTCCAATTATTTCGCCGGTAAAAAACGAGCGGGTGAACTCGAGGAGGGCAATTATACGCGGGGCGCCGCGACGTGTAACGCGACGACTTAGAGTTTGCAATTAAACAGCAACAATTACACGGGGTAACTTTAGACTGTAATAACACAGAATAAAGGGTTGCCGGTGGCGGTGCCTAGCCTACCACCCTCCTGGTTAGAGGATGATTTACCGATCCAATTAGATATCTCTCTCTCTCTCTCCTGGTGCTCACCAACACAAACGTGATCGCGTCGCGTGTGCACCGATGGCTTTCCGCAACTATATAACACACGCACGCACACATGAACGTACACACACGTTCAACGAGGCGAACGGGAATTCGCGTCCCCTCGACGTTTCTTCGATCCTCTCGAGAAGACGTCCGGTCAAATTTAACGACCGCCCAGTTAATGCCCTCGCCGACTACAAATTGCAGTTTGCCGTTGTGGCGTCGCTAATTCGAGGTTCCCTAATTCTTCGTTGCTCGCGTATCGAACCGTACTTCTCCGGCGACCGTTGCTTTCCAACAGCAATTGAAGTTACCACCACCGTCGCTCGTTCTCAACCCGAAAAATTCATCATTTTCTTTCGTCCACGCCCTTGATTACCTTCCGATCTTTCTCTCTCTCTCTCTCTCTCTCGACGAACTTAACGACGGTAATTGTCTTCACTAACGATCATTGTTTCCCCTCCCGTTAACAAGTCGCACGCAGCAAGACATACTCGCCGACTCGATTAACAAGTTCCACCTGTTCACGCGTAACCGAACGTTGGTCGCGCGCTCGCTCGCGTACAAAACCAGTTCCAAAATACGTTACCATAATCGCGTGTGGAATACGACTGGACGGACAGTGGAAAAAAAATGTCGAAAACCGCCATTACATCGGCATCGTCCGAGCATTTACGACCGGTCGTTTCTCGCCAGAGGAAGCTTCATATTTTACACACTCCGCGGGGCGAATACATTTACACCTAGCGTAATACTGACCGTGGTAGGGGAATCAGAGAGAGAGAGAGAGAGAGAGAGGGAGAAAGTAACGCGTACGCTATAAACGAGGCATTAATCGCGCGCGGCTTCGTTGTTCGAGCCGATACGCTTAATTTGCCGTAGCAACGCCTTGCAGCTGGACACGGGAAGGCCCGGCTGTGTAATCCTCTTTCCTTCCACGACCAGGAGGAAACTCGTCGTCCCGGTCGTGGCAGCAGCAGCGGCGCAAATTAAACCGGTAACGCTGGCGCGCACGGGTCCCAGGACACGATCGCGACGCCGGCGCGTATGCAAATTTTATTCAAGAAACCTGTGTCCCTTCAAAAGAAAAGGATTCACAGAGGAGCAGGCGGCGGTGAATGTTTTATTTCGGCTCGCTGCTGCTACTCCTGGTTAGCATCGCGTTCCTACCACTGCATCGAACACGATCCTCCACCTCCACCTCCACCTCCTTCTCCTTCTTCTCGTCCCTGTAAAGCGAGTCTAATGGGGTCACGCATTGGCACCGGTTATTTTATTTATTTACACGAACGCCCTTCTCTCTTCCTCTCTGGCTGGCCGTTTTTCCACGGGACTCTGGTCGTGTCCGATTTTTCTCGGATTCTCGTTGCATACACACGTCCACGAGAGAAGGCCTCGCTAGCTTTCGCGACCCTCGTTAAACATTCAGTCGAAGCGATCTGAGAGCAAGCCGGCCCTCTCTCTAGATTGAAATTTTCCACGCGAGCTCGGGCGTCTTTCGACCGGCAGGACATGTCTCGCGTTCTCCTCTTCGTCCTCTGGACAGTTAATATTTCAAGGGAATCCTCCTTGCTGCGGTTCTCCGGGGTAGAAGTAAAGGATAGTTTAGACAGGGTTTTATCTTTGTCCAGGTGTGTGTGCGTGTCTATTGTCGCGAGTAATTTGAACAGAGAGGCTAGGACAATGAAATAGGGGAGGAACGATTAACCGATAGGATTAAACTGTAGCTCTCTCTTCTGGGCGCAGAGCTGGTTGAAAACGCTAGACGAAAGTGGAAAATCGGCGAGTATCACGCGGTGGTATCATGTCACGACAGACAGCTGCACCGGTCGCGAGAATTAGAGGAATGGGATTCGCGCGGCATTATTCCCGCGATCATAATAGAGGCTCTGGAACGAGTGCACTCGTGCAACATGATAATTTCACCGGCTGGTAGTTATGGGAATATCTGCTTCGGTTCAGGCTCGCGGAGGAGAAAGAATCCGCCCTCCCGCACCACCTTGTCGCACACCCCGCCTGTTCAGAATCAATTTTCACGTTTTAATATCGCGAAAACAAAAGCACCAACGACTTAATTACCCGTATAAATTAACACCCCTCGAGCGCGCGAGTTACTTCGCCTCTGGAAACTGTGTACCGTGTTTGCACAGCCAGTGTACATACAATCAAGCGTGGTCTAATGTTTCTATCCTCCCATAACGGAGAGCGGGGTCTTTGCTGTCTGGTATAAAGAACTTGGTATACACGGAACATCCTGTCCGTAAACTTTCTCCGGCTCGAATTAACGCAGTCGGTGCCTATCGAAATCGCGCAAAGGTACGCGAGAGAAAGGGTAGGAAGAGTGGTGTGAAGAGTGTGTGCGTGGAGGTTGGTCAGAAGAGATCCGCGAATAGTAGGAGGAAAGAAAGTAAATATCCAGGCGCGGTTACCTGACAGGCAATTGGCAAGGCGGAGAGAGCACCTTGAGAGGGAGAGACAAGACCGGTCGTGGCGAGAGGATGGTCTCGCGTGGCGGAGGCCAGAAACAAGCAGGTGACGGTCAGCTGAATAGCGGCGGAGGAACGCGAAGGAGAGGGACAGAGGTGACAGAAGGGCGATGATAGAGGGAGAACAAGTGAAACAGAATGAGAGAAAGAGGGACGAGGGGGTGAGAGAGAGAGAGAGAGAGAGGAGGTGGATCAGAGTACAGCGTCATTTAGCAGACGACGCGTATAATGGGGGAAACGAGCGAAACCCGGTATAAGCTATGCTCGTCGGGAGCGGCCGCGCGCAACGCGATAATTCTATTTGCCGTACGATTATGAGAGTATCTACCTCGAACCAGACTCTGCCGCTCTCGTATTTCGCTCTCGTATTTCCTACCGGGATCAAAGCGGATGTGAGACCGCTCGCGGACAGAAGCCCGATAATAATTATTTGTCCGACACGTTGCGATACGCTCGTTATCCACCACTCCTACCCCCTTTACTCACCCTTTGCCACTGTTTCTCCTTTTTTCTCTCCTGCTGCGTGCGCGTGCGTGTTTTTTTTTTCGTTTCTTTCTTTTTGATTTTTTTTTCTCTCTCTCGTCGCGACGATCAACCGATTATCGACGAACCACACTCCTCGCGAATGAACGAACACACACGTACGCTCTTTTTATTTCTCGGGACGTTTTGTAATTTCCTGTGTTGTTGCTTTTTAATCCTGTCGATATTAATTGAAGCTTGCGTACATTATACCGAGTCCACACTGAGGAAAATTGTTTGCGAGCTCCTCGCAAGCTGCTCGCGAACCAAAGTAATACCGTGTACATGCTGGAGCTCGTTAATAGCTCGCGAGCAGAACACCGACAGGTGTAGAGTTCAGCTCGCGAACTGCTTGCTGTTCGTAAAGTGTGCACTTTGACGACGAACGTGGTTCGCGATCAGGCCCATTGATGCACCGCCTCGTACGTGAGCAATGTTCTGCTTGCTGCTCGCGAGTAGAACACCAACAGTTATAGAGTTGAAGTCGCGAACAGGGTCTTTGATGTGAACAATGGTCACTGCAATCTGCTTGCTGTTCATAAAGTGTTCACTCTGACGACGAACATGGTTCGCGATCTGTTCGCGAACAGGCCTTTTGATGCACCGCCTCCTAAGAAAATAATATTCGCTGCAAACTGCTCACTGTTCGCAAAAGTGTCCACCAACATGGTTCGCGATCTGTTCGCAGGCCATCCGCGAACAAAAGTAATATCGTATATATAATAGCAGAACACAAGCAGTTATAAAGTTGAGCTTGTAGGTAGGCTCTTTGATGTACCGCTTCCTAAGCGAGCAATATTCACTGCAAGCAATGGTCCGCGGACAGTTCGCGCAGACCGGTGCGAATCCAGCACAGGGGAACAATAAGAAAAATCTAACGATCGTAAATAAGGATGACCCAAAGAAAACTAGTTTGCCGCGGCAACCCCTTTTATCCTCGCCGCGGCTTTCCACGGAATCTCCGTGCCGTGAAACGCGAACCCGCCTCGAGGCGTTCCCTTTCAACCGAGTTCGCGCGCGACACACAGCAACGTAACAGGTGACGAGAAACGTATCGCGCGGAAATCTCGACGACGATTCATCGAACCGCGGCACGCCTGTTGTAGAGGTGGCGGCGGCGCGCGGTTCGTGAACACACGGAGTCTGGTGCACACACGTCAGTGGACTACACCGAACCAGTCTCTCTCGTTTTTGATTGCAGGTTTTGCGTGGGCGATCGATTCTATCTGTGCGAGAATAAAATCCTGTGCGAGTACGACTACGAGGAGAGGTTCGCGCCCACCAATATGCCACCACAAACACCCGCCTCGATGGCGTACATCAAAAGGCAACTGCCCCCAGCGCCGACACCGCCTGGCCAGAACATGCATCCGGGTCACAATCCGCTGCAACCTCATCAGGCACTTGGCCAGTCGGTGGGTCAACATAATCACGTGTCGAACGTAAGTTAAGAGAGGAGAGAGAGCACAACCTGGATCATTTGAAACGTTGCTTCACGCACGCGTGCGTAATAGCGTCGCACGCCTTGGTCGGTGTGCACGTCGTCGCCGATCACAGGCTTAGCCGGTGTTTTAATTGGAAAACGCCGCGCTGCCGGAAACTGTGCTCGCGTGTTCGGCCTCGTTCGCCTAACCGACAGAGACCTGCCTTTGGCTGTTGCTTGCCTTCCGCCTGCTTCCTTTTTCCTCCTTTCACGTCACTTTTTCCCCGTCTTCGGGGAAATTTGCACGCTTTTGGAAGTTTCGATGGTGTTCGAATTAAGTCAACCGAACGAATTACATCGGAAAAGGTAACTTAAAAAACAATTCTGAATATCGATACCATGAAATTTGCAAATGTAGTTCGTATCGCAGGATAAAATTTTTTCAACGAAGCATGGAAACCTAATATTTGTATCTACCTACCCAAATGCTTAACCCTTTCGCTGCGAATAGCGTATATATATGCTCTGTAAAAATGAGATGATCATTTTTACATTGGCCGAAATTTTCGGATCATCTGCGAATTTTCATCAATATTGAATCTGTTACTAATTCTTTGCACATTTGAAATTGATCTGCAGAATGAATGAATGACACAAAATTCGCGAAAAAGTTCTCAAAGTCGTTAACTTGCAATGCACAACGATTCCAAACTTTTGCTCAGTCCAATACACAACTAACTAATTTATATCTTTGTCAGACAACTGTCACACAACATCCAAAATCACCCTACATTTAACTACCCCAAAACGATTAATTTTCAATCACACGTACCCTTACCTTCATGCAACTCTAGCAAGCACTTTTCGTCACAATCACGCCACACCAAAACGGTTAACATGTCAACTTCTTCTCTTACTACACCTAGCTAACTATATATAACCCCACTGTCGTTCCTAAGGGGTTAATCTTATTCCACCTCGAACAACGGTACACAAGATCGCCCCTAGCGCAGTAAATCCGAACTTTCTCTCTTCCATAAATCTCGGCATGCAAGAAACACGACCAACGCGATTCCGTTCCCTTTGAGAATGATGATTTTATGGGTGCAGGGTCAGATGCCGGGGGGCACGCCAACGGTGAACGGGACAGCCATAGGCGTCGGTGGTCCCAGGGCTCCTGGGGATATGAACAACAACGGGCTATCGGGTCCGGCACTCGGTCCGGTTAAGCCACCGCCGATGTCTATGCAGGCGCCGACCAGCTGAAACGAGGTGTCACCCCCCCTGAAGAAGCTCAGATGTCTCAGCGGTTATTGAGGCTGTCGACGCTCACCGACGACCAGACACGAACCGGGGAAGAGAAATGAGCGGGATTGGACGAGGGCTGAACAACGTCGCGACCAAGTGAATACGCGCGAGGAACCAGAGTGATAGGGACACTCGTACATGTAAC
Organism: Habropoda laboriosa; assembly: GCF_001263275.1. Lineage (NCBI taxonomy): Eukaryota > Metazoa > Arthropoda > Insecta > Hymenoptera > Apidae > Habropoda > Habropoda laboriosa. Next base: position 747,615 of record NW_017100261.1, on the reverse strand, counting down.
CACGATACATACGAATCGGTGAGAAAAAAGGGTTGGGGGGGGGAGGGTGAATGGGTGTAAACGGGAGGGTTCTGTAACGAATCGTTCGCGACGAAAAGGAAAAGAGGAAAGGTGTAAGAGAGAAATAAGAAGGACGATCTCCGTGAAGGAAATCTCGAGGACACTTCCGGGTGATCGATTTTCGTCGTGAGGTTTGGGAATAATCACTGTGATCGCGAATTATATGAATAAATTTATGAAGAAGGAATAGGAGCCGCACGGGACGTGGATATCCGTACATAGAGAGCGTCTCGTGCGGACGCGTGCACCACACACGGAGGACACGTTAACGCACGTCTTGTAATATACGGTACAACATGTAACGATAAAATAGGCGATTCATGTAAGATACATTTCTAGCGAGTGAGTGAGCGAGTGAGAGAGAGAGAGAGTGAGTGAACGAGAGAGGGAGGAGTGATTTAGAAGTGCGAGAGAGAAGGATGAAAGTGTGATAGAGCGCGAGTGACAGCGTGAATGGAGCAGAGTTCTCTTGTAAATATTCTGTACCGTCGACTCTGCAACATGAGAAAAGACTATCAGTATACGCAGACCAATCGATGATTTCTCCATGGGTATATTACTCGCGATTCGTTGGCATTCGACGTTCCGTATAGCGCGCCATCCCGTGTCACGAGAGAGAGAAGAGGATGTTTCTTTTTTGTTTTTGTTTTTTTTTTTTGTTTTTGTCGGTGTGTGACGTCGTGGGAAGAGAAATCGTCGCGAGTTTGTTCGTAAGTTACTGTGTTTGCTGTTTTTCAATTTTGATCGTCGAACGCTCGAACGAACATCAGGAGCGCGGGTATAAAACCGTTTGGAAAGGTCTTGTATACATTCGACGACGTTCGATCTTCGCGGTGAATTTAGACGGCGCGAATCTGACGAATCTCGGGGAGGCGTTTCCAAAATATCTCTCCGGCGTACACACGATGTGGCTGATACCAAAGATTAACGATGTAAGTTTCAATGCCCCACGGGAGTGAGCAAGTCGACGGTCTCGGATTTCGAATATTCCTTACTCGGTGATAATAGCCGTAACAGTTTGCTCACGGGCTCGTGTGCGGCTTCTCCTCTCTCGAGCTTCGCGGTGAGATGCATCTTTAACGGTGGTAAGTCCGCGATCGGGAACTTGCTGGGAACCGATGGGGCTTAGTCGCGGCTTTACACTTTAACGTCAAAATACGAGCAAGAACGGACAACACGAGAGTATTGTAAAGAGTGTAGAAACGACGTGAGAGAGAAGGGAAGAAAGAGAGGAACGGTAAAGGTAAAAGTGCGACGTCGATACCAAAAGATGGCTGAGAATCCGAGAACCGTTGCGTGCGCTGATAAACGATCCGTTTTAAATCACCGACGAAGCAAATCACACACACATAGAACATCGGCCGTGGATTACAGGTGTGGCGAGCGTTGGTAGAATTTGCCTGATCGCGAACGAATAAGACGGTGACAAATTTCTTTTCGCCACTCTCGTTTTTCTCTCTGCAATCCCCCTTTCGCGATCTCAATGAACGAAATCCTACGCGCTTACCTTCCGTTCAGGCAATTTCTCCGCGAAGTCACAACTCGACCCAGAAGAAGTCGCGCGTAAATTACACGAGATACCGCAATTCGAGACCACCGAATCGATCAAGTACAAAAAAGGAGGGAAGAAGAAGAAGAAAGGAAAAGAAGAAAGGTTACGGTACGAGAGAAAGAGGTGCGCCGCGAAGCAAGCGGCCAGCAATCCTGCACAGAGAGTGAAAGAGGGTGAGAAAGGAAGAAACAATACGAGTGATTGGCGCGACAAAAGCCGAAACACGTACACGTACACACACGTAAACACGAACACACTTTCCCCTCGTTTTTTATCCATCTGTATATAAATATCATTTATTAGCGCACTATTAATATATTTACCGCCTCTATAGGGGCTCCCATTACTACCGAGAAAATATAACATTCTTATAAATACAAACCACGATGAGTTTCAAGCGTGTCTTCATTTCATATCCAACAGACTTGTATTACCACACGGGGTGTGTGTGTGTGTGTGTGTGTTTGTGTGGTAAACTCGTCTTTTATTCCTCTATTTATGGATCTTTCCGCGACATTTACTCCCCTCCCTCCCGTCCTTTTCCAGCTCCGTTCCCTCCACGTGAACCCTGTTAGATTTCACATCCCCCCGCCGTATGTCTTGAGTGGAGAAATCGACGTGAAGCGAAATCGCGGTGGCACGCTCTGTAGCCGAGATCCACTGATTTGTGGAGGCCGTATTGTCCGCTTGGTATAGGGAAAAGCGGCTAGAACGGGGCCGGGACAGTGGCGAAGGATGGGAGGGAGGGTCGGAGTTGGGAAAAGGGGTGAGAGAGAAACAGGCAAGGGGTGGCAACGCGATTTCCCTAATGCCTTCCAGCCCACGGAGTTGAATGTTATTATGCACGGTGAAGACTTTATAATAGGACGTTGAAACTCTTTAAAACTCGCGGAGAGAGAGAGAGAGAGAGAGAGAGGGCGGATCCTTTAACCCCCTTTGCTTCGTTGCGTTGCCCTCGAAAGGGCTCGTCACTTCACTCCGACACTTAAATGATTTTCCCTCGTTGCCCTCGAAAATTCCGAGGATCGCTCGTGACCTTCCCGTGTTCTTCGCCCTTTCTAGATTTCATCGACGATTCATTTTTTAACCAATCTCCCGTCAAATTCGGTATCCTCGGTGTCTCTAAATTCCATTTCTTCGAGGATTTAATTCTAAAAAATTGTCGAACGCTGAAACAGATCTAACCCCGTTCCCCGGCGCCTAGATTACACAAGAGGCGCTACAGGCGTGCATAAATTAATCGGTTAGCGTGCAGAAGGTGACGCGTCGTCCCGATCGGTGTCGCGCTTCATCCACCCTCGCCTCCGTTGTCATCTGGAGTCGCATTAATCACGTCGAAGCCGCGAGTGGCGGAGTAGGACGCG
>NW_017100261.1:725694-743876 GCF_001263275.1 Habropoda laboriosa | reverse complement strand
ATCTGGTCCGAAATGAAATCAGCCAAGGCAATTTCCAGCCCCTGTAGCCAACGGTGATGTTAACAGCGCCGCCGGTTTTATCCATCCACTCTTGTGCGGTCCCTGATTCGTGCCGCGGTGCAACCGACAAATGACGACGCGGCAACCCCCTCGCGGCGGCCCACGGAATTAAAGATCCCGAGATAAGGGTGTCATCCTTCGCTATGCATTATGTGTTCGGCAAAAAGCTCGCCCCCGGGCTATCCTGACGCTTTGCGTCTCGTTCTCGCCCGCTTCTTCTCACCCTGCCTCCTCCTCCTCCTCCCTTTCTGCCTTCTCTCAATTTCCCCTCTGTTCCTCTTCTTCTCTCTCTGTTCTTCACCCTCCCGCCTCTCCTTGGATCTCCTCTTCGTTGCCTCTCTGTTTCGCACGAAGAAGGTTCCAATTAATCTCCCTCGTGCTTTTTCCACTCTCCCACCCCCGCGTTTCGGCGTGGAGGAGGATGCCACCATGGAGGTATCGCGGTGCTCTCGACATGTGTCGGATCGCTTTATTCCGACAGGAACTCTCGCCGAGAGGGAACGTGTCGGTGTGTTTGCCACGGGTAAGTTTTAATTATTAATACGATAATTGTACAAGTACCGTAGGGCGTGCACTTACACGCGGTTCTCGGTGACGATGAAAAAGTGCGGAGATGTAGGTATAGGTTGGTCGAGGAGGTGGTTACGGGGGGGCTTTCCTTTTGAAAACGATCGTGTAAAGTAACTCATGGGAGCAACGGGGTGCACGGGACCACGCCGCGTTATGATCCGGACATCCTTTTCGGTCGAGGCGAATAGAAGTTCGAGCGGCGTGCGCGCTCGTATTTCAGGTTTTATCGCACGAAAACGTCGAGGGTGGGCCACGCTGTTGTGCTCGACAAACCGTGCACCGAAAAGCGGCGGGCTCGATTTGAAGGAGAGACGCCGTGAGTCGCGGCGAGGACTCCTCTCCTTCTTCGTAGATAAGCTAGGGCACTGGTCGAGCTTCGGGCTATCGACCGTACCGATTGTGCGTAATTTTAACAATAGATATCGCGGAGATGATAAGCGGTTATTTGAGAATTTTCGTATCTGGGAGGAGATAGAGGAGTATTTATCCGTTTGACGTTTAGAGAAACTACCGTTAAACGTGGATTTCATGTGGCTTGAAAAATGGAAAAGTAATTGCATCTGGATTGCAGGATAATTCTTAAGGAATATAACTGCGAAGCTGCATATTCTTTTGTTCTCCGTTTAATATTTTCTTCTTTTTTGCTAACAAATGTATTTCACTATTTTATCTATCGTTTAATACGTTTTCAAGCGTACGTTGAAGACACGATAGTCATTACGCTGGATACTGCCTTTTTACAGTTACTACTGTCGAAGTTTCCGAGTGTAAACCGTGTCCTTCCAGAAGCCTCGCTCGCTTTATCAGGGTTCGAACGACGCACCGATACCAGCATGTACGTTATTTAACTGCTCGCGTTCCGATTCACCGCTGACCAATCAGAGAGGAACTTTAATCGGTCAGCTGAGCAATTAAAAAAACTGTTCTTCCATTTTACGAGGACAAAATAAACTCGCACACTCACGGTCGCACTCGTGTAACCCAGGGTTAACAAAGATACGTCCAAAAAACCCCTAAATGTTTCACCTTCTCTAGAACGTCTGTACGAGCGATAATTCTATTAAAAAAAAAAAAAAAGAAAGGAGCGAAGTGGAGAGAGATAGGATACACTGGAAGGTGCAGAAGGACTATCTCTATGATATCTAGCAGAGAGGAGGAAGGAAAGGGAAGGGCAGCGAGAGCGTAACTGTCGTTGCTCGAAATCGGAGTCGCTTTATCCCGGTGTATTGTCGGCGCGCATCCTAAAGCAATCACACGGGCGGCCGGCCAACCCACTATTACACGATATACTGCCTTAACTTTGGACGGAGAAGCGACGTCGGCGTCGCCCTGCGTCGCGCCGCATCGCGAACGTTACGTATAGGGTGTACCGAAGGAAATAACCGTCATCTGTATTCGCGATAACATCGTAATTGAATGCGGTTGACGGGGATTTGCTGTACGGCAAGCGACCACCAGGCCCATAACCGTTCCCTTTTACCTCCTCCGCCTTCACCCCTCCGTCATCCTTCTCCTTTTTTCCCTCAACCACCTCGTTTCATCCTTCGTGCTTTCTTTCTGTCCTCCTCGCTTTCTTTCTTTCTTCTTCCTTCTTCCCACCACCACCTCCGCACTCTGATTTCTTTCTTCGTTCTCCCTGCTTCACCCTTCTTCACTCCCTCTCTCTCTCTCTACCACCCTCCTATCTCACCAGGGTATTAATCATATCGAGGTGCGGAAAAATCTACTTCGCCGACGTTTCGAGCGTGTCGTAGTGGCGTGTCACGTATATAGAAGGTTACAAGGTAGTGAAGAACGCGGCGTACACGACCGCGCCACGGGGAAAGCTGAATGGCGATACGAAGATAGGGAACGTAGGAAAGAAAGTTTATGAGGGGTGTTTCGTTGAAAAGGGATTCTATATGTTGTTCGTGTACGAAAAGTGGACTAGCCGGTCGGTTTGGTCGGACAAAAGAAGTCGCTGAACTCTTACCACTCGGTGTCTCGTCTCCTAAGCAATTTCTCTCCCTCTCTCTCTCTCTTCTTCCTTTCTCATTTTTTTTTCTCCTTCGACCAGCCGTGGACGGAAAAAGCACGTCGCTGTGCGAAAGTGCCGCGAACATCTCGATTTCAATTAGTCCGTACCCAGAGGGGTAGAGACTTTTCTCCTTGCACCACCCCTAACACATGTATATACATATATACTAGTCGCGTGTACATATATCTACCCGTTAATATCGTAGCTTCGGTGGCGGACCATTTCCATGGATACGCGACAAAACGCGCGTCGCATCGTTGCGGCCATCATAAAAGGAGTAACCTCGTCAGGGTGTATCCGAGTGTAAAAATCAATTAACAGAAAATAAAAACACACTTGGCAGAGATAGGGAGAGGAGGGATCATATGTGTATGTGTGTTTTCGTACTGTGCATCGATGGCCGCGCGTTATCGGGGCTGTACAGGGTCGCCTAAATCGTGTGGCAAGAAAGAGGACGAATCGGTTGGTCTATCGGAATAATAAACGGGTGAATTGGTGGTTCGGTCTCGCGAGCCATCGGGATAGATCGGTTCTGTATGAGCGTAGTTGCGGCTAACGTAGCCCACTGATGGGAAATACTTGTTTCCTCGGCACTGTCACGAAAGCTGATTGGCGCATGACCGTCGGATTTCGTGCTCTATTAATGGCTGGTGCTTTCCTCCATCTCTCTCTCTCTTCCTCTACATTTCTCTCACCGGATCGTTGGACAGTTCCTTCCGAGCTTTACTCTCTCTTCTCCTTCTGGCCTTCCTCCGCTGGTCTCCGACGTGTCCTCGTTGGCCTCGTCCACTCGACCACCTGGCTTGATCACGCAGACGCGAACAAATTATTTAGCAAGTATCTCGCGCCTCGACTATCACGCCTTGCTCTGAATTTCCGTTCTACCGGAACGATAGACCTCTCTCGTGGGTCAGCTACCGGTTCTCGGCGATATCCGGAAACGCGGTTAAGACGTCTCTCTCTCTCTCTCTCGTTCTCGTGAACTAGAGAGTTCTGTTTCGCGGCTGACGTCGCGGCGACTTTGCCCCTTCTTGCTATCCGGCAGCCCTCCAGCTAAATACACGCGTATACATTATTCGCCAGTTACGTCGAATGCGGCGACGGGCAAATAATTCGAGCAGACCACCGTAAACGAGAGCGAGAGAGAGAGAGAGATCGATAAATTGTATTGCATAAATAACGATCGGCCGTGGCGTCGATGTTATCCGGCGATACGTTAGAATGAACTATCTTGCGGCGAATCACGGATGATACTCGTGATCTGTGGCCACGAGAGAAACCATCGCCTCCGTTGCCAGGAATTATTGTTCGGACGTTATATAGCCGTGAAAAGAAACGATCCTCGAAATGGATCGCAACGATGTTTTCCTTTGACTCGCGGAGGAGATTGGTCGTTTTATTAATCTTTCGTGAATCAGAGCTGAATGAATCGATCGTAGGGATATTTTCATGCTTACGTTGTGTAGAAGAGGGATCGAAGATGCGGTAAATTGGAGAGAATTGAAGGATGAAGAGAGGGAGAGATTTGGAAGTCTTCGAAGACAATAATCGCGCGTAAGCACGGCATTAGGGGCAAGTTAGTTGTCCGTAAGCCCCCAAAGTACGATTTAGCGTGCGGCCATCGTTCGGCGAGTTTCGAGGTTCCTAGCCGTAGTTCCGGGGGTCTTTAACCACGTGGATACGAGGTTGGAGGCGCGAGGATGGCCCCAGGACCGAACTAAGAATATTACCGTAGGGAGGGCACGCTAACTGCACGTACTAATTGCGCGGCCGATACTAACGGCCGCGATATTTCAATTTCAGGCGACAACGGTCACGTTCGCGCCAGTAAAGGGTTAAGTTTCGGTCGTACCGGGTGATTCGAGGAAATGGGCTGATTTACGCTATCTGGTCTGCGTAAGAAGTGAATTTCTTTCGAACGCACGTAATATATCATTCTCGAGAGACACTTTCTCTACGAAAATCTCTAAGGTTAAGTTTTCGAGATATACATACATATATGATGAATTCGAACAAGCGTCGTTTTATCTGGTTTTAATTGGTCGGTAATGTTGAATTTGTCGATAGCGTTATCGTTCCAATTATCCGAAAGAGTTTTAACGGAGAAAATTGACCCGAGCGTTGATCGAACGCTAAGATCCCCTCTGGTCGATGCTTAAAACACGTCGATATTTCAATTTTAATAGCGGTCACGTTTGCGCAAGTAATGGGACAGCGTGGAGTGTACACAACGATTAAAGTATGTTCCCAGGGAAAAGTGGTACATGCTAATTAGCCGACGATACGTAGAGCGCACGCCGGTCGATGCTAACTACCTCGATATTCCAAATTTAGGGGACAGGAGTTTCGTTTGCGCAATCGATAGAGCGGGGCAAAACGGTTCGGCCGCGATTGAAGAGTGTGCCGGCGAAAATTGGAAATAATCAACGAGAAAAGTGGCGACAATATTTCCATTATCGTTCGTTTCGTGACACTTTAACACTCTGCCTCCTGTCATTTCGGCCAGATCGTTGAAAGTATCCGGCTAAATGAGTCTATTAAACGCATCCACTGTTAAAACACGGAGAAATTGCTCGTTTACTCTGCTCTGTACTTTCGGTATCGTCGAATAAAACACGTCTCTCCCACTCTCTCTCTCTCTCTCTCGTCTCTTGATGAAATAAATATCGTCGTTCGTAAGGAAACGATTGACACGCCTGTGTCGGTCCTTTTTCCACGTTGAAAAAGATTTTTGCACGTGCCGGAAGCACACGCAAGCCTGTCTTATTCCCTTCTGTACGGGCGTGGAAAAACGAGGAATACGTTAATGCGTCTCGTTTAAGCGTAGCTATTTAACGGGGTTCTGATGATGAAACGAGCTGTCGGGAATAGAAAATCTGTAATTACCGCGTCCTCGTGCAGATGTAATTTGCGCTAATTAACTTGGAGGCATTTTTTCCTCTCGCCGGCGTGCCGCCTCTCACTGTTCCGCCGCTCCTGTACGGATCACATTGCCGCACAGCGTGTAGGCTCTCCTTTTTCCGCTGACTCGCTGACGCGCGAGCGCAACCTTCCTGTAATTGGGATACGTTGGCTAATCGAATGACGCAATAACGACCCATTCCTCGTACGTAAAACGTTTCGGATTGCCTCGTAATAAGACGATTCTCTTCTCGAGAACGCTTCCTCTCGCCTAACGAAACGGGGAGAGAATAACAGCTTTTTCTCTCTTTCGTTTCACCACTTTCCTATTTTCCCTTCGCCGCACTTTCGTTCCTTCGGTCTAGCTTCCTTCCACCCCCCCGGTTTCCTTCGTTTCCTCGGTGGCTGTGTGTAAGCCCGACGGGGATCGTTCACGATTTTACGAGGGACTAGAGTCGAGTATCGGTGGGCAATTATCCGCGAAACAAACAGGTCCGCGAGGGAAAGTCTAACGACTGCCGGGGTCTTCCCAGCGATTACCTCAAAGCAAACCGCCTAACAAGACATTGTTCCGAATAGCTTAGCCATTCTCCCCCGGCGTGGCCCTTTTCCACCCTCACACCCACTCCAGTGGAACCTCTTCCCACATAGAGAGAAGAACCACCACATCCAGCGGGACGACCGAACCCGGCAGCAGTTAACAACCCTGGTCTGGCGACGGTCGTTAGCAACCAACCTCGTCCACCCCCGTCCACCTCTCTCTCTATCTCTCCTTCTGTCCTCCCGCACGCTGCAACGTCTCCTAATTCAAATCCGTGCTCCGTTACTCGGTGCCGCTCTGCGGACGCTGATGAGCGTGCGGGAAACGTCCGTGCATCACGGAAACGGTCCGCTAATAGCGCGCACCAACCCCCACCGCGTCGAAGGTTAAACGTCCGACGTCTCGCTTCTTTCCTTTCTTCCATGTTACAGCGACGAATTTCTTCGAGGGTTCGTCGAGGAATTAACCCCCTTGAACGCCCGCGGATGTGAAGAGTTAACCCTGGAGTGCCTTTGGTATAGATTTTGAACGCGTTTCAAATTCACAGAAACTTTTTTATCCGTGACGCTTTGCTTCGTTCTAGACGATTACATCATTCCCGTTTATTTATTTTTGTGAGATTCAAACTTAGTGAATTGCACGAAGACTACGAAATTCGTCAAAGAAAATTGTAAGAGATGTTTGCAGAGGCATTATCACCAAAATATTCACCACTCGAAGGGTTAAAACGTTCGCTACCGCCGGAAAATCGATAGCACGTTGGACCGCATATGCTGCGTCGAAACAAGTTGATCTTTAATTAGCACGCTTTCGGAACAGCGTCGAAAGGGGTTGGTAGATAAGGTTCCTGCCGTGGTGTCGTGTTTTCCAAACCGAATCTTCGACGAGGCTCCAAGAGCTCGTTCTCGATAACGGAGAGAAAGAGGAAGAGAGGCGGCGTAAGGAATAGCGCGGCCGACCGGTAGCTAGCTCCTTTAAAAAAGTTCTTCCGAGTATATTCCCGCGTTAACGGCATTATCGTCGCCGCGATAAAATCCCCCGGGTGATAATATATTCCGTGGAGCGGCCGGTGGGAAAAAAATACAGATTAAGGTATCCTAAGCACGGATTTAATGCTTATTTATACGCCGCTAAGCACCGGCATTACCGGCGTATTACGATCGTAGCAGTCGCGAGAACTTTTTCGCGCCATTCTTCCGCGAATTAGCCGTGACGATTAATTTTGATAATTCCCAGACGGCTGAGAAACGCTGGAAACTCTCGAAGAAAAGCAAGCGCAATCTCTGCAGAGCCGGTTGTTCAAAGGGAGAAATCGCGCGAGGAAGTTTACGCGGAATTTTATCACGTTGCCCGCGAGAAAACACGTTTCGCTGGTTCTCGCTGAGTTTCAGTCATTAATGATCCTAAGATACGACTATTTTCTACGGTTCACCAGCACCTATGGCGCGCGCGGATCGGTACCTACCTATACCACGTTCAACAGAAGATGTACTTCGGAAAGGAGAATCGGTTTTACGAGCCCTGTCAGACTCTGAAGGATCAGGATTTACCATCCGAGTCTCGCTTCATCTGCACGAACTTTCCGCCCAGTTTTCCCTTTGGTCGCGGCTTCCAGTTTTAAGTATTTGATTACCACCCTGGCAGAGCCGTAACGCGTTCGCGTTCAACGAGCCAGCGTCGTTGCTGTTCGTTAGTAGCTGGAACGCCAGTTCTGCACGCGATTCCAGCCACCCTCCTCCTGCTCGACAGACTTACGATACTTTGTTACTATGCCGTTAATTTTAACGTCTCGTACGTGCCACCGATTTTCCTGGCCTCCGTTTCCCTTCCCTAACCCCGAACGCGACTATAAACCTTTATCTTTCCTGATTTTTTCCTCTCTTTGTTTGCAGTGCCAGCACTCTACGATTGCTTCATAATTGTTCCAACGATTCGTTTCGAGGCAGAATCTCGAAGAAGGTCGGTTTCTTAGAGATTAGTGTAGTTGTGTGTGTGCTGTTTAAATTGCAGATAGACGTAGAGTGATCGGTTGGAACGAAAATCAGAGGAGAGACACGTAATTACCCGTTCTCCTTAACATAATCAGGAAGAAGATCGCCTATCTTGCGGCTTGATTCGGTGTCGTTAGAGGGAATGCTTTCACGCTACCCTTGGGAGCAGCACGCCGGAGACATTATCACCGGTAGGCCTACGGAATTAATATGAGGGCGTCGCTTGTCTCTCCCTTCTGCCTCGCGATACAGCCAAACTTTCCAGTTTTAAATGGACGAGGAGTAATCGAAGATCGCGACGATAAGCGTGTGAAGCGTGAGAGGGAATTTTAGTGGGATCAGCTTTTCAGCAACTTTCAAATACAACAATGCTTAGTTGTAGAGTAAGTCCGGGATAGTCCGACCACTTTTTGGAAAAAACTCGTATCATCTAATATCGGAACAGCGTAAATAAACCGACCTGCCTTTTAACACTAGAACTACTGGCCGGGCCAAAATGACCCACCAGCAACTTTCAACTTTTCAACTTTGTTTTCTGCATGTATGCTTCTATTTGTACCGATCTAATCTAATTTTTCAATCGCGTTTTAGCTACATAAAAATTCACTTTTGGAAAGTCGTTAATGGGTCATTTATACCCCAGTTAAATACCACTAACAATGCAATTCGGTGAGGAAATTTTCAGATTCGCAGAAAGTTTTAGGTGTAATTTATAATTTAGGTACGGATTTGGGACAATTTTTAGTGCGAGATTAATAACAAACTGATTCATTTGTATTAGTTGCACGAGACAGAGACCTATTTTGCTTCGTTTATAAAATATCAACATCAACCTGTGGAATAGTTGAATATTACTCTTTCAACCTTCTTTTGTCGACTCCATCAGTTTCGTAATATAGCGCACAATCTAAAAAAAAGGTATTTCATCTGTGAATAGCATCCTTCTGACGCTACAATGAAACTTTCTAGTTTTAAATGGCCGCAGAGTAATCGAAGATCGCGACGATAAGCGTGTTCACGCGCGAGGCAATTTTAGCGAGATCAACCTCTGAACAATTTCCAATTCAAACACAGTGTTTAGCTGTACGAAATAGTTCAATATTACTCTTCCAACCTTGTTTCTCGTTGCCTCTACCATTCTCGCGATACAGTACAATACAGCAAAAAAAAAGCAGCATTTCACGTATGAATACTGTAGTTTAAATCTAGAAATATGTCAACATTACTCTTTCAATCTTCCGTTACCTCTGCCACTGTCGTAACGTACTGTACAATGTAAAAAAAAAAGGGAAAAGAAAGAATTTCATTTGTGAACAGCAATGTCCAAACCCGGCCAAGAATTAGTCAAATTCCAATCAGCAAATATTTGAAAATCAACCAACAATGCGAAATCCAATCAAAGCAGAATTACAATTTCAATCGATGAACACCGACCGCCAAATTCTTCGCCCCCAACATTCCAACTCATCAATCCTGGCGCATTAATTTGTACCGGAATATCGTACAAAAACTATTCCTCCATTCGTTCGAGGTAATTAACCGACGGAAAATTTCACCAATCCGCAAGTATCCTTAACGCGTTGAATGGTGCGTGGATAATCGGTGACTGGCGGTGCCACGATTAGCGAAAGCGTTTAATTCGAATAAACGGTAATGTTTGTCAAATTTTCATCTAACGCATCGCGCAGTATATTGGAATAGTTCTATTTCTAACTGTTGACGTATTATATACGCATATTGGGATGTGTTGTATTAGGTTGGTAAGAGATTAATGTCGGTTTTTAACCCTCGTACTGTAAGGGCTGTCTGGTCTAAATAATATTCGTCAGGATTATTTAAACTGATGTTGAAAACTATATTTATTACTTCGTCCGTCGTTGGCGCCTCCTTCCTTGCTGATCCATCCTTATCAATTACACGCTTCCTAATTCGTTCTAATACAATCTTCCGATTATTATTTAACGCGTCCTTATATTCGTGCCTTGACGCTCCTCTCCTGCCTCCGGGAAACCCTAGCATAAGTTGGAGGTTTCCTCAGAGCAAAGTCCTTACCTGACCCAGCCCCTAGCGCGTGGGGGTGTCAAGGCGTTGGGACCTCTCGAATTATTTAAACTGATGTTGAAAACTATATTTATTACTTCGTCCGTCGTTGGCGCCTCCTTCCTTTCTGATCCATCCTTATCAATTACACGCTTCCTAATTCGTTCTAATACAATCTTCCGATTATTATTTAACGCGTCCTTATATACGTGCCTTGACGCTCCTCTCCTGCCTCCGGGAAACCGTAGCATTGGTTGGAGGTTTCCTTACATAATAATCTTTCTAATATATTCCGCTTAGTCTTATTCAACGCGTCCTTATATACGTGCTTTGACGCCCCTCTCTTGCCTCCGGGAAACCGTAGCATAGGTTGGAGGTTTCCTCAGAGCAAGGTCCTTACTTGACCCAGCCCCTAGCGCGTGGGGGTGTCAAGGCGTTGGGACCTCTCGGTCTGCGGGTCACAACCAGCGCGAGGCCCAACGCTCCCTCGACTATACTCTTACATAATAATCTTTCTAATATATTCCGCTTAGTCTTATTCAACGCGTCCTTATATACGTGCCTTGACGCCCCTCTCTTGCCTCCGGGAAACCCTAGCATAAGTTGGAGGTTTCCTCACAGCAAGGTCCTTACTTGACCCAGCCCTTAGCGCGTGGGGGTGTCAAGGCGTTGGGACCTCTCGGTCTGCAGGTCATAAACCCGCGCGAGTCCCAACACTCGTTCGACCATACTCTTACAGTACGACGAATGTAGGGTGATTTTGACTCAACAGCGATAAAATCAGGCGATTCAGATTACGTTTGTTATTTTACGTATCAAATGTAAATAAAGAAGAAAAATATCAAATACATATAGTTGAAAGTATGCATATTTATAGAGAATTCCTTCTTGAAACTCGTGTACGATAGAAATTTTGCTATGGGTCAAAATGCCTCTGCATTCGTCTGTAAAACCATTCGCCTTCCGAAAGTTAAACTTCATCTTCAAATCCACAGATCTCGACTTATATTAAACTTTGTCGATCAAAATAAAATCCATCGCGATCTACACATTTTTGTCAAGAAGAAACAAGTTTTTTAATTCCAGTTATAGAATTGATGAATTCTTTAAACGTGTTTTCAGCAGCAGCTTGTTTGGTGAAGATCGTCCCTTACAAACAATTGTCGAGCTGTTTGAAAAAATGGTAGTCGGTTAGTGGACGAGGCAGAGTTTCATAGCCCAATTCGTAAAACTTTAGTAGCGTTGGTTGAGCGTTGTCGTGTACAAGAATTAGGCCCTTACAGTTACCCAAATTAACCCTTTGCAGTCTAAGCATTTTTTGATAAGATTGGTAGTGAAACTTCTGGAAAGCCAAAAATTTGTCTTGAAAAAGAAGAAAAGAATTTTTACTTTTTACAAATTTATTTATTTCTATTTCTTATGTTAATTTGCATTCTTGTGATAATATAAAATAATATAAAAACAGTCTGAATGGTACATTTCTCCAAAGTAATTTACGCGCGTCGCCATAAAAGCGCCATTGGAGTGCAAAGGGTTAATCGTCGCAATTTTTTGCGCATGTGCGTCCATTGACGGTATCTTGTCCAAATGCATCGTTAATATTACGAGTCGTTTCCGTAACTCAGTTTACACTCGTATAAGGGAAATAATCAAATTTGCTTCCTGTCCGTCTTGAAGTCAATAGTCCGAAGTGAACACAAATTAACAGTAAAAAGAAAAGCATACCTGGCAGCACGTAGAGCAACATCAGCACTATAAAATGATACTATAAAATAAATAGAACGAAGTAATCGTTATCTGAAAACTAAGCGTCGAAGTTTGAAAATTCGAAAATTGTAAGAAACACGGAAAACTTTCCTTTAGAAAGAAAATCTACAACGTATTTTATTATTTATATTAACGAGAAAAAGAGACAGTTTACAGACACAGAAAACAGACGTTTTGCAGACACAGGCTATTGCACGATTTGCACAGACTGACTCGCTTTTGTCGTTATTTCAAACGAAACAAAAGTGAATATGTTTATATATCTTCCACGGTTCGAGAAATTTCCCGAATGCTCTCGAAAGAAATAGAAAATTCCTTACAAAACCGACGTTAACCCTTCGCAATCGAGCGGCGACTGAGAAGCGACATTAAATAATCGTCGCTTGGTGAACAATTAACGAAGACAGGGACCAGATTTACGGCCCTTCATAAATTTCGTCACCACAGTGACATAGAGAATACGTTGAATATTTCAATAAAACAGCATACTTTATTTCTACGTGAATTCTCAAAAATTTCAAACATCCGATTTGCACTTTTCTACAGCAAAATCACCTCCGAGTGCAAAGGATTAATTTCATTTCGGCGCCGTGGACAGGTTACCTAGAATTGGTCCTATATTGAACGTGTTAAAAAGCGAATTATCAATCGTAGTCGAACCTACGTAATATCCCTAGGACAGAAGGGCTCTCGTTGGCGCGGACAAAGCGCGCGTATATCGGTCGGCGCGGCAATTATGAGGGGTGTCATAATGTTTCTCACGAAAATCCAATTTGCCCGAAAAGCTGGCCGATACGGCCGCGTTAGAGGGGTAGGGCAACGTTTCGATATTGCGACGCTCGTTAATACCGCGGACTCTCTTCCGTCACTTTAATAGATGTCGCCGTGGAAAATCAATTTGTTCCAATTTGCCTGGTGGTGGTCCACTGTCGCTCGTGTTCTCGCTCGCGAGATATCGCGCAGTCACAAGCTTCGTCGTTCTACGACTTTCCGTACAACACTCGTTCAATCCTTAACGAGCGAAAATAGCCTCTCCTCCCGCCGCGATGGTAAACAACGCGTGTATCTCTCGCCGCTTGCATTATTCTTGTTCGTTCCGTTGCGTTTTTATTTACTTCGATCCTTCACGGTCCGCGTTATAATTTTTATTGGCTTCCGCGCGCCGACAATATCCGTTTCGAGCACTCCGACGAAATGAATTGCAATATTTGCCGGCCAGATTGGCGGGCATATTTTCGAGCGGACGATCGATCGGTCGGAAGGCCAATAACGGATATTTTCGCGAAAACAGAGCAAGCGGCGGAGGAGGGTGTGCGATGGAAGAAAACGATTGATTGATGTTCTTAAAGTGTTGCGTTCTTTTTTCTTTTGTTTTTAGCTACAGGTCGGATGTTTCGGGTAATTACCCAATCGAGAGTTTAACCCTTTCGCTACGGCAGATTTTAACGCGCAACGTGGGAGAGTCGGTTTTTCAAATTGAGATGGAAGTGCGTAAAGGATGAGATTAAGTGTTGAATTAAGATGGAAGTGTACCTAAAGGCTTCTACAGTATAGCCTATAAACGCCGATAGTAACGAAAGGGTTAAATACTTTAGAAGATTTTGAAGAAAAATCGCCTTCGTTGCAAGATTGTCGCTGAAGCATTTTGAAAATATGTATTTTTATATTTAAGCCTTTGACTTATGATTTCTTTTATAGATTATACATCAGTTATTTGCCATTTTAGCACTGCATCTGGTAAGAAAAGCTGATGTTTTATAGATTAGTAATCCTCAGTCTCATAAATTAAAATGAAGCTACAATTTAAATTAATTGTTATTATTAATGGAACTGTCTTTGTCGCTTCTTGATCAAAATCTGTGCCACGGCTCCAATCATAATTTCGTTTACAAGTTCTAATAAAAAGGCAATAATTAAATTTTTCCTCGTTGCACTTCCTTATCTCATTTTCGTAAATTGACATTTCCTGGATAAGGGTATCGGAAGTCATATTTCCCTTGCAATTGTGGTATGCTGATAGCAGACAATTTTAGCAGTATTTGGATATATTAGAAGTGGATAATTTTAAAATCAACTCCGTGTTCGGTGAGAACAATCGGTAACGAGGACGACTGTTCTACTAATCAGTTTAAGATGTCTAGTCGCTTCATTAAGGTGACGATACGATACTATAATAACATTGGCGAGGAATATAATACTTCCTGTACGAACCTAATAGGTATCCCAATTCTTACGAATCAGCAATAAAAAACTTAAACGTATAAAAGTTTCACAAAAAGATTCTCAAATTATCTGACTGAATGGCTCGTTGGACAAATAGGAGAGAAGATTTCACTGTTACAAGACTGTTACGTCCAAAATCATGTCAATTTAACAAAACATGCACTCCACTGCTCCAAATTCCTATTTAAAAGGTTAAACGTACAAAAATTTCTTAAAAACGACTCAGAAATTGTATTACCAAAGGACGTACGATTATTTCCCATTCCACAAAGAGGAAAGAATCCGGATCACCGGATTCAAAGCTGGATCACGACTGCTCCGTTAATTGAATTATTCAAGTGACCAATAGATTCCTTTTACTCCGTGGCTAATGAATCTTCAATACCAGACTGAGACATGGTGACCCAGTTTCCTTAATACATATATATATATATCGAAGAAATTTCCCGTCGATTATCTTTCCACGTCGAACCTAACTTCCATTTAAAGACCGTTCGAGCGTTCCTCTCGTCCCGCTGAATTACCCGTCACATAAAACCCGTCTAAAACTCAAAACAAACACACACACTCCAGAAAGCGAGAAAGAGAGAGAGAGGCAATAATAACAGGCGGTAAATCGCGCGGCTCGGAAAAACGACACGGAGCGGAATGGAACGGAAATCGGGGAGGTACGGGTCGATTAGGTCCTCTGGTATAGGCCTCTGGGCGGCAGTGAACCGATCGAAAACGCGTCGCGTAACAGCGGCGGCCTGCCTGCTGGTGCTGCTATGTCAGGTCCACGGAGTGAAGTAAAATGGACTTGAAGGGTTATGGCCAGCCATCCGTGGGCTTATGGGCTGATCGCGACCGATAGAATCAGCGTTCTGCCTCCGTGCTTTTGCTCATAATCACTTTTCGATTAATTAAATTTTACGCCCTCTGTCGTCGATAAACATTAAATTTAACGGGCCGCTCCTGCCACGCCATTACTACTCGTTACGGTCTATAAGCGCGCCGCCTCTCCGGACGCGTGTGCACACACGTCCTCCACCCACCTATATGTACACGCGAAACGTTGTCCGCTTTTCGTGTACGAGAAGGTATCGTTTTTTATCATTTCTTTCTTTTATTTTATCATTTTTCACCCTCTCTCCCTCTCTCTCTCTCTCGTTCGTCTCGTTTCTAATACCTCTCTCTACGTGTGTGTGTGTGTGTATGCGTATCTCGTTCGCGCGATATCAATTTCGATCGGACAGGAAACAGAAGGGGGGAGAGGGAGTAGAGCGGGTTTCGGCGAGTGTAGATGGAAGGAGGTAGGGACGCGCGAGCAAGCAGATCGAAAGCGCCGCGAGAACACGAGGTTGGACGATGTCGAACGACGGGTCCGCGGAGGAGTACGAGTGTTAATTGGATCGAGCGTCTGCAAGAATATCGGTTCAATTAAGAATGGTAAGTGGCCCCGTTAATTTAAATTCTACGAAGCCTTCGGCCCGTTTCCTTTGGCCCGCGACGCGGCCTCTCATAAATATGCGCTCGATAGTTAACCTTTTTCTCGTCGCTTTCGTCATTCATGAGCTTCGAGCATGAAGAAATCGAGCGGATAAAAGAAGGAGGGAGGCAGAGGGAGCGAACGAAGGAGAGTTAGAGTTGATCGAATCGTTTCACTCTTTTTCTCCGTTTATACCGAAGCGGTTCGACCAAGACTGAAGCGAGACCAGCGAAATCATTGTACTCCCCGGCTAAATCGTGAAACACAGAGCCATTCTGAAGCTCCGGGTATCCCGGTGGGGTGGAGCGCGGAGGCTAAATCTGGCGAAGGCGGTAATTAAATTAATTAGCCTCCTCGAGGATGCAAGGATACCGGCCGAACGAGAAAGCCGACGGTACGGTGGAACGGAACGAGACAGACGGCTCGCTTCTTTTTCCTTAAAACGGTCTTAATTATCAGGGAATTCCCCCTCCCCCCCCCCTCGATTCGGCGCCCCTCTTTCTCTCTTTCTCGCTCACTCGCAGCTTTTCTTCCTGTTCACCCTGCCACCGCTTCTTCTTTTTTCTTTCTTCCTCTCCACCTTCTACCCACTATCCTCCTTCTCGTCTTTCCACCGAGCTCTAGCACAGCTGGCCCTCTCCGTCAGCGCTCACACTTCCTGTCTCGGTCTTTCTTCCGGCTATTTATTAAGTTTTTACTTATGGCGGCGACCGTAGAACAATCGTCCCTCCTGGCCAACCGCTCGATTGGATTCGCGAGCTTTCCACCACGGACGAAACTTTTCCAACGGACCAGCCATGGGACGCGGCTCGCTTTCCATGAAAGAAGCAAAGCACTCAGAGTAATTAGAAGCGGAATTATATTCCGCCGCGTCCTGTTTCAGTTTATAAACAAGGACTCTTAAATGAAGTTCCTCCCCCACCCTCGGCAGAGCGGGACGCTTTTAATGCTCGAACGCCGCGCGTTCACGTGTTCCCGATCCATGTTTTCTCTTCGCTCTAACGTAACAATTGTACCTACTGTTTCGCTTCAAGTTTCGAACACGCTTCTTTCTTCTTTTTTAGTATACTTTCTTTATCGATTAAAGACGCGAGTTATAATTGCGATCGTTAAATAACGATAAACGAAACTTGCACGCGGTATTTTGGGTCAATCGAAGCGCGCGAAATTCGAAAATTATCGTACGATCGGAAGTAGTGTTGGTGTTTAAAAGGACCGTGGGATTGCGCACGATTTTCCAAAGGCGCATCGTATTAACTTTCTGTTATTAATTATTATTTCCCCGGGCGTATCGATTGGCCGGCGCCGGATAATTGGACCCCTGGACCGTTAATAATGCTGCTCGCTCGTTGAGTTAATATTCATAAATTAGCGTTACAATAGAGTTTGTTACCCGTGCAACTACAGATTCGCCGTTGGATCCCGATGGACGATTTTCCAGACATCTAGACTTCTCCAAGCTACACAAACCAGCTAACTATAAATCCACGTAAGAAAGCCGAAACCTTTTCGTAATAATTCACAAGTAATTCACGCGTTGCTAACATTCGTGTACGCAATTTTTACAAACGATTAAGCGTTAATAAATTGGAAGTAAGTCTCGTTCGAGCCGAGTATCAAATTTAATCGCTCGCTAATTGACAAAATACCGCGAGCCGTACATCGTCAGCTGGCTGGCGCCGGTAGGCGTTCTTCCAGCATCGATCTCCGCGTTATCGAACACGCGTGCACGCTGAACGATCCCGAGGGAGTCGTAGCTCGATACGCCGGCAGCTTCGTCGCGCGACTGCGAAATTAGCGGCGAAACCCCTTCCGCTCCTCTCTTCTCTTCCTACAACGAGATGCTTGAACTTCCTAAGCTCGACCTAAGTTCGGTCCTCTTGCCACCATTCGCCTCCCCTCCTACCTCCTCTTTCTACCTTTTCGTATCCTCTTGCCTATCCTCGTTCCCTGGACTCGACGACGATGGTACTACACGCGCGAGTAGTAAAAGGCAAGTATAACCGAAGAAAGAGATAGAACGGAGAACGCGTTTTAGTTTTTAATGATTATTGCGTCCCAGCGTTCTGGCCAGGTAGCTCTAGACATTAGCTCGCGGTCTCCCTTTCGCGCATTTGCATATCTTTCCACCCGTTAGGAATTGCCTGCTGGCTGCTTTCGCCCGCCCTAACCAGGCTATACCTACTAGCAACGGACGTACTCCAACTTTTAAGCCCTTCTCCACGCTTCCCTTGCCGCCCCTTCTTCTCCTTCGCTGCTCTATATCAGTTCCTCTCTCTTGCTCGTTCCTTCCTTCCTTCCGCCGGCACGCTGTCACCCTCTCTTGTCCGCCAGCGCCTCCACACTTCTCTGTCCCACCGCGTCCGTGTCCTCCTTTATGCGCGCGGCAGCCGCGCTTGTAATTTCTCTCTTCCTAGTCTTCCGCCACCTCCACCTTTCCCTCTTCCTTTAATGGCACTCGGTTTTCGAGTGCTTTAATTAACGTTTTGTCAGGCGTTCTTTAATTAGGCCGCTTTTGAAAAAATCAGTCACCGGAGCCGGTGCACCGACGCCGCGGGCGGTTTCGTTGGGACGAAAAGCCCGATCCCGTAACTTCCACCTGCG
>NW_017100261.1:721253-725670 GCF_001263275.1 Habropoda laboriosa | reverse complement strand
CCGTACAGAGTCAATTTTATCTTCAATTTGTATTTCAAATATTGGATCGGTTTCATTGTTAAAAGGTTTCGCTTTTCGGGGAATCATTGGAGGGGAAAGTGATCGGGGTTTGGAGAAATTACTTGCGTAGGCCTGGTGATTCTTGGCCTTTCAGGCGAACAGTCGAGAGAGGTTTCACGGACCTCTGTGGATTTTTCAGAATCGATTCGAGAAATGTTACGTCAATATTTTCTTACCTTGGTCAACACTAGGTTTACGGGACGCGTGAAACCGTTTACATTTCTCTCCTACCACTTATGCTTGTTATAAATTTTACATAAATATGCAATATCACGTTTATAAGTTGATAGTGTACACCTATCCCCCGATTTACACGGTACTTTATTTTCACGATTTCACTTTTACACGGTTTCAATATGAGGAGGTCTATAAAGATTTGATCAAAAACCAAACACAATTGTTAATTACGGATTTCATTAGCAAGGCTCGCCGATCTGAAATTTGTTTCTAATTCATCTAACATCGAACTTGAATCGCATCAAGTACTATCGAGTGATGAAAATGACATCATACCAACCAGGAATAAAAGATTAATAATCTACGAAAGTGATAACAGTAATGAAATTTTTTAATTTATACCTCTTGTTTCTATATGTAAAATGAATTACATACATATACCTTTATATTTTTATCATTTTGTGAATAGACCGTTATTTTTATGTTTTTTAAAATATATTTAGTTTTATTTTACGTTGAAATAAATGACTGAATTATGCACATTTTAGTTTGTTTTCGATTTACACGGTTTTCTAAGGAACCTATCTTCGGTGTAAATCGGGGGATAGATGTAATGAATTTAATTAACCTTTTCGCTACGGCGCGCTTGTGACAAAATATGATCGCTATGAACGGAGCGCATTACTGACTAGTCGACACTGAGGTACATTTCATATCTGATTTTTGTTTCCCATATGTTTCCAATATCTGTCTTATAAGATTTAAATGAAATTTGGCAAACGATCATTTTGTCGCAAAAACAAAAAAGAAACAAAAGTATATATGGTATGAACGTATATGTACGCTCTTCGTACCCGAGCGCCCACTTTTCGAGAGCGTATATATACGCTCTTCGTATATGAATGTTCATTCTTCGAGGGCGTATATATACGCCCTTCGGAGCGAAAGGGTTAAATAACTGACTGAATTATGCGCATTTTGTTTTTTCCCCGATTTACACGGTTTTTCATACAAAAAGCCATGATTTCGATTTACACGGTATTCTGAGGAACCTCTCAGGAAGGAGGTTGGAAGGAGGAAGGAAGTTGCTTTTTAAGGAAAATGTGCGGTTTCGTTCGCGCGTCAATTTGTCCGTAGAGATAGGTACACACTTCCGGCCAAAAGTGTGGAATCACTGTGCGTTGCAAGTTACATAAAAATTCGCAGAAAAACGAATTTTGTATCATTCAAATCAGTCGATATGAGATAAATTGCTATTTATCTCCACAATATTCACATCAAGTCTATGAAAAATTAGTAGCAGATTCAGTACTGATGAAAATTGGGAGGTGATTCGAAACATTTGGCCGGTAGTGTATACGAGAAATGTCCGTAAACCTAGTGTTAAGGGAGTTTTTAAGTGAACCCCTGAAGAAGGGACAGGAGATTGCCTTTAACGCTCGACCGTGACAGTTGTTTTCTCTCGTTGCACGCGTCGATCAGATTTTTGTATTTCAATTTACAAGCCTTTGTCGAGTTAAATATATTTGATCATCCAATCATTTACCCACGTCAATCCTGAAGCAATATTCAGCTTTCCTTTCCAAACTAATTTCCTTTCTCTCTTCCTTTTACGAGACCCAAAGACCTAGGTATACAAACTACACTTGCTCCAAAATAAGCGGACGAACGCAGGCGCGAACAACACAGTAACTGAAAAAGAATTACGAATAAACGATAAACGAATCCCGGTTAACACAGGTTAAGAAGAAACCAGTAGCCAAAACTACCTGACTAACTCTACAAAGCTGAGTTCCGAAGTCTGAACTCGTTACCATTTGTTCCACAATCTCGGTAACAATATATGTACCGCACAATAGAGAGTCGAAGGTTTAAAATAAAGGGGCAGGGGTTGAAGTGAGGGTTGTGCAAGCATTCCCCCGGTGAGGGACAGAAATTTAAATGAGACTCGGCGCGCAATCAGTTTCTAATTACGAGACTATAGCCGCGACGCGGGCTCTGCGGTATAAGGGTGTGGGTGAGCCAGTTCCGCGGAAGATCGCGAGCAAGACGCCAGAGAGTGGAGAAGGGTCTCGAAGGCACAATCGAGTCCCTTCTCCAGAGGAGGAGACGTTTACGTCGTTGGGGTCTCCTCGCGGCGTGCACGAAACACACACAGACAGAGAAAGAGAGAGAGAGAGAGAGAGAGAGACGGGGCCGAGTCTACCGCAGAGAATAATGTTAATGAAATACAGATATTATCTCTCTATACAGGGGTCCGTGGCTGGGCGAATGTTCAACTATTGTCCTGTTTCGTTAGTCTTTCACCTGCCTGTTTCATCCAGCTGTTGCTCGCGAAACGCCCTTTTCGCGAGCACTGTTTCACGGGAGGCGTTTCTTCGTCGCTCGTAACCAGATGTGATATCGAGAAGGAGGTGGTGAATGACAGTTAAACGCTTTCGGTAGGTGAAACAGGACGGACAATAGTTTCACCGGGGGCGATCTTACGTCGGGGAGCCAGCTAAATAACGTGTAAACCACACCGCGCTCGATACGAGAAGGTTATGAACCTACTCGTTTCGACGATAAGGAGAGAGAGAGAGAGAGAGACATTGGCGAATTTCGACGATCGCAGCGTGAAAATTTAATGGCGCGTAAGAATCGCCGGGAAGCACGGCGTGATTCCAAGGAAACGATCTCGACGATACACACACCGTGAAATCGTTACTAGAAACGGATCCTCGACGATGCTTCCGAACGTAACAGAAATTCTCGTCGATGATGCAACAAAGTTGGGGTTGCTTCCACCGAGAGACTGGCTCTTTCAGAGGAAATGGCTCGTGCGAAATGTTGGAGGAATGTGTGGTTGTTCTAAAGTAGACTCCTGTTTTGTTCCTACTTGTGTTTTATCTTTCGCCGAAGAAACGAGGGATTAATTAACACGTTGCTCGGCGATTTGGTGGATTCTCTTTTATTAAATCATCGTTAAATGTAACCATCCTTCAATTTTGTATTATTCACTTTATTCACAGAGGGTTGGTCCTTCGGCAAATTTTCTAGAAATCATTCTCAATACGGAAGTCCAAGGGAGAGGGTTTTCCAACTAAATTCTACCGTTCCATGTTACACTATTTTCCGAATATTACACAAATTACTCACACTTAGTATTGTAAATGAACGCTCCGATTCATCTTCCCCGGTTAACCGCTTAATACCTTCAATCCTCCTCGAGGAACGAGGTACAAACGAGGACAGAGTGGCGAACAAACGATGAAAAGAAAGCAAGAGGGGGGAAAAAAGAGGCACGAGAGAGGATCGAAGCTGAAAATTCTTGGGCGAAGAGAATCAGCGAGGGATTCGCGGCGGGACGGGGCAAATCCTGTGGACCAACGACGAGGCTCGGGGGGCCGTAGTTTACCGGGATCGTTACGGAACAGAGCCGCGGAATTCAATAGCAACAAACTCCGGCCGCGGATATTATTCGGCAGTAAAATTTTATTTCGCCAGCATTTATTGGCGCGTTCGCAAAGCCGCTCCGGTCCGCCGCACGGCCGCCTCTCTCCTCTACGCTCGCGTTTATTTGATAACGACAAATTATTGTTACGAGAAAAAATGGCGGCTACCCCTCATTCTCTCTCCCTCTCTCACCCTTCCGCGCTCCGTTCCCTCGATCCCGGTCACGGGCAGCGGCTCTCTGTGCGAGAACGAGGATGTTGGAACGGTAAGAGAGGAACGGAGAGGGAAATAGAAGAGGAGAGAGGGTTGGCTTTGGGCCTGAGCCTCGACCGGCTATCGGGCGACGTGTCCGAACGCTAATCTCTCGATATTTTAGCGGATTTATATTTTCACCGGTTGCACTGCCGCCGCCGCCGCCGCTGCGGCTCGATCCCCCGAGATATCTGCAGGGGAACGTACGACAGGCATATCATTCCTCCTTCGAACTCTTCCAGTTGTCTGTTCCTCTTTCTACCTGCTGCATCGACGTTCCCAAAACAGGGAGAAAAAGGAAGCGAAGATTAGCGGTGTCGGGGCTACGATGGTAACCGTAAATACGAACGAGTAACGACGTTCCATCGTGATCTTCTATCTTTTTCCTGCCTTTTTAAAATAGCTAACTGAGGAAGGTGAAGGGGCGTTATTAAGCCGTAATACGTCTCGTTACGTCGCATTGGTCGGCTCGATTATCGGGCGCGGCTCGCCC
>NW_017100261.1:714663-721227 GCF_001263275.1 Habropoda laboriosa | reverse complement strand
TGATAGCGTGGATAATCACTGTGAGCGGATAGATTGTCGCGCGATATTTTTCCAATTCGCGGCAGGGATTTCACGTGTCAAAAAACGGACGACGTATTTCGCGACGTGTACGCTGAACGAAGGGGAAAAGAGAGAGGATGGGACGGGGATGAAATTCTGGCGTTGGCAGCGCGTTAAGTTGTTTCGCGTTATGGTTGTGTTATGGGACATTGGATGCGCGCGATACGAGGCTACGGGAGGAGCGAAGGGAGCACCATGCTCCATATAGGAGAGAGGATATATCCTGGCTGCCGATGCTACTCGCTGCACCTGATCCTGGTCGGCTAAATTGATGATATAATCCGCCATAACTCAGGATTACCGCGGAGGCTCGAGTATGTGTCGGCACACGCGGAGGAGCCGTACACCCTTCGACTTGCACCGCGAATATCGAGCATTCTGCGCCGTGTACCTGCGACGCGCCTAATCCCTCGCGTTCTTTCACCTTATTTCAGAGTCGAACGATCCTTACGACGATCTACGTTCGATCGTCGCGGAGATTGTGAATCGTGAACGGGATGACAGAGTCACTTTTACCCCTTTCTTTATGCCTGCGGAATATTTTCGTTGGAATTTTCGTGTTCGAGTTCGTCGTTGAAATGTTCGATTAGGAAAAGAGTGTGTATTAGGTTGGTTCGCAAGTTTGTGAGGTTTTTCCGAATGTGTAAGTTTCTGATTGTTTGTAGGTGTTGAATTTATTAGTGATTGTAGAGAAAGTAGTTAGAGGAAGACAATGAATTAGGCGAGAATGATGAACAAGGTTTAAATTTCACCATCATAATTTTTTCTGATTTTGCCAATACATCCAACTTTCATTTTCTCCTTCCACAAATTTCTCTAAAATCCAATCATCTATTCCTAATTTCGACACCTCTCAATTCTGCCAATCATCACTTATCCGAAGCTACGTGTATATACACTGCCATTACTAATTTATGGACCAAGTTAATATGCTGCTGAATTTCTCTACTCGAATGCTATGTAAAAAAGTACCTTCGTATATTTAATAAAAATTCACACTTTTAAAAATTACAATGTCCAACAATCTTAAAAATATATCTCTACCCACCTAATAAACTCCTCACTTCCAAAAATGACATCAAACATTAAATCTCAGATCTTAAAGACAGCATCTCTACGCACCTAATAACATCTTCGCTTGAGAAAATTACAGCGTGAAAGGATTCAACCTCAGATCCGGAAAACAGTATCTTTACACACCTGATAAAATCTTCACTTGAGAAAATTACAGTATGAAAGGATTCAAACCTCGTAGATCTTATCCGAATGACCGAGCAACGCTTGCCATTGTGTCGATATACAAACTTAACCCCGTGGATTTTCCCATCCCGTAGCATTGTTCGCCGGAACGAGGGAGCCAGCCTAGCCGGTGTGTCCTCTACGAGGCAACGTGTCCAACAGGCTTTTTGATTCTCCCCAGCGACCTGACGACCGTCTCATGCCTCAACGATTGTACACCACTATCTCGCGGAGGATCATTGCACCCCTGCGAGCCTCTTAGGTACAGTAAATGGCGGAGCCATGGAAGAGAAGGGGGCTTGCCTGAATCCATGCCAACTCGCAGCCGCGGTGGCGGCAACGTTCGCCTCTTCGCTGCCCTGACATTCTCGACCACACTACGCTGCTTCGAGGTATCGCAAAAACCTACTTAAAGCCGGTGCACACGGTCTACAGCACACCGTACACGATCAAGTATAGCGACACGAGCTACGAAGCAACCCTCGTCGGACGACTGGTTTGTCTCATTGTTATCCAACGATCCCCCAAGAGGTTCGTGGACGAGGAAGAAGAGGAGCGGAGGGACTGTTGCTCGTCCAGACTTTCTGCGGGCAACGTTTATGGCAGCGGCGTGAGTTAAGGCCTCGTTAGTTCCGTGGGCCGCAACTTCCGGCGAATCGGCCCTCCCCAGAACGAACGATGGCGACGTTGGAGGAAAAAAAAAAAAAAAGAAAAAACCAAGAGAAGTTCCACCTCGTCGAAAGTCTGTCTTTCTCGAAACTCCCTCTCTCTCTCTCTCTCGCTCTCGTGGATTATAGTTGGCTCGAGCCTCGTTTCGTCGGCGAGTCCGCGTTATTTAACGACCTACGGCCAACTTGTAACAAGTTGTCGCGACGAACTAGTAACTAGATTTCAATAATCTCCCCCGGGGGGATTTCCGATTCGACCAGGCGCAATTAGCGCGACAACGGTATTGTGGCACGGAGTTTAAGAGAGAGACACTGAGAGGGAGTAGATAACGAGAAAAAAGCGCGAGAGGAATGAGAAAAAAGGAATAAATACGAGAATCTCTGGTACGTATGGCACGGACGCTTAAGTCCAGCCATAAATATCGCTCGTTTGTCGGTGGCACGGAGCATGAAGCACGACCAGAAAAAATCCGTTCCTCAAACAAGCGAAATATCGAAATTTACAGCCTTACGTAGCGGATGAAGGGAGCCGGAGAAGCGGCTTTATGCAGATTTGTAGGATAGGAACGCGCGGGAAATTTGCCTGTGGTCTCCTGCTTGTTCCGGCGAGGAACGTATAGAATTAACGAATTCTCTAATATTTTTGTCTCTACCGTTACGAGTGTCAACTGTTCCCTTCTGTTTCCTGCTTAACAGAGATTAGTCGTATATTGCTCCCCCGGGACAGAGCTGCTCTTCGAAGGTATCATTTGGCGGCATATGTTTTTCAAGAATCATTCTAGAAATGTCAAGATAGCGTAGAAATTTTACAAAATTTATGCCAACGATAATCTGCCTCCTTTTTTTCCCTCGGAAATTTCCTATTTAAACGATCCAACGAGAGGCGTCTGTTAGGCAAAACCCACTTCAACGAATTACGACGTCTTATTCCCGGTTTTTACGAGGATATTTCAGCACCACGGTCGGCGATACGCATCTCGCATAATTGCGTTCCCGTTGTTCTCGAATAGTCTCGGTGGCGCGGCCTGGATACGAATCGAATACGGAAAGAGGCTCCTTTATGACGTACATCGCGGCTCCGTTGACAAAGAGCCAGTCGACGAGTGGATACGACACGGTCACGAGCCTTGCGATCTTCGATAAGATCGTCTGAGAAGATGCACCAACTGGCTGTACCTGGTTTGACGACTCGTCTTTCGGTGCCCTGTTACCTTCGCCCTTGGCCCGCTATTGCCTTAGGGTTGATCCTGGATCGTGAGTACGGGATCAACAGTTCCTCGGAAGGATCCTTTCGTCTTGTTTCCTAAGGTGTAACGCGTTTTCATTTATGGTGTAAGAATTGCGGGATCGAGGGGTCTCTATGCTCATCAGAAAGGAGGCAATAACAAGGAAGAAATGAAGAAGAGAGCGCTTTTGTTACAGGCGCAGATGAACAGTTCCTCTGCGTTACTGTGGAACTTCCTTTCGTCCTCTTCTTTAAGGTGTAATGCGCTATTATTTGAGGTGTAACAATTGTGGGATCGGGGAAATAAAGAAAATGGCGCCTTGGTTATGGGCGTAGAGTCCCAGTTTGCTAGCCTGTAGTCGCGATTTTGATTCCTCCGCTTGGTCTCGCTTGGAGGCACTTTTCCTCGGCTCCTATGGTATCAAAACGCACAGTGTCACCGCTGCAAAATCGCAACGATATGACGTCGCATCTGCTAATTTAGCACTGGGTCTAAAACAGTTGATCAGTGACGCTGCGGGCCTGAAGATCACAAATTTGAATCTCGAAGCTGAAATCTCCTCTTTCTAAAAACCTTGCGAATCTGAAGTTTGAATCTCGAAGCCAAAACCTTCTTTTCCTAAACAACTTAAAAAAATTCCCCATTCCCCACACGTGAACACTGACAAATTTCACTCTCGAGAGCAACTCGCGATAGTTTCACTCACAAAAAGATTCCAATAATCAGATTTCTCGAAACATATTTCAAGCGACAAAGACAAGGTTTCACTTGGATACGTGAAAAAAGTTGAACGCCACTTTAATTCCTCCACGAACCTTCGAAAGCAACGAAGAGCTAGGATACCTCCGGTAACGGTGAAGATTCTCTCGTATTTCAACGGTGGACGAAAAGCGGTGACAAAGTTGCTTCGATAATGTTTCTTCAGTTGCGGGGTATAGCTTTACGGAAAGGCTTCGGCCGTGGCGCCACCGCTGGCACCCTTGCTCGGTATGTTAATTAACGGTATAAGCTTCCCAAGCCACGGGCCTGTAAGGAGCCCTTTATATAACTAATTAGTACCGCTGGCATTCAGACTATTTACTTCATTTGGCTCGGCTTAGGCACGGCTACATCCCGCTTTTATTTCCACCCCTCTCTTCCTCCATCGTTCCGCCGAGCCGCATAGTTATCGCTATTCTTACTTTTTGCTGTCGAACCAACGTTGCTCATTTCAATTATTCCTCTCGCGACACTTTGATCCTCGTTAGAGTCGCACAGACGTATTATTCCAACTTTTCGTTTCAGTTTCGTTCCCCGCGAAAACGTCCGACCAGTTCACCTCTTATCTTTGTCGCAACGTTTTCGCTAATCGACGACATCCGAAGCTCGAGGTAAATCGAGGTAAATCCCTATGAATCCTTCCTCGAATTCGTTCGTTTTCACAGAACAGAAATTTTCCACCTCGTCGAAACGTTCGATTCTTCTTTTTTCAGAGTTGGAAATGTTCGCTATTTAAGTGCAGCTACTAAATATTCTACCGTACGTTCTTTTTTTCTTCCAGTTAAAATAAGATCAACTACCGTCACAGGGTTTCGACTGACAGTGACGCGTCTGTCGGAGAGTCACACGTAATACGAACACCGATATCTTCGAATAAAACGAACGAGGTCGCCGCAGATAATTTCTCTACCCTATAAAACCAGTCTCATCTATGTTGCATTCTTTCCGATCTCTATTTAACGAAACCCAGAAACCGGTTAATGCACGTCCGTCGAAAATAGAGGCCAGACCGGAGAGTGCTCTATTAAATATGAAATCTGACGAAGATTCTTGAAATCATCCCCCTGGAAAACTCGCGCAACCATCTTGCAACCCTACTCGAGAATACCAGTCGTCGGTTGTCTCGAGTAGCTCCAAATAGGACGCTATTATTAACCGTGTAAGAACGTGTTTAACATCGTCTGCCATTACGCGGCCTCGTAACGCGATATTTGTCAAGGCGGCGCGGCGCGCCGCGGAAAAAAAAGTCGTCCACCGCGATTCTTATTTCTCGGTCGCGGGCCGCGTTCCATCTTCGTCCCTTTCGAGCGGCACGAAGTTGGAAATTGCGGCGATAAAACCGCGCGTAAAAGTATAATAGTTTATGGACTTAAGCAGCCACGGTGGCCCAATAAAATTTCAGCGACGGCTGCCGCGTCGTCTCGATCGACTCTCTCTCTCTTTTCCTCTGTTTCTCTCCGTCTGTGTCGAGGAGATGGTTTTCTGACGGTCGTGACGTTACGCGTTACGTAGGCTGGCGCATCGATTCGTCCGGTCGCGCGTGACAATCGCGATTAGCCCTCTTAACTCGCTAGATCCTATCGTTCCAATTATATAGGATTATCCGGATCGATACTACTTTGCTACCACTTTTCTCCTCGTAAATACATCCCGTTTAGCCATCGACATTTCCCTCTCGAAGTCTCTCCCTACTTCTCGTTTCACCGCTTCCACCGTCTTCATGACCATAACGTGTTCCGCGAGCGTTTGCGGACACACTTGTTTAAAAGGCGCCACTTATTTTTAGCCTACAATGTACCAACGGCTATCTTCGCCGTTCATCGCGTATTCCTCTTTCGTGTTTTCGTATTACAGCGACGTTAACGGGCGTCGCTCTTCTGCACGACGACGTTCTACACGCGTAGAAAATTCGATTAAACGCGCGGCAAATCTGGAGCATCCGCCGGGGCTGTTGTATCTCGTACCGTACGTATAACGCGCGTTAGGCTTCCTCGGCAATTCCGCCAACGATCTTTGCCAACGGCTCCACGTCGAATCAATAATTTCCAAACGATACTATACACCAGCAGCAACCAGAGAGAGAGAGGGGGAGAGAGAGAGTGGTAGCCCGTTAATCGTGCCCGTTTACCGGGATACACTGGAATCGTGCACAATTGTTAATTACGCGTCCCAAAGGAGCCGACACAGGGCCGCGTAATTAGCGCGCGATAACGAGAGAAAGAGAGGAGGAGGGAAAAAGACGATGGCGAAAAGCTGGCAGAGCGGAGGAGGGAGATTTTTCGTGGTTCCATGTCGAGAGAGACTGTGGAATACGGTCGCAGAGACGACAACTGACAGGATTAATGACCATCCTTATTATCGTTCGGCCGTTGGTGGGTACATGCGCGACGCTGGGCAAGTTTCGAGACTAGCGCGTCTGCGGCGTCGCCTACCGACGATGCTGTGCAAGATTTTTAATTAATCGATCGAGACGCCAGCGTCGGGCTGCCGTCGTTTGCGGTGCGGCTGGTTCATTAGAGACTCTTAATTAACTTGCGGAGCTCACGCGACTTCGCACAATGGTATATACGTATATCTCTCTATATATCTATATACTCAATGTCTATGTATGT
>NW_017100261.1:643186-714478 GCF_001263275.1 Habropoda laboriosa | reverse complement strand
TGGAAGCTTAGCCATTCAATTACATGTTAATAATATACACGAAGCAGAGTTACATTGGCTCACTTTCACGCCGGAAACCTAGCGAATCGAATCCACTTGCAACGTTAAAACCCCGGCCACGGGATAATCTCGTGGTTGGTCTACGAGCTTCGAGCCCCACGTTCGTCGAATCAAGCGGCGAAACATCGATCGATCGGTAATTGCGCGTTCGCCGCGACTCGAATCTTTCTTCCTCGACAATGGACCGCAACGTAATTGACCGGGCTCGCGTTTCGTACGATCAATTAATAACCAACCGCCATGTCGAGCTGGCGAGAAACTAGAACTCGACCGGTGGTGTGGTGTTATGGCTCTAGTGCAACGTCGAGTTTCGTTTTGGTCATCGGTGATAAGCGTTAGCCCCGTAGGATCGAGTAGCGGCGAAATTTCATCGGTCACCAGATCAATCGTTCTTTCTCGTATCGGCGGAGGGAGGGGAGGGAAGAAGATACAGAGAGCGACGAATGTGAGAAGAAGAAGATAGGAGGAAGCGAAAGAAGGTTTAATGCCTTGGTTTGGCGTAAACGGGTGTTCGATGGTGAAAAATTCAATTACGAGAAAAGTTAGCGCGGAGGGAAAAGGATAAAATCGGGACGAACGAAGCACTTGAAAATGAATTCGCGTTCAATTAAAGCGCCTCGAACAATTTGCCAATGCGATCGCTCTCGTTATTTACCGAACGATAATTAACGATCGCGTCGTTAATCGTGTCTATTTGATTGCGTCTGCTGGAAGTACGCGTTGCCACGCGTGTGTGCGCGCAAATTTATCAAAATGTCGGTGAACATTCACATCCAATAAAGGGATCCTCTAACGATCGGCCACCGATGCCGACGCGCCGTGGACCGCCCACTCTTTCACCGTCACGTCCCGACGCCACATCTTTCCGACTGGTTTCACGCTTCCGGTGATTCGTTGATCCGCGACACTCCACCGCGTCAAGGAACTGATGCTCTTAAATTTGTCCCAGCAACCTCCTTTCTTTCGCAACTTCCACATTTTTCTTTATCCGCTTTTTTTTTGAAAATTAAACTAACCTTTGTTCAATTTAATTATCAGTGTGTTTCACGAATCCTGATGAAGAGAGATGCAGTGCTAACGAAACGTCGGAATACTTTTTCCACAAGGACCCGAAAGCCCTTTTTCTTTGAAAATTAAACTCACCTTAAGTCATTATCAGTGTGTTTCGCGAAGTGAGTTGCAATGCTCACGAAACGTCGGAATACTTATTCCATAAGGACAGGGCTAACACTTGAAAGCCTTTTTTCTTTGAAAATTAAACTCACCTTAAGTCATTATCAGTGTTTCACAAAGTGAGTTGCAATGCTCACGAAACGTCTGAATACTTATTCCATAAGGACAGGGCTAACACTTGAAAGCCTTTTTTCTTTGAAAATTAAACTCACCTTAAGTCATTATCAGTGTGTTTCGCGAAATGGGTTGCAATGCTCACAAAACGTTTGAATACTTTTTCCACTAGGACCCGAAAGCCTTTTTTCTTCCCCTTTTTCATTTTTGTAAATTAAACTAAACTGAGCTGAAAGCGTCGATAATAATTACGCTTCGTGCGGTGAAATCCTTAAATCCTCGATAACAAGCCGTTCCAAATTTCCATTGTTTCGTCGAAAAATTGTAGTTTTTAAGGACAATAGAATTACGAACGCTTCGTAAGGCTAGATTGTCGCGTTTCTGCGTGCATCGGCGAATATCTCCGTGAGAAAATATAAAAACCCGATTCCCGTTTAATTAGCGCGCAATTACCGGGGATTATTTATCGCGTGACAAGCGAAACGGAGATTATTAGAATCTTCTTTGAGATATTGGAGGTACGGGGCGCGCGGCACGCAAGAACGATGCCAAGACTAGTGGAAGCTGGCAACATATGCTCAGACAGGCTTGCCGCGAACGCGACCCATATATATTAGAGGACGACATCGGTGTTTTCCGGCGGGCTGGTTAACCGCACTCGTTAAACGCCCCATAACGCGCTGCCTCCATAACATCGTGGCGCGCTGTTTGTCGAATTACAACGTATGCCCTACGCTAACCGTTTCTTTTTTTTTTTCTTCCTTTTTGCGCTCTTGTTTCGCCGTTTGGGGTTCATTTTTAATCAATACACTTTTTTCGTGTACGCGTGGCTTGTGATTAATTAAATACACCTACTACTTCCAATTTTGATTCAAAGTTAGAAATGCAGCCTTGGATGAAAGTACTAGGCACATTTGTTATTACGATTTACTGTGACAATTATAGTTTTTGACCTATTCAAAGGAATTTGGAAATAGTTCACAAGGTTTATAGTGGACCTAAAACTTACAGACTGCTGTCAGCACTCACATATGCTAACACATGTGAACTTGTCTTTAATTTTAGTGCTGATACTTTGAAAATTAGAAAATTTTCCATTAAATGTACCAAGAAAGAGTGAACTGAATGACGGTCAACGCAAGTTAATTGTTCTTTTCTTTTTAAACAGGGTAGGAGTTAGGAAGAAATTGCTGTGATTGCAGTCATTAGGGCAAACGATGCAAAATTAGGATACAAGACGTTACAAAATTGGGCAAAATTAATAAAAAATGATTCACACATTAATAGATACGATAAATACAAAAACATTAATAGAAAATGTTTCCACATTTCAGAAGCTTGACTTTCTTCCATAATAATACAAAAACATTTTTAAATAATTCACATTTTACGAAGGTGTCCAATACTCTTGTCCAAAGCTGTATATTAAAAGTGCTCGTAAGAACTCAATGGCAAAATCGAGGATGTCAAACGGCGCAGACAAAATTAAACGATTTTCTCGAAGAATTAATCGAATCAACGGACGATTTATGAGGCGAGTGCAAGCTCATAAAAGGGCGCCCGCGGAAAATATATATCGACATTGAAAAGTTTGTCGAACAAGCCCGGCGACATGTTGCCAGGATAGCGCCATAACTTTACGCCGTCGTCGATATGGGAGACGACCCGTTTCACCCTCTCTTTCTCTCTTTCCCGTCGTTCCCTCTATTCCGCCAACATTTCAGCCTCGTCCCTTCATAAGGTGTACCTGCGACAGCGTGAACTTAAGGGCGGCACACCCCCGCGCTCGCGCGCCGCTTTTCCGAAAACGATCGAAATATGTCGGTGCCGATTTACAGGCCTCCCGTCGACACGCACCACGCCTCACGACAAACGGAACGGAGGACTTTTCGATATTGGCTACGCCGGGGAGAAACGATAAAATACATACAGGGACATTTTTCTGAGGTACCGAGGACAGCGTAACGTTCTAACTGTGAAAAATGTATCACGAATTAAGAGAAGTTTCCCGAAACAATGGAGTACATTTAAGAGAAAAGAAGAAACTCCCGATTATACCAGATCAATTTTTTCGTTTCGAAAGAAGAACGTTTAATATCGTTTAACCGTGTATATTTGGCGCGTCGCGATTCCTAGCGAGCCTCTAACCAGCTTACCCCGTGTGGCGGCTATACGGATCGAAGAGCGCGGTGTGTAGAATTCGACCGGCCTCGAGTGGGAGCTCATCCACACCAACAAAGTCCATCGAAGACGACAAGCGAAGCGACGATCGGCTGAAACGAGTTCACCGTGGAGCATTCTAGCTACGTACAGCCCTGGCAGCGGCTGTAGGCTGGGGTCGGTGCAATTAAGGGTATTAATTAGCGGGTACTTCATGCCCCCCTCGCCTCCTCTGCCAGCCTAGCCCACCGCCTCCTCTCCCCCTTTCACCCCTTTCACCCGGACTCAACCCCCCGCCTCTACCCTCCTTCACCACCTCCTCCTCCTCGTCGTAGCTCTCCTGTACGTCGACCTACCCTCTCTCTCTCTCTCTCTCTCTTCTCTGCACCCCTCCTCGTGCCGCTAAAGTGCACCGCACCGCACCACTGACAGAGCAATACGGACAAGAGGTATATAGCTAATTACATGATTTTATGACGGTGTCCGGGGAGTCAGGAAAGAGGGTGCACAGGAACACTCAGAGACGCTCGTGACGTCAGTGGCGAGCGGCGCAAACCGAGCTTCCGGCAAGGGATGGAGGATCGAGTCGAATGGGGGAGAGAAGGGTTGTTGCGCAATTTTTTCCTTTTATCTTGTGTATGTGTATTTCTGTTTCGGTTTTTTTCATTTTTTCGCAAACTGCGCCCTTCCTTCTTTCCGTCTTCGCAGTCACTTCTATTTTCCATCTCTCCTTCTCTTTTGCTCCCGTCGACACGCGATACGACACAGCGTCGACGTCGTGCACTTTGTCAATCGAGACGACGCGTTTTGATCCTTCGCGACGCCTCTGATGTTCCCCATACGCGGGGTGAAACAGCGTCGTTCGACGCGGAAACGCTAATTACGCCGCTGGAACGTTACGCTCTTGGTAAAAAATATACCGTGTGTCCTTAAACGTTTCTCGAGGCTGGCGGTCTTTAATTCTGAACGAACAGCTGAGGTATAATAGGCTACGTCTAAAGAAAGCGAGTACTGTTCTACGTTGAGAAGATGACGAGCGGAAGGATTGCTCGTGTAGCGGACACACTCGTAAAGTTAGATCGCACGCATTTTTACTATTCGCCGAAACGATTATGTGGAAAGTGGGCTTACTTCCCTCGCCTCTGTGCCGTCCCGCTCTTCATCTTCTCAGCACAGGACTCTACCGTATTCTGCGTCCCCGAGAAGACGGCATGGCAAAGGAACGCGCATCTAATTCTGTCACACCTCCGAAAGCCCACCGTTCCTAACACAATCATAGAAATCGGGCAAACATCAGTGGTCGAACGCGATAACAAGTCATACAGCACTGCGTGGCGGACAACCCAGGCGTTGAAGTACCACCGTTGCCCATGTACCGTCTCGAATGCCATCTTCTCGTGGACGCACGCGAGAAACCGCGTGGCTGGTCGATCAGAACGCGACCAGTCTGGTGCTCGCCGGTGTGATCGCGTCGATCCATCGGTATCTGCCGGATGAACCCGTAAAGCCGCGCGATCAGGCCATCGCGGTTCGACGTCGGAGGGGATGGGTTAGATATTCATGTATTTAAATTTATTTATTGGCAGGATTTTTGCTCTCCGGCGAGGGTGTCGTCGGGCGGCAGGGTAGGGAGAGAGAAGAGAGGAGAGGAGAGGAGGACCAGCCGGACTCGCCTCCTCTACTCGTCCCCTCTTCTTCCATCTTGCAGCCGACTGTTAAACCTTTGCCGCTCGACAAGCCCTTCTGGGTAATTTTCCCGCTTAAAGAGATCTCGGCCAATTACGCGGCCTGTCCGACGGGCGTTGAATTTTAATTGGAAAAGAAGCGAGCAGAAACCCTCCTTGCCGGCTTTATTGGCCGCAACCCACGAAGAACGCGCGCGCCCGGCTCTGTTCAACTAGTTGTGTTGGTGCGGAACGGTTTCGAAACGCTTTTCCCTAGTTTTGTTCTTGACGGCGTTCGTAACGTGGGATTTTCACCGTGGAGAGGAAAAGAACGCGGTTGAAATGCCGCGAGATCCACGAGGCTCTCTCTCCCCCCCTCGCACGGTGTCCGTGGCAGATCTCCTCTTCCTTCGTTTCTCGGGGAATTCCAAATGAGAGGATTTCACGGGGGGTTAGCCCCGCGACCAAGGAGGAGCACACCCATTAAGTCTCGCGATTAATCGCGACCTGCTGAATCTCTTACGCAAATCACGATATTAGCCATTCAGAGATATCGGCCAGGCCCTCGCTCGTTCACTTTTGTCTACCACTCCACGATCGTCGGGAAAAATCGTTCGATCCCGATGCGTGTAACCCCTTTTTTCTCGAGGGCAGGTTAATTGGATTAACCGTATAGGTGTAGCGAAAACAATATTTTTCCGTTTCTGTACGATCGTTAGCGATGTTTGGTGATTTAACAGGCCTATTTCGATGGGTGATTGTTCGATAGGGGTGTGTAACAGTTTGGAATAACAGGGAAGGATAGAAAGGGATTGTAACGAAATTTACAGTTCGAAACGAGAGATAACGAAAGGTCGGACGAGCTCGAGGAACCGTTTTAAAATGGATTCCGTCGTAGCAAGGCACGAGTGCTGCCACGTCGCGGAGGAACAATAAACCATCTAGCCACCCCCTTACCACCCCCGTAATCAATTTCCTAAAGTATCCACATACGATCACGATCTTCCTACGGAAATTTAGCTCGTTTCTTAGCTCTCTGCTTCAGCTCTGACAACCTCTGCTAACGTTATTCCCTTATCGTCTCGTTAAGGGTAGTCGTTTCGACGAACGTTGCACCGCTCGCGTTAGCTGCGAAACGAACTTCCCCCGCGGAGAAAAAGAATTTCGAGCATCGTTCCAACGTGGTTCATCGATCTAGACGTTGTTATTTTCCATTCTACCGAATTTCATCCCCCTTTCTTCGTCCCTTAGAATAGAAAGTACGAAAGCTGTAAGTAGTGAGAGAGAGAGAGAGAGAGAGTGGACGCATGCGTTCGAAAGCACACGTCCCTATATTGCGAAACTTTCTCGACGCGTGAACGTGCGAAGGCGGCTCTACGTGTGAGCAAACCGATCCACGGAGGGCTAATAAGTATCGAGAAACACGGGCTTCGAGTAACTTTTAAGAAGTCTACCTTCGAACGAGAAGAAAGAGAGAGAGAGAGAGGGTGTGTGTGTGTGTGTGTGTGGAGGAGCTTGGTTTCCAGGTTTCCTCGGGCTTCTCGAACTCGAAGGAACACTATGTTTGGGTAGAGAGAGGGGTGGCATGGTACTTTATGAACACGCTTCACATAAATTGTCGCAGCTCTTTAAGAAATTGGAAAAAGGCGCGAGATCCTTGGTGAAACAGCTTGCGTCGAGAGTGGCTCGAGAACTTTTTGAACTGCTGTAGGACACCGAACAGAAGGGGGAGAAAGAAACGCGAGTAGAGTGAGGAACGACGAATGGGGCTTGCTTGTGTGTGTGTGTAGGTATACAGCGGTGTACCGGAGCCCTTCAGAGGAACGTCTATGAGGCAGAAAAGAGGGAGAGCGAAGGAGGCTTCGAAAGCTACAGAATAAAAGGTGACAAGGTGGATTTACGTAACAGCGTAAATATATCCGTAGCCTTCGAGCAGTCGACGAGATGCCTGGATGCTTGTCAGGGTTCTTTTTGTATCCTCCACCTGCGCTCTGCATCCATCGTTCCAACGATTATGTAACCACAGGCACAATTCGTGTCACTCGAGGAATCTACGTCGTGTTCTTGACAAATTAACGATACGGTACGCAATCCACGCAAGAGGACAATCGTGGGATAGAACGGGGAAACGGGGATGATTCGAGAAACTTGCGAGTTTCCTATATTTTATGAAAACTCAGTTATTATGTAAAGTCTCGGGAAGAAGAAACGGCAGGTAGATTTGATAGGTACGAGGTAAAAATGGTCACGATCGATTACAGCGACGCTTTGTATCGATGTTCTTGCCCAGAAGAGGGTAATTCGAGGCGTGCGAGTGACAAAAAAAAAAAAAAGAAGAAGAGTCGAAACAGGAGGTGGAAACAAACGCGTGGAGGCACAAAAGGAAAATCGATGAGTACCTGTGGGACACATTTCCCAAGCAGGTAATCTTCGTCGGCAGACGAGATATTACATTTGAATAAACGTCGCCGTCGATAACCGCGACAGATCGCAAATACGGTATCGATCTACGACGAGCTGTGGCGCGTAAATATCCCATGGGAAATATTTGCTAATATCGATCATATTGTCATTAATAGTACATGGTATATGGTGTGTAGAGTCTAGGGAGAGATATAGGAGAGGAGAGAAAGAGTCCGAGGAAAGAGGGAAGGGACGGAATCCAAGAAGAGAGAAAAGCAATTGCAACGCTCCTTTTAATAGAAAAGCACAATTTTCGAAGGAAGAACTTGTATTCGATAAATTGCTAGACTAAGTGCAATGATCTTCTATGTTTAAGTAGGTAAAATAGAAGTGAAAATGCGATAATGGTATTTGCCACAGTCGATGTTCGTACACTAGGTCATCTGCAAAGTGCAGCACCTTTGTATAAGGATATTAATTGGAATGGGTGACCGCTGCCGCAGAAATTTTATTCTTTGCTTTGCCATCTCCGGAGGTTTTGCATTGCCTACCTTGTGGACTTCGGGCAGTGTCCATCCAATTTCTTGGACTCTGATCACGATCTAATGACAAGGGGGAGGGAGAAGGGGATGTCTACATGAAAAAATGATGGTAACTTTTGAGAAGAGAAGGTGTTCTGCTTTGTCTTCGCGGAGGACGACACTAAATGGATGGTGTCAATTCAACTTCTTGGACTTCTCTGGTGACCATCCACTGACCATTCCTGCAGATATGCACGGAGACTGGAGTTTTGTTTGTACTCCTTTTGCAGCACCAGCTGTAATTGACAGCGACAGAGTCCTAGGAGAGAGGAGAGACTGAGTTCAGGAAGGGAAGAGAAGAGAAAATAGACTGAGTCCAGAGGGAGAGGAGAGAAACAGAGACCAGGGGGAGGGAGAGGAGAGAGTGTCTAAGGAAAGAAAGAGAGGTGTGCACTATTAATGGAGAATCGATATGGTTTTACTGCGGTTCGTCTCTGTTATCATCCGCGACAGAGTCTTCTCGTCAATTCCGTGCTTTAATAGGGGTACGTACTTCGAAGAAGGGACACAAACGGCGAAAAATAAGGCAAGGCACGAGCGTGAAAAGTTGAGGATCGCGGGCTGGCGAGCGGCGCGCGTGCACACGAGAGTGTGACGGCTCGCGATGTGTTCGAGAGCACACACTCCGAACATAGAGAGGGGGCGGTTGGCGAACAAAAAGTTTCGGGGCGCGGCGCGCGGGCATTTATCTCGGCGGACGATGATAAAGGGAAACAGAGGTTCGCGGCGTGTTGGAGCGAATAAAACGTAGTCGCGGGCTGCGTCGAATAATGCCTATCACGGAGGGTAAATCGGAATTTACCCCAAACAGGAGGAAGCGAGCGAGAGCGAACGAACGTGCGACCATATCTCGTTGGGCCCACCCCCTGTGGCCACTCGCCGCGTCCGCCGGTGTTTACCGCAATTATTAAATGTAAACTCATATTTCGTAATTGCCAAATATTGGCGGTCCGATCGGTCGGTCGTGGCCCGATGCATCTCGCGAGGGGGATGCTAGTGCTCTCGCACGTTTTCATCCCTTCTCGCATAACAATCCTTCCCGGCGGCCCTCTGAATGAATTAAACCTCGACGAATCGATAAATGGATTTGCCGCGGTGGTTACCTCGTGTCCGATAACGCTATACTACTCTATGTTTCTTCAAAGAAACATTCGAAACTTTGCTGCAGCAAAAAAAAGAAAAAGAACCATTATACTCGTTCCTCAATTTCAAATTCCGTACGGAATTGAAGAAATTTTTTAAATCCAGCAGTTTCAACTAGAAACAAAAAAGGAAAAAAGGAAACAATATAGGAATTCTTCGGTTGAAAAGAAGTTAATCGGATGTGCGATTTTCGATAGCCAACAGGGAGGAAAGGTCCGCCGCTGTTGACGAGGGTTGTCAACGGCGTGGCGTCAGCTTGTGTAACTATCGGTAATTAATCAGAATCATCCCCGTATATCGTGTCCGTCGGGTGCGGTGAAGGTACCGGCCGGGGCGGGGAGGGGAGTGGGCTGGGGACGGTCGGTTGACGGTGGCGATGCCGTGTGGTGGTGGTGTTGGTCGCGAAAGGGTAGTTAACCAGTGACGTCACGCCCGTGGCGACATCTGGTCCGGCACTAACCACCGGACACTGCAGAACGTTGAATACTGGACACTAGTTTGGCCCTAACTCTGGATCAGGATCAAAATTACCCTTGCGCGATCGCGTCTAGCCTCCTCTCCCGTCCCTGTACGCAGCTGCTTCTAATTAATTCTGAGTTCGGCACGTTCCACGACCTCTCCACCTCTACTTTAGTTAAAAGGTTCTACGAAACGATCGGTTCCGTAACGAGCGATCAATTTTTTATTTCGAGAAACGAGCTGACCGTGCTTAGAAAGATAGACGAGCGTAGAGAGACAGAGAGAAAGAGA
The DNA here is from genome assembly GCF_001263275.1 of Habropoda laboriosa. Taxonomy (NCBI): domain Eukaryota; kingdom Metazoa; phylum Arthropoda; class Insecta; order Hymenoptera; family Apidae; genus Habropoda; species Habropoda laboriosa. Next base: position 704,430 of record NW_017100261.1, on the reverse strand, counting down.
GGAATATCGAGTAATTCCGTCCAATTTTTCCCACGAGTTTCGTTTGGCCTGGGTTTCTTTTTTTTCACCTGTTTACGGAACGTGTACCTACCTACCTACCGTTAGGGTCTGAAAACAGGGCGAGCCGGGGAAACTTTTTCGAAACGACCGGAACGCGAATAGTTGGATGGCTCGACGGTCCGGTGCGTAACGCGAGAGAGGTTCAAGCACGTTCCTCCATGCTCGTGGCTATCAATTGCGGCTAATCCTTTTCCAGGATCGCCGGGGAAACTCTTGTCCCTTTTCACCGCAATTTCCTACGGCGGGTGTTCCCGTTCCGAACAAGCGAAAATTCACTCGTTAAATACGCCGTATTAACGCGTGAATCTTCGCGGCACGCGGTCGAAATCGCGCGGTCGCGTAATCGGCCCGCGTTCACGCGGTAATGGCCAGCGAGGTATCGTTTTAAAAGGGCGAAACGCAACCCCCTGGTGGACAGTTAAAGTCCGGCCGGCCGGTGGAACCGGTCATGTATATTAGATACCCAATTCCAGCGGTAATCCAGCCATAAATATCTTTGAATTATATTTTCCACCGGGCTGGACACCATCACGAACGATTTGTTCTAAAAGGTGGTGGAACTGGGCGAGCGGAGGGTCGGTGGTTAGAGCGAGAAAGGGGTGAAACAGAGAGAGGCACGGGCTTTATTTAGCCGTTAATCGCTCAATTAAACTGGATCGCTCGAATTAGCTTTTAATCCCGGACGCGGCGGTAGCGTGCGTGCTGTTTAAAAAAATCCAAATGAAATTTTCAGAACGACCATCTACCATCGATTCCTCTTTTTTTTCCTCTTTACACGCCTATCTCCTCTCTCTCCCCGACATCCTGCGTATTCAACGATTTTCTATTCGCCGTTAACTGTTTCCCTCTTATTACGAAATTTGTATCAGCCAAGCGTACCCTCTTTGTCCAAGGGTTCTTTTAAGATAATAAACGCCGAGTTTATCTATTTATTTGCTCATTGGCGTGCTTGAGGAAAATAGCGTTAATTTTGGTAAAATTGAACGATAAATTCTGATCGGTGACGGCAGATGAAGAGAGTGGAAGAAAAATGAATATTTAAATTTCGACTGTATTCACCAACCGCTGGGAAGAACAATTTCGCGGTATTTCTAGGAAAATTCGATTTATACTTGAAATTTTATCCACTGTTAACTTCATCTTCGTAACGAGAACTGGTTTCTCGAGAAGGTCGCACTTTGGCGAACACGTACATATATGTATGTATAAGAAGTTTTATCTCGTTCAGAGGCTGGTGAACAAGGTGTGTTCTCGCGAGTATCACGCGTGGCCTCTAGAGCTAATCTAATCCCATTTATACATCGGCGGCACCACCGCGAACAGATTGACGTGCACGGAAATAAATGGAGACGGGTGGAGGTGGTAGCTGGTGCACGTAGATCGCGGCCCGTGTAAATCCGTGCTTTCTCCCCGAACAAATCGAACGTCGGGCCCGATGTAAATGAATTCCGCTCTAATTGCAATTATGTGCGCGGCGAGTGCACATAAATGTTGAACGTTACGCGATATATGACGCGTCACTCACGGCCCCGCCGTGCGTCATTGCGAATTTATGAAATAGCGATTTATGTAGACCGATGTCTACATCCGTATCGTGACACTCGGATCTTGCTCGCGTTATAATTGCAATCAATAGCCGATGTTATATATAAATTGGCCAGTGTAGCCCGTCGTAGAAGACGGGACATTACGTATTTTCGTCGTCGTCGTCGTTCTGGTGTTCTGGTATTGAACGAAGAACGAAGAACGCCTACGAGACGAAAGCTTTCCAATCTAACGTAGCGAATAGGATTACACCGTTACGTCAGTCACAGATGATTAACGTTAGCCGTGCGCTTGTCGAGTTAATTTGACAATTCCTTTGTGTTCGATGCGGAACATCGGAGAAGATTGGTACGACACCCGTTTATAACAGAATTACGTTTATTCCGGCGTGAACGGCAATCAATAATAAATTACGTTACGCCGTCCTAGGCTAAATGCCATTCTCCAAGGGTAAATCATTAAAACGGTGGTAGCCGTGCACGCCAATCAGCAGGCATACCGTGTAAATACGTGATGGAAATCCTCTCCTCCTCCTCCGCAACCACCTCCACCCCTCCTCGCTCGTATCCTCTCTCTGCCGCCTGGTGAAACGGCGAGCCGCGTGCTCTTCCCTGAAATCACACCATCCTCCTAACTGATTCGCTGTTTAGCTAGGCCGATTTATTTATCGGTCGGCCGTGATTAGACTTTCGCTTTACCACGGATACACGACCTCGTCAAACATTGACCGGTTGATCCGGCTGATTTGGTAACGATCGCGCGCTACAGAACCGCGATCTGTGAAAAACACTTTGCCCGCACAAACTCCAACCCCTCTCCACGGGTTTCCACCGCTTCTTTTCGCGTTAATGCCAAATAACTTCCACCTGTTGCTACAAAAGAAAAATACGTAACGATCGACGATCACCTGGTTGAGTCTTCCGTGGCGGAACAATTCTTCGTTTGAAAATTCGTAGGAAATGCCGAACGAACAGAGGTAATTTGCTAATGTTCTAACGTCACAAAACGAGAGCAAAAATTCTGTCGACAAAGTATACAAAATTTAATGTGTACACCGTTTGTTAAAATTCGTTTCACCGGCACTTTAAGCTACGATCAAAATTCAAGACCACCTTGCGATTCTGTTCAACACGGACGAAAAGTTCACCAAGAAAGACCATCGACGTGGGAAAAAGTTGGATGAATAATACCGCGACGGGTCGCATTAACCGTCGAGTCCGTGTTCTCGAGAGTCTTCGACGTCATTAGTTTTCCCTTAATTACCCCGCTCGTCTGACCCGCCGGCGCAGCCACCCTCGGTCCGCGGATCGAACAAGTCAGTTCGCAAGTTCTCGAAAGCTTGGACGGGAGAGAGCGGGTTCTCACGCTCGTTTAGAAGCTTAAGGAAAAAGCACGTTAGGGGTGGGATAGCGTCGGAACGTGGACACCCACGAAGACGTGCCCCCTTCGGGATGTCCTATCGTCACCCCGAGCTTATTCCGCCCCTTAAGTACAGGCCACACCCGCAATCATGCGCAGTTTCCACCCATCGGCCAATGAAAGCTCGAGAGCTTGCAAGCTCTGCTGAGCGGCTTTCGAGCCGAGCCACTCCGACAAACACCACGTGCCACGCGGCCGAGTTGCACGTGCGTCCGCGGAGCTGCCGAGCTTTTGTGCGTCGCCGCCGCGAACCAGAGCCCTCCAACGAGACTCGCCTTTTGCGGGACGAGCGTCGGGTTCGCCCGTTTCCTTCATTTTTACACACCTTGTCCTTTAATCTTCCGCCAAACCGCACCTAACCTCGTTGACGTTGCTTTTTCAATCGTCGATCGTGGTTGATATCGATTCGCTCGTACAGCTGTTACGTTTTGCACGCCGATAAGAAACGTTGATAAGACGCGCGGTGAAGCGGTGGAAGAGAAGACGGGGGTGCGTTGTGGTCCTGAAAAGACTAACTGGCTGATCGAACAGAAAACAAAGACGAGTATCGAGGACGAGTTTGTCGAGATACACGCTGACTGAGAATCGAGGAGAACGTGAGTAATTGTTGTTGTTGTTGTTTTTTCTTCGATATCGAAGGGATTGGTTTTTGGATGTAATCGAAGTGTGTTAGAACTTGTGCTTGCCGGAAGAGGCCCGCCGATATTCAACAGTTGGTCCTTCTTTTATCTTCCAAAACTCGACCCTCCGTGCCACCCCTGCACGTCGAACCCTTAACAGGTTCGCTCTTACGTCACCCTCGATTCCTATAGCAGCAGACGGTCTCGCTTGGGTAAAAGGCTGCCGACAGCTTCCGTTTTTAAAACAGTCTCCGGTGGTGGGGGGATGGAGCGAGGGTATTGATGTCGCTACGAGTGCTTCATTCATTCACTACCGATTGCCACTACAGCAGGTTTCAATCTTAAACCTACTCGTCGACATAATCTCATTTCACAACGAGCACATTTCACCCAACAATTTTCAAAACGAAAATATACATCTGGAAAAGAGAAAAAGCAAATTTCCACCACACCTTCCTCAAAGCAACGCAAACGAAGCTACGGTAAAAAAGGAAGAAGGAAAAAGAAGAAAAAACCGGAGAAAAATCATCGCGAAATCCCTGGGAAACACGTTCAAACGAACGAGCAAACAAAAATGCGCGAAGAACAGACGGCCGGCGGTAAAACAACGGAACAGCGCGTATATATCCGCTTATCCGCGTAATTCTTTTCGCGGCCAGGCCGGATGCTTGCGGAGGAATTCGCGAGCCGTGGGCAATAGGTGTGGCCATAGGTGTAACATATTTATGTTGTGAACCGGCCGAGTGCGGGCAATAAATAGCGAGCGCACGACCGGGCCAACGGTGGGGTGGCGGCGTGGTGGAGGAGAGGGAGGAGGGCAGGTACGAAGCGTAGGGGCAGTTCGTTGAGGCGCGGGGCTAGAACGATTACGCTTTCCAAACCCCTGGTCGTTCGACCGAGTCACTGGCACCACCATCGGCACCACCGCCGTATCTACCCCGCTTCAACCCACCCTTCCCACCACCCTATCACCATCTATCTTTCTCTCTTTCTTTCCCCCCTGTCCCGTATCTCGCGTTTCGTCTCCCTCCCTCCCGCCGCCGACCCAACGGAGGCTGTACGGTGTCTGAGCAACCCTATTCGTTTGTTTCCAGCCCGCGTATGCACGCGTACACGGAGGCATGCAATTTCGGTGTTAGGAATGCGCGAGTAAGCGGACAATGCTCGCCGCGGACAGAGAGCGAGCAGCGCTTCTTCGGAAAATGACGAACTGTAGGGCGCTGGGATGGGGGAGGTTGGAATGTTGCTTGATGCCGCTTGGACGTACCTTTTGTAACTCGTATTGGAGCGAGGAGAAATTTGTTAAATTTTTGAGAATTCTTCGGTAGGTTGAGATCTTGCGGAGGGCTTGAAGCGTGGGGAGATATAGCACGCGTCGATGTATTCGCCGGTCGAGGTCGTTTCTTCTACGTCGCTTTTTTGGATCGAATTATATTAGTAGTGGACGGCAGGTCAATGTCGGAGGTGTATGGATGTGTTTGTTCTGTAACGTGATATTTGTTTTATAAGAATGCTTCTCTTTTTCTTTCTTTTTGGCAATATGTTTTGATGAGATGTAGATTGAAGGCGGAATGAAAAGATTTGACATAAAAAGAAACGCGTTGAGAATTAGCAATGCGAACAATGACATCTAGAAGGAAGCAACGGAGAAGAAATTGTCACCGGTTTTTGTTTTATGCGCGGTCGCCTCGTGGCTCCCTTAACCCTAGAGTGGTCTTCGGGTCTTCTTTGACCCACCGCATTTTTATATTTTTAGTCATTTTTGCTGTTATCAAGTTTACGTTCCTTAACATTATTTTAAACGTTTATTGTCGAGGTTCATACGTCGCGTTGGAAGCAAAACTTATTACGCATAAGGTCTTAGGTCCTTTTTGACCCAAAAGTCTTAAGTGTACAGTCGAAACGAAGAACGCAATAGGGTTAACGCGAAGAACCTTATGTCCTCGTGAAGTCTACTAAAGCAATACAAGGTCTTAATTAACTAAATGAAGTAATACAAAGTCTAACAAACCGAAAAGCGACGAAGGAGAAATTACCTCGACCGACCAATATATTTCATCTCAACTATAGTGTTCCACAACTTCAGATCCTTCCTACATACTAATCTCGAGCAACGTAAACCTCGAAAGCCTCGAAGCTACCGTTACAGAATAAAAAATCGCACATACAGGACTTCGCTACGATCGTACAAGAGGCGAAACGCAGCTGCATGCACAGACACGCGAACGGAGGCACGCGTACGCGGCTATGCGGGCCATCTTAGGAAGCGATTTTGATCTCGACCGATCGAGAATCGAAGGATAACAGGAACGCGGCGCCGAGTGGGCGCGCGTGTGTCGGCTGTCCGGCAATCCTAATGACGCATATCTCTCCTCGACCCGTTATGTCTTGAATGTCTCGACGATGCGATATCTGGCGGACCGGCATCGGTCGCCGAGGCTTACGCCTGGGTCTATAGAGGGGCAAGAGGGGGAGCTGAACGACGGGAGAAGCACGAAAGCTAGCCGGAATCGCGGGAGTGGTGGATGGTCGCAATGAGGTTGAGAGCTTGCGGCGGGATGCCAGTCTAACCATGTCTAGCGTATACGTTTACTTGCAAGCTTGCCAGACGATCGTACGCGCGGCTTCGACGCATCGCCAGCATTCGAGCAATGCGGCTCAAGAGTCCGCGACGCCGCTGACGATGCACTCCAAGATGCAGTCTGTCGGTGGTAAGCATGCTTCCGCCGCGAGGATTGACTGGTATACGACGTTGGCCAATTTCGATGGGACCAACGACGCTTCGAGAGCTTCTGCGGGAACGTGACTTGGTGTACGTGGAAGAGGAATGATATCCGGGGGGGTTGCTTGGTGAGAGGCTGAAGGATTTTATGGGGGGATGCTTCTGATAACGGTATTTTATACTTGGTACCTTACGTGTCGCGGTTTGTTTCGTTCAGCTTTGGTGTTGAAGTGTGATAAGTAGACCGTGGAATAAACGTGGACCGTAAAATATGCAAAGAAAAGGACAGTATCGTTAGGATCTCTTGAGATACGGTATCATAGTACAAACATCCGTGGTCTAGTAATGAGCGAAGAAGTAGAGATTGGATTGCAACTTTTCAATGCATTGGGTAGTCTCTTGTACTGGGTGTTTCAGCATAATTTAATCATTCGAATTGCAAGGATGCTACAGAGTGATTGTTACTCTCGCGTGTTTTCCACATTTTAATCTGTTACAATTGTATAAATATCCGCAGGAAGGAGTGGAGACTAGATATCAAACTTTCAATTCTTTGGGTAGCCTCTTGTACAGGGTGTTTCGGCATAATTTATTAAATCAACCTGGAAAAATACCAATGATGGACGATAGAAGTTCGTAGACGTTCGAAAATCACGAAAATCACTAAAAAAAAAATGGTATTCCACAACGTGACTAATTCACCCGTGCTATTTACCTGTTCAACGATCGCCATTAAAGTTAAACGAAAACCGCGTTTCCTCTCTTTTTCTTCACCTTTGAAATCGTCATTCCCTTCACAGGGTAGGCGCGATCGCGAGAGCCCCGCACACCCCGCCAGAACGGGGAAAAACGAGGTAGAATCCCATTTAGCATACAAACGTGCACGCGGGCGCGCGCAAATGAATTTTTTAAGTGTCCCTTTCACGAGAGCACGCGCGTATTTCGACGCTTCAGCAGCGCGGGATACCCGGGCGAGAGATTCGAGGACGCGCGATGGGTAATAGGCGGCCGCGAACGAAATTTCCACCCCCTCGCCCTCCCATCCCCCCGTCCGGCAAACCCGTGTGTCGCCGCCGCCACCCTCGCGCGGCGCGGTGTGTGCGTACACCTCGCGCATTCCGCAGCGAGATTGCGCAAAAATCGGGCAAAACAAACGCAACTAATTTAACTGCTTTCGAACAATTAATCCGAAGCATTTAATTTAATTGCGCCGCAGCCCGTCGAGACCGGGCAGCGTCAGTTGAAACAACAGCCGATGCGAGACCCGGCCGGAATTTTCGGCTCAGCGCGCTCGACTCGAATTCTTTCGTACGCAAACAAACGAGAGGAAAAAAAAAAAAAGAATAACATACACGTGCCTGACCGCGTGAAATCGTCAAACTGCGATCGCGATGGACATCGAAGATGGGTGTAAATATTGCGTACCTGAGACGAGATGTTCGGAGAAAGATTGTAGAAAAAAAGAAGGGTTGAAGTGTGTATGTGTTTTGTGGGAATAATCGTGTCTGTCGAGGACAAGAGATAAGTTTGAAAAAGTAGTACGGCTTTTGTAACGAGTATGAAAAATTGAAGGACGTTTACCTCGACGGAAGGAAGATTCGGGGGTTGCGTACAGTTGAGAGTGAAGGGATGGAGAGGAAGTTGGTGGGTGGGTGTAATTAATAGCAAACCCGTATAAATCAGAGACAGGTTGGATGCACGTTGCTATGCGCAGTTACCGATGCAGGATTATGCCCAGAGGGGCGGTTACCCACGACCCGCTAATTTTTCAAACCCGCCATAATGGTCCCGGATAATTACTGATTTTTATCTCTACGAGTCGGTACTGTGAGAAAGAGTCGTTCGAGCACACTGGACGCGAGAGAGAGAGAGAGAGAGAGAGAGAGAGAGAGAAAGAGAGACGAGTGGAAAAAATGAGAGGAAGGGAGGAACGAGAGGGTGCACGGAAGAAGAATAGGATTCGGGTCACCGGTCGTTTTGTGTTGCGATTTTAAGCGACCGAGGAATTTTCCGCGATAAACCGTAGTCCTATTATGGTCCTATCGCTATTCAAAGCGGTCAAAACGTATTTTTAACGATTTCATCGAACCGTCATTGTCCTCGGCAATTTTTTTTTTCAACCCTCTTTTCCAGTGTTTCTTTCATAACGATGAACGATGTACAATAAACTCCGTGTTGTTTCGCGTAATAATCGAATCAGCGGGAATAGTTTCGAAGCTCTTGGCCGTTAATGCCTCCAATTGCCATTAGGTGAACGTCTAACCGAAACTTATCGAATCCACAGGAGAATTGTTGCTCACGAGTACAGGACGTTTCAAGTTGCAGCACAGAGAGAGAGAGAGAGAGAGAGAGAGAGAGCGTATTCTACGCGGTTGGATACAGCTAACTACCCCCAGACACCTATGTACTTAACGTAACCCATGTAAGCTCACGCTAGAACAAATTTATCCCCCTCTGACCCCCGAGACAGCCTCTCACGGCCATCCACTTCGGGAGTCCCTTCTCACCCCCTCTAATTCTCCCACGGAACACCGATGTTATGAAGTTGTGTTGAACTTTTCGCGAGCATAGTTTGCAGAACACCCTCGGGTGACTACGAGGCTTACCTTGGCTCGTGACATATATCTACGTGCTGCTCTAACAAACCGTCGCCGAAGGGAGAGAGAGGGAGAGGGAGGGAGAAGAGAAGAGAGTAAACGCTAGAACAGGAAGGGTGAGTCGGTGGAAATTTGCGGAAGAACGCGTCACCCGGCGTGGTTCTCTTTCGATTTTCGACCACGTCCCTCTGGAAAAGTCGGTAAATTCGTATCAGCTACCTGTTGCCCGGGCACCACGTCAATCGACAGGTCAATGCGATAATTCTGCTTTTAATGAAATTCACAGCGCCTGGAATGTTGATGATGTGTGCGTGTTTGCTCTTGGAAATTACGTCATTAACGTCTCTTACGTGAAACCAGTTTCCAAACACCATCTTCCGCCAGAGCTAACCCCTTTTTCTTCCATATACGAAACAGTCTCGCACCTTTCGATTCTTCAATTCGATCGCGATTATTCTCGATCTCCGGTAGATTCCTCTGCTAAACAGCCTCGAGGTATCCGTAATTTTCCGGAGGTTTCCCTTGAAGACGGGGCTTCTTTTTCCGACGGAAGTATGCGTATGCAGCCGAAACGACGCACGCGTTAGGAATTCTCGGCACGGCAGTCAGAGCCAACAGGCCCTGCAGAAACTTACGGGCCAACTTTGAGGGGGGTAACAGCATTACAACGTTATTAGATTTACCGCAAGCACCTACCCCCGAGGCACTCGTGCACGTTACACACATAACCGTACTGGAAGTATAAGTAACCCTAAGCGACGTTGCTAGAGACCAGCTCGTGCCTACGGTGTCTTGTACGTTAAATTATGCGCGTGTGCCTTCCAGGTACGAATCAGAGGTATTTCTCTCTACTTTGTCCCCCTCTTTGTTGTGTTAACCCTCGATCACGCCGCGTTTGAAATTCCAATTGGAAACACTCGCGGAATAATTTTACAGGTACACGTGTGCTGCAGGAAGAATTAATACGTGTTCGAAAAGAAGACAAAGAAAGGAGAAGGGAAGAGTGTAGCGTAGATAGGGAATGTGAAAGAGAGAACGGTAGAAATTTCAGTGCGACTAGCTATTGAGTAGCTACCCTTAAGATAAGGGTGGCTTCACCCCGTCCCTCATACGTTTCCGCTATCTGACGCTAAACGGCACCGCTGCTCGTGGCCTTCCACGTAAAAGGGATGGTCCTGGCAGGATGGTTCTACATAATACGCCGGCACATTACTGTCGAAACCCCATTAGATAAGCGGAATTTAGAACGGCGAGACAGGATTTTTGTACGGACGACGTTCGTGAAAAATCACCCGAGCTTCGCGGACATTTTTCTTCTCGTTTTGCGCATCTGGAGTACGTTTGCCAACGAAGATCCTGCGTTTTAATTACCGTACTGCCACGTTAGTTCGTTTCTCTTTGCTTGTGCAAGTGTACGTACCTTATCTCGGATGTATCGAAAAATGAAGTAAAATTGCAGATTCACCTCTTAGGTAAGGCTGGACTTTCCGCGATGCTGCGTCTCTAGAAATGCTATTTGCGTTTGGTAATTCTTTCTACTATGAAATTACATCGGAATAGAGATTATACAGAGGACGATCAAATTATTACGAACACTTGGAAATTATGTTTCACTTGTTTGCAGTTTGAACAGGAATGGAATTGAAAATACACTTAAAACGAACCTTCTTTTTTATTACAAAATGTATTGGCATGTTCCTAGTAATATTTCAAGAGAATTGTAAAATTTCTACGAATTATTGAAAATTTTCAAAAATATAGGTATTAATATTTCGTCAAGCCGTCATAAAGCCGATATATGCTTCTCTATTGCTGTTTATTAGTTATCATTTCTAATGAAATTCCACGTTTCAATCATTCCCGCAGGTTTTCTATTGCACTCGTATCCGGTGAATTGCCAGGCTACGATAGAATTTAAACTCTTTTTAGCTAGTTAAGCTGTCAAAATATAAATTGTCTGTCTGTGTGTTAAGAACGAAACAAAAGTATATATTTTACTATTATTGAAAACATAAAATACGTTGTTATCGCGTCACGGCGTCGACGAGTATTTCCGCGACGATAGGATGACGCGGACTTCGAACTGGTTTCCTTTTAGTGGATTCCAGTGAAGTCTTTCGAAGTGGTCAATTGGATAGTGGACTGTATAAATTATTGATTGTATCAAACACAATATTGAACAACGATATAGGTTTATTATAACTAGTTTAACGAGATATGTACAATACCGATGTCTGTGTCGAATGTATATCGAGAGGTATGATGTGTTACGAAAATAAGAATGGTAATGAATGTTTGAGTGTCTGTGCGTGTCAATTTATAAATTCTGTGTGTGTTCTGATTTGCTATCTAAATGTGTAGTGGAGGTGGTCGAGATGTGTCCATTGGTGTTCCAATATTCTGGGGGTAGCTGAGGTGTCGAGAAGGTAGGGAGATTGTTGCTAAAAAAGGTTTGTTAGATTGCAGGGAATCCCTACTGTTTCCTGGTCGGTCGCTAAGTTGGCCGCTTCTGGTAGCCAGATGGGAGGGTTTTGGTAATTTGTGCTGTTGGAAATTAATTTTGCAGGCCGTGTCGACTAATCCCTCGCCTTGCCTGCCTTTAAGTGTTTTATGACCGAACATACGTAACTTCTTAATCTGATCGTAATAATTTCATCACTCACTGTAGACGAATAAATTGTAAGTGTAGTGTGTGTCTGTCTGTGTGCATGTGTGTGCCTGTCCGAGTTGTTAACAGAGGAGCAGCGTTGTTTGGCGGTTGCTAATGTAATCATTGAATCAGCACGTGGTCGCGTAAAGACGTTGATCGACCGTTTGGTTGTCCGCACGCCCCTTTTAATTGTAAAATCGCCCATCCCTTACAAAATTATAATTCATTTATACGCGAAAGCCGCTGTAGCAGCGTACCGTTCAAGAAGATGACCTACACGAAAGCCACTGTACCGGCGTTCAGTAGCTAAGAGGTCAACGATAGAATTTGAAAATCGATTTGTCGAGATACGCGCGTTAATTCGAGATAATTCGCGTTATAGGAAATCACGCTGTACGAGAAATTCGAACAGTTTAAAGTATCACGTTTCCCGTGCAAACTTCAATTGTCTACGTTTTATCAAATAGGACAGATTTTCGAAAAAAGTCACATATATACGCTGTTGGTTTAAAAAGAAACATTACGGAACAGAAGAAGTCGGTAACGATAAAGAAAACAGTGTAATGCTCAATTTTTAAATGCGGAGAATTCCTGTGTTTTATTATTCGGCGCGTTGTACGATGAATCGCGTTATGTGAAAACAGAGATCGCAAAATCTCTTGCGCGTTGTAGGAATTCGTGTTGCAAGAAATCGCATTGTACGGAAATCTACTGTATATTGTAGAAGTATAAAGACGAAAGTCTGTTTCGTCACGTTGGATATTCGATCCGCTATCGTGGCGGTGACATCAACGAAACTGATTTGAAAAGCAGGAAGATGGGTTCCACGCAACAAAAGCCTTTACACGTCTCACCCCCTCCACCGACTCATTTAAGGCTAACTGTCCACAACGGGGGTGCAAACTACCCTTATCTGCGGACGTTTATGCCCACGCCTTATCTAGCAACCCCGGGACTGCTTCGTGCTTGCTAACAACTAGGTATTCTCTCTTCCAAGCCAATCTCCTTCCTCGAACAAAACGACCTTAAGTTCTCCCGTCTCTCTCTCTCTCTCTCTCTCTCTCTCTCTCTCTCTGTTGCTCCACCTCTGTCTCTGCTTTGTCGTTTATTTCTCGCTTTGCCTGCTCCACTTTGCTCCGGGTTTATTTCAATTTCCTTCGCGAGTGTTATTTTTCAAATGTCAAACGAAAGGAATTTTATTCCCCACCTCTAGGAACTTACTAAACGGCGAAAAACGGACAGCTGATCTGTTTCATCTGCTTAAATTTCGTTGTTCCGTTGTTGGCCGGTTGTAGTGAAACACACGAAAATAAAAAGGGAGACAGAATCTTCCCCGTGTTTCTGTCAAAACCTGTGATGCGCGTTTTATTCGGTTGAATAGTTCAATATCGGTATTCCTTTCACGTGCTACCTCCAGGACATCGGTTGACGAGGTTCCTGTGTACTCGACTGTATTTTGGAAATGAAAAATCAGTGCGTTCGACCATTCACTGGTCTGTTTAAGTTCGATATTCGAAAACTTCGTTGCGGGAACAATGGTTAGATGAAAATGGAGGGTTTAGAAGAATATCCCCCCCCCCCTTTCGACACGTTTAAGGGTTGGTAGTGAAAAATGTTGAGAAACAATAGAGGAATTTCGTTTCGCCGCGAATCTACGGAGAAGAAATTGAGAAGAAGAAGGTGGCGATACGGAAAATCGGAAAGCACGAGGCTCCTTATCTCGCAAGTTCCCTTGGCTCTCCTGTCGCAGAGGAACGGTTACAGAGAGAAAGCTGGTGGAGGGTCGCTAGCCGAAGAGGATGTTGCGGTGAAAACAAAGACGTTACTCGCCCCTATCTCGGGTTGTAAAATAACCGTCGAACGAGAGCAAAACACGGCGTGGTGTGGGTGGTAATAAATGAGATAAGCTACGGATAGATTCGTGCGGGAACGAAAGGCATTATCGATGCGTTTCGTCGATTCGGGAAAGAAATTCTTTCTCTCCTTACCGTTCTACGAACCTGCTCTAACGATAGAGTATCGTTGCGATACGCGTTTAAAGGGACGGAGAGAGAGAGAGAGAGAGAGAGAAAAAAACCATTTCGACTCAACGAGACTCCTAGATTCCCTCGAATTTATTCGTTTTTCGTTACCATAGAAAAACAGATCGGAGGAAAAATTGGAAAAACACAAACGGGTCTCGATTTGTGGAAAATAAAAACACGTTGTTCCTCCCCAGTTGGTGCTCGTTCCGCGCGTCCCGGGAATATTACAAACAACCCGCCGATTTTCCGCTGATTTTCCTGAATGAAACTCGCGCACCGGCCACGTATTGGTACATCGAACTCTAATTGGAAGTCTTAATAGCACTCGACGTAATAACGCTGTCGGTATCCGGGCGTGTGCATCATATCGATTGGAATCTGCAACGGACCCCTCTTGTTTCCAGCCCGCTCTTCTGTGCACTCGATCTACCTCCGTCGACCGGTAGCGAATCAACAAACGAGACTGATTTGATTTCATTCATTAATTCCAAGCGACTTCGTTCGTTTCGATTTAAGGTTCGTACGCGTATCGCGACGCTAAGGGAGACACTCTGTTCTCGGTTTAGACGATACTGGGACAAGTTCGTGTCGCGTGAAAGGTTACCGGGACACATTGAAGCTAAATTGAAAAATTTGGACGTACCAGTTTGTCATATTTTTGGAAGATTTAACAGAGAAATTTGATCAAGACGAAAATAGTTTTCCACCAGAGAGTTATCCTTCGTATCGAGCAAAGTGACCTGGAAAAAGAGAAGACTTGGTGCTTTCGCTGGAATAGAATCACAGTTGATTGGATTAATAACCGTATTTTCGTCACAGTGTTGCTCACCAATTCTGACATTATTCCACCGGTCACGACCAAGGTATAATCGTCTAAAACGTGTATTCTCCGAAAAGTGGAGGCACGATTTAATAGAATTTTTCTTTTAGTACAGAGAGAAAGAGAGAGAGAGTAAAGAGGAAAGGCACGTCTATTGACATCCTGTAACCGTGCCGTGATTTAATATAAACTGCACAAAGCTCCACCTTTGATAGTCAGATATGAAATACTCCGGTCCGAGGAGTGCCCCTTCGAAGACAGCCTTCCCCTGGTGCTGTTGCTGCTCGAGGGTGCGCTCGAGCGTCTCGTCGGACTGCATCAAGCAGCGATATTTTCCTCCCCCTCTGGTGTCTGTCTCGAGGTCGAATATTCTGCAGCAAAGGGGCTACCAGTCTTTGAGAGCTACGAATGTCGTTGGAATGTTTGGACCTTTACCGTGGACGAATGTCACGTGTCTGAATTCCTCGCTGAGATTCACCCTTGATGGAGTGGAACTCGTGAATCAGAGTGAATCGAACGACGACAATCACTATGGATGTTAAATTTTTTACATTCGAACGTGTTGAATCATTTTTGGAAAATTTAAATTTCTCGAAAATTTTAAACTATTGTTACCTGAACAGGGTACAGTTGATGGAAGAGATATAGTGAGAGATATTATCGTGGAAACATCGGTTTCGGTGAGGTAAGGAGATCGAGCCACGTTTAAGGCTACACGAAGTCAAATGGGCAGCAATTTTTCCATTGTGGTGTATTTAAGAAAGTGATGAAAATGGAAGAAAAGGTAGATGTGGGTCGCTAGTGACCCAAGGATTGGCTGTCCAAGAATTCACGATTTTCGCTCAGCGCTTGGGACTTGAAATTTAGGAGACTTTTGTGAGACTTTGTATCCATTGGAGAGCAAGTCGCAATAATCGACTCTCAGACAGTCACTCTCAAACGCAGTGTCCAAATACTCTTGAGAGCAACTCGCGAAAGTTTTACTCTCAAATTTTATTCTCAAATGGAGATTTTTCCTTTCAAATTTTACTCTCAAGTGGAGATTTTCCTCTCAAATTTTCCTCTCAAGTGGAGATTTTACTCTCAAATTTTACTCTCAAATGGAGGTTTCACTCTCAAATGTTAAAATTAAGCCAGGTAGCTTAAAACGCCCAAGATCTCTGTGCGCAGCTAGATCAATCGATTCCCGCTCTAAAAGTGAAGATTTACGAACAAAGGCGAACAAAGAGCTAGAATCCATAGAGAAAGGATCCAAGGAGGAAGTGGTTTTTTTCGGCGCAGAGTGTAATAGCCGCTTGAACGGCAGACTTTGATCCTTTATTACATTTTTACAAGCGATTACATTGGCCAGCCGCTGGCTACCCTTCAGGGCGACCTTATTCTCTTGTTCGGTTCAGGACGATCTACGGCGATCGTTCGACGCGGCCTAGGCCCACCCCCCGTAACGAAGTTCCGACGAAGGAAGATATTGTTCTTGTTTGTAGCGAAGTTAACTCGAGTTCCGACTCGACCGTGGCTCACTCGCCCCTAATTAGGTTTAAGGGATTATAGAATTGCCTGGCAAAGTCGATTACGAGATTGGAACGGCCGGCACGGCGGAAGGGAGGAGTACGACGACGACGAAGAAGTAGCCGGAGTTTTCAAGACGCGAAGACTCTGCGAGCTGGAATTTATCGGATTTCGCGAAACGCGGTAAAGCTAGCCCCGAGAGGGGCCCGTGCAAAATATAATCAAAGGCTTGGCTAACTTTCCTGTTGATTTCAGTCTGAAATACCGCTAAATAAGACGGAAGAATTGCTTGATTCTCTTTAACGTTGCTGTTAACGAACGACGATGGAAATATTATTTTAACCCTTGTGTTAGTAACCACAATCGTCCTGTTTTAGTAGTTTTTTTGATAAGAAAATTCTAAATTCGAAGCAAACACGGATAGAAATTTTGGCAAATAACGATTTGGCCGGATACTCAAATCTTTTACTGGGAAAAGTAACAGTAAGAGTGCATGCTTTGCTCAGGGGGTTGCAAGAAAAGTTTCATTATTCTAAGCATAGTATATTATATTATGCTTTATTCTTTTTTTTTAAATTCAAAATAACGTCTAGTTAGCTACGATGCTCGAAATTTTTAGTTGACGATATTCAGTTTATTCGAATTATTCTAAACATTTGAGGCCCTGCGGTCACTGATAACCACCGTGACCCCACCGACGAAACAATCTCCGGTCACAGGTGAGTAACGTGGCAGTCAACGTGTCAAGTGAGAATGTCCAAAAGGGTGCCTGGTTATTGACACAAGGGTTAAATCAGCAACTACATCCTCACATTCGCTACAACGCCGCGGAGACAAAACTCCCACCACAGACCATACTTTACACTAAGACACAAGCTAACAACTTGGTTTAACAAATGTGTTAAAATATCGTAACACAATCAACAGGCCACGCGTACTACCTACATCTTCGTCTGTCTTGAAGCATATTTACCAGGCTCGAAGCAGATTTCGTTTACCGTCACACATACTGACACTGAACCCTCGTTGGAAATCTGGTATCAAACGATTTTCTATTCCCTAGAAACTGACTACAAAATCGGACATCCACCGAGTCTAACTCCGTCAACCAGAAAAGCCAATCAAGACCACCGTAGAGGAGGGTGGTCTCTCTACAAAGCGAACCTGGACTTTTTCATCGAAATCAGAACAGCGCGGCGTATTTAAGAGATCGATGGATCGGAGGGAAACGAGTCCGCGTGACCTCTAATTGATAGCCGTCGAAGTGGTTAACGGGAAATGATAGGTTCGGAAGGGAGACGCGTGTGACGAGCAAGCGGGCGTGCAGGCGGTGAGCAGAAGGTTACGCGGAAGGCGCCGTTGGCGGAACGGCGCGCTCCGCTGTTGGAAATAAAGGTGGGTGGGCGACGCGACGTGGGTTAGGGAAAAAAAAAGGGAGGGCAAAGAGAAAAAGGGAGACGCGGGGGTTAGCAATTTTAAACAGTCTCCGGCGACTCGATCCTCCGGCATAGCAGAGTCCGGCTAGTGAGGCTGAGCGTGCAATGATTGATGCCTGGCCGACCCGGTATGGAGGGGTGAAAGTGAGGAGGGCTAGAGGATCGGTCCTACGGCCTGGGGAAATTTAATTAACGTAAATGCCGCCGCCACGGCCGGCGTTACACACCGTGTGTGGCAATCGCTCATATGCAACTGCCTCCTACCCCCGCGATCCTCCCTCTCTCTACCTTCAAACTCATCCCACGCATCAAACTCCTTCCATCGTTTCGCTTGGCCATCCTACTGTTCACCCCCTCTCGCGAGCTCTCTTTCTCCCTTGGCCGGCGAGTGTGTGCGACGACGACGGCGGCGGTGGTAGGGCGGTGGTGCGTGAACGGCGGTCCGCGCGCGTTCGAACCTCTCCCCAAGCGTATATGCGCGCGCGCGCGTGTCCGCCTGATCGGCCAGCTGGGGGTTATTAAACGTTCTGAACAGGGGTAAGGGGCTTCGATTGCTGCCCCGATTGATGGATCTTGGAACCCCGTTGTTCTCTCGATCGACCGAATATCCGCGATCTCGTGGACCACGATAAGTGAACGGGTTAGCGGCGCCGATGGAAATAGCACGATAGCCCGCGAAACCAGGCCGATATCGGTGCCTTGGTATTGTTGTTTCGTCACGCGTGGGCTGGAGGGGATATTCAAAGGGCGAAGGAGGGGAGCTTGTGTACCCGCTTCGAGGATTATTCTTATGGTCGTATGGATGGTATTTATATTGACGGTGAAGTTAATTGCGATTTACTGAAAGTTTTTTATAATGATACAACCTTTCTACGTTGCGGGTGAATTGATTCGCTGAGTCTGGTGTTAATGCAACGATACGGTTGTTTCGTTACACTTTGGGATGATCTAACATTTTGAACCGCGACAATCGCTTCGACATTTGGGAATTTTGACTTTTGGTAAAAATATTTAGATTGTTTTTATGGTAATATAAATGTTATTTGGACTGCTGATGAAGTTAATCTGAATGGTAATAAAAATTTTCTATAATGGTGAATCCTCGAATCAAAGAAGTGCTTGAATCAATTAATCCTCAAAATTTGAGGTAAAGAAAAGGATTATTCTTATTATGATGATATTAGTCAGACTGCTGATAAAGTTAATCTCAATGGTAATAAAAATTTTCTGTAATGGTAGAACCTTGAATTAAAGAAACGTGTCAGTAAATTCGACTATCCGTCATAGGTAAATTGATCCACTAGATTTGGAGTAAAGAAACGGATTATTCTTATTATTATCACAGAGATGTTATTCAAATTGCCAATAAATTTAATCACGACGATAACAAAAATTTTCCAAAACAATTGAAACATTAAATCTAACGAACGTATAATTCCATCAAGTACCCACAATAAACAAACTAATCCCCTAAACCTGGTATCAATACCACGCTACAATTGCTTCATTTCAAAGGGGTAGACAAACCAAGAAGGGTGAGAAGAAATTTAGCGAAACAAGCCAAACCTCCTATTAAAACGAACCTCCAAAACTCTTCATCCCTGAAATCGAGTCAATTCGAAACCTCGAAAATCTCCACCGCAAACCGCAGAAAGACCATCGATCGATTCTGAAATACGTGAAAAAATCTGCGAACTCGTTCGCGACGACACGGTCGAGCGTCAGTTTTTGCGAGAGTCTGTACACATAAGTACCGCGAGGTAACGGCTGCTACGGCGGCGGTACGTGTTGCGGAGGGTGAAAGAGGGTGGCCTCGCTGGAGGTCGAGATGGGCCGCGCGGCGAGGAAGGCGGAGGGGCAGAGGGCACGTAATGGCCGCGGCACGTGGTGCGTGCCCCCATTAAACCGATCGCACCCCGGATTGATTTCCAGCCTTTCGGCATTTGATGCGGACAAACTTCGTTGTCGGTATAATTGAATCGCCACGAGTGTCCGCCTGACTCGAACGCAAATTGACCGTACACGCGGATCCTGGGTGTCCTGAAGTCGGCGACGAGACGACGTTTCGTGGGGAGCCGCGGCGGAATTGGGGGAAAAAACGAGGAAGAGTTTGTCGGTTGCTCCGATACGAGAGAGAACACACGTAACACGATGATCTAATTATTCTCGCTCGCTGAGAATTCGACCGGTTCTTTCACGATTACAACTCGAACGGTGTTCTTCGATCGAGTCCGTTTAAATCTAATTTCGTTACCACGGACAGAGAGATTTCTGTCGTGCCGAAGTTACGAATATTTCGTTACGAAGCTACCGGGACAGATGGACGATTTTTCCATCGTTGATCTTTGCTCGCGCGATCGGTTAGGATCGGAGTTCGAAGATGATAGAGGGGACGCGATGGTGTACGATAGTTCGATCGTGGGGAATCAGGTGGACCGGACGAATTCGAAGGGACTGAACGAAGTTTCGGGACGAAAGTGCAACGTGGCAGCATGCGAGCAAGCAGCAGAATGCATTCGTGCGGTCTGCGGGCCGTAACTGCTAATTAGCGCATAGAGGTCTGTATGGCAGGCTCGAGGGTTGGACGGCCGCCGGTGCAGGCTGCGCAATGCGCCCCTTTATTAAATACCATCGAAATTAAAATTATAATTGCATTCGCTCTACCCCCCTTGGCTCAACAGCGAACAGAGCGCCGCGATACTTGTACGCACGGTTGCTACCCCACTTATGGGGCCCCTCTGTCGCGGGGGATTTGCGGCGAATTAAAAATAGGGAACGATCGAGCTCGAATCAAGGGGGAGAACATCAATTTCTACATAAAAGAAACGAGCATCTATTTCAACCTTCTACTCACAAAGAAGAATGAAAGAAAGAACAGAAAATGTAACCTCGTTCGTTGGAAATTGGTCGGTTAAATGGTCACGTGTAAAGGGAAACACGCGTGTAGGACGAGATCGCATCTCCGGTTTCCGGCACCGGCGACAAAGCGGGTTTTCGAAACGTCGATAGTAACGAGTGGTAATGGCACGATCGACCGTTAGATATTCTAATTAGGGGTAACACGAGCCCGGTACTTGGGCAGCTGAGTAAGGCAAACGCCGGTGAGATTGTAGGTGGAAACGATGCCGTGGCGAGAGACGGCGGAGGAGAGGCAGAGGAGCGGCCTGTAGGTTGTATAGCCCCTGTCAGCCACTGTGCCACTGACGGCTCGCTAATTGCTCGACCAACCTCCAATCCTCCGGCCCGGCCCCTGCCTCCGCGTTGCGCCACCCTTCAAATCCAAATCCATCCCTTCGTAACGGCCGATACTCGCTCTCTCGGTCCTTTCAGAATTGCTAGCATGCATTCGAGAGTATCCGTATGTGTATGATGACGAAATTTCTCGGCGAACGACCGAAATAACTGCACGCGACTGCTGCCGATCCAGATTTCTATCATCGATCGAGGCACGCCGCGCCAACGCAACCCATCCACTATCCCCCTCCCTCCTATCTAATACTCCTCGTTCCTCTAACGCGATCGGGGGGTGCACCTCTCTCGTTTCACCAGGCGGTCCACTAGAATTCGAAATTGCCTCGTCTATTCGCCGCTCGGCGGCCGTATCAATGCGATCCCCGATAAAAGCGAGAAGATTCCATCTAGGATCGTTCGAATTGTTTTGCGGTCTTTGCGTGGTTTTACCGTGTTATCCGTGATTCGATTCTACCTCGATGATTCTGACGAATTGACGAGAGAGAGAGAGAGGGGGGTTGTTTAAGAAGGAAATTTCAAAAAGAAGAAAAAGCATCGTAGATTCGTTCGATTCGATTCGTTCGAAAGAGTGAGAGGGTAGAGAGAGAGGGACTGGGTTACGGTTGGAAAAATGAAAAAAATATTGCAAGTTGCGTAGACGCAACAACACACGCTTCTATGTGAAATCGATCGCGTGCGTCGTGGCCGCGCGAACGAATGGGCGAGTAAGCGAACGAGCGTATCAAGGGTCGGTACGGTCGCGAATTAATCGAGCATATAATCGATGTGCGCCTGTCGATATATATGTATGTATATGGAAGCCATCCGCCTGGTCACCCTCGTGAACTCGGGGCCCCTCCATCGTTAGTCAACAGTGCACGCGGTAACGCTAATTTCTGTAGCGGACGTGTCCTGTCGCTCTGTCAAAAAACGCTCAACATTCTCACTGTCCTCTTACTCTACACACCCACTCACACTACCTTCTACTCGAATCATCGTGTACACAGCGAGAAATTAATGTTTATTTTTAAAAAATGGTTAAAAAGCAAGGGAAATTTTTACACAGATTTTTATTATCGTTGGAATTCTGCGACCAGTAAAAAAAAAAGAAAGAATAAAAAATCTACTCGACGCGTGGAACGCAATATTCATTACTAGAATATTTTGCAAGTGACGAAGTGTTTACGCAGACCAGTTTCGAATATTTTTCCATACTCCGGCGTTGCTACAGAGCCTCATTAAAATCTATCGATTGTACTGAAACTGTATTTTATCGTCATTTCGAAGGGAATTTAAAGAAAACAAAAACCTACCAACGTGCGTACTCTCGTATTTCCAATTCTTTCCCCGGAAAATTACCCCGTATTGTATTTAAACGTTCGATCGCCTATCTCTTGCACCCCCTCGCGTGAACAGTTGAAAGTTGGAAAATAAGGTCGAACGGCGCGAGAGGCAATCGGTCGATTCCGATAACGGGGACAAATCGCGCGGCATTCGGTGGATCGATGGTCGAAACGACGGGAAACAGGGCGAGCCTGGGGGCGGGTGTGAGGGAGGGCGGTTGGATGAAATTAAGAGCATCGAATGACATCGTCGCAATATCAGCCGCATCTCCGCGGCCGCGGACGAGCGTTGCTCGATGTCGGTTGGACGGGTCGCGCGATAGCGCACGATCGTAGTCGCAAATTTATATCTGATTTTCCGGCGGGACGGAAATCAGGGAACGGCGCAAAATTGATCTGCCTTCTGATTTATTACCACGAACTAATAAAGCCGGGGTATCGAGCGTGGCCCGCGGCATTCTACGGAACGAACCGATAGGCGTGTAGCCGTATCGTCGCGACTAGTTCAGATCCATACTTTACAAAAGCTACGCCGGCAATGCTGATTTCGATGTCGCGTCAACGTTCGTGGTTGGTTTCCTGGTAAACTGTGGATAGACAACTGTAGAATCGCTAATGGATTGTCAAGTGTTGGTGAGAATTTTTTATTTGCTCCTGGAAGATAGGAATTTTTAGCTCTGAGGACTTCAGAAGTGAATAATCACGGTTGGAGTAATTGTTTTATTATCGTCTTGCCTCGAGATTTGAGTAGTACTTATGTACGTCAGACCAAGAGAAGAGAATGTAAGACGTCGTTAGGTGTGTCTAAGTTTTGGGAGATAAACGTTAATCTTTCGAGTCCGAGTGGGACTCCAGAGTCCCATAGCAGAAGTCCATGATTTTCACATTTCCATGCGTTCCAAAAAATTCAAGTATTGGGTTGGAAGAAAAGTTCATAGCGTTTTTTAAATGAAATTCGAAGACAATCTTTAGATACTTTTACATAGATTTATTCAAATACATATGCTATTTTGTTCCACCATCTTTTTGGCATCCTTGAGGCAGTTCCATTCTCCCAGAACTTGGCAACATTTTGGGCGATGAACTGGTTACTATTTTAACCTTACAAACACCACTGGACTTAGAAGGTTAATAAAAATTCGTTAGAATGTGTGGGACTCTGGAGTCCCACTCGGACTTGGAGAGTTAAATATCTCGTAAACTATTGACTGTCTGCCCCAAAATCACTATCAAAATCGGTATCACTAGCTTCAGAACTGGAAGATTTTACACATTATACAAAAATTCGTTAAAAAGTCGGTGTAACACCTAAGGACCTTTCCTTGTAAGCTACGCGACCATGATCCAAGACGCATGCACGCTCAAAAACAGTCCCCAGACCAGAGAACTGTCCTAAGCGAGGGAGGAGTACCAAAAGGAACGTTAACAAGTGAATTAGGTTCTCAACAATTGCACCGAGCGTCTCGCAAATATAGATGTACAGTGGATTCCGGTTAATTGGGACGCCGCGCCGGTTAAGCGGGACCGCCGTTTATTTGGGACAGATACTGAACAACGGAATATAAATACGTGTTTATTTACTTATTTTTCATTACTTATTAATGTTATTTTATTACTTATTGCTTAAACACACATTCGTATTCAAGACCGAATATCACATACGCTTTTGGCTTCATTTTTTACGTTGTTCAGATTTTGCCTGCTGAAATTCGCTTTTTTGGGACATATTAATGCGGTCCCGATGTGTCCCAATTAACCGGAATCCACTGTACTTAATTTCAAAACGAATTGCCTTAATTTCTGACCGTCTTACAGTAGATTTTCCAGTCGTAAAAAGAACCGTTTTCGGGATCCATAATTTTCCAATAATAAATTCTGTCTCTCAAAAGAAACCTCCATTCGACACACTCACCGGCCTTACTTATTGTTAGCTTAGTAATTAAGTTAGCCATAGCCACCATCTTGTACATTATCACCAACCATCGTAAGCGATATTCATAAGAAACTCGACACACACCGGGACTATGCACTGAATTACTGTAGCTACAAATTTCATCGAAGTACGTCACAGAAGATTTTCACAGAAAGCACTTTACACGTTGCAAAAGCAACGCTTTATCACTTATCAACAAACGAAAAGCGCGCAGCGCTCGATATTTGAAACAAAAAAGGCTCATCCCGTCAGCTAAACCAGAAGACTGAAAACCCAACAGGGAGCGAAGCGAAACACGAACGACTGGAAAAGTTTCAGATCGAATTCGTCGAGTATATACGCTTAGTTGGTCCGCGACTCGTGGACGTTTAATTCGAGCGATATTTTATATCGAATCGCGGGATCGAATATCAATAACTTTTCGTCGGGTGCACAGCGGAAGCACGTTTCGACGTTGTCCAAGCCGTACCGCGGCGTAATTTAATCTCGCCCGGTGAAAATAGTTTCGTTATCGCGGCCATACAATTCTCGTGTCTTCGCGTTTGTGCACCGTTGGAAAATTTATATATACGTATACATACACACACACACATATATATATACATTTTTTTTTCACGGCATCCGGATACTAGTAGCGCGGCGACAAAATGGTCGAATAATGCCGCCACGCCGCGAAAACGCTGCTGGACGCGGCCGCCTCTCTGACAAACGAAATTAAATGACGCTGAATCGTTCCACTCCATTCGCGCGCTAATAAAAAGCAGCCATCCTGTTAATTCTCACGTATGAGATTTTCGGGACGCGCACGCCCCGTGATTGAACACGGTCATGGATTTTGCGCGGTTCGATCCTCCTGTTATTTCGCGCACAACTAGTATACGTATCGAGAATCAGTGAAACCTAACACACACGTACCTGCTGTACCTATTAGATTCAATTTGCAGAACGTATCTGTCAGTCTTCTAAGAGATTATCGAATTTTGATCCACGGTTTTGCCTGAGTTTGAAGAAACTGAGGGCAGGTATTGGGGTAACATGAATTTTTCATCTATGAAAATTGATGAAATTTTCAGTATGTGACATAAATCTACAAAACGTATGTTCGAAATTTTCGTTACAAGCTCAGGTGAAAAAGTTGTAAACAGTGACCTTTACAATTTTCTTCGCGATGTTGTATTCCGCGGCTCGTGATTCCTTGCGTTGGTTTATTATATTCAATAGGTACGCGGTAGGAGAGCCTGACGGGAACTGGGGCGAAATAAGGGAGCTATTCTGCGCGTAGTACTATTCGACTTTATTAGACAGTTCGGTGACGTTCGGTGCGTGAAGACCACTAGACAATAATCTGCTGTTTCGACGGAAAAGGTTTCTAGATATAGGTTCGGTAAGTACGAGAGTAGGGGTTGGTCTCAGAGGTCAATGTAGGGAGAGGCGGTGAGGTCTAGGTTCGGCGATGAGTAAAGGATGATGTGGAGGTCTAGGTTTCGGGGTGACTAACGTTAGGATGATGCGGATTTGTTTACAGTTAAGGAAAGGAGGCAGGATGACTAAAAACTAATGAAAGATAGGAGAGAGGTATACGACAAGTGTCCGAATATTAGTAAGAGTCACTGTAAGTGTTACACCATTTCTCTGTATATCTTGAAAATTCAATGGCTTCTTATGCCTTATAAGACAATGATATTAGATTAACAAAAATTGTTTATTTAAATAAAAAATCTTCCGTATTTTTACTTCCGTAAATTGTCGTATCGAAAAATATGTCAAATAAATGCAGATAAATTCTCTGGTGGTTCCCTAAAAACCTGCAAAGTTCCAAAAAAGTCGGAATTTTCTGGTTACCGAAGTTCCCTTGTAAGATTAACAAGGAAAGGTCCCAAGGTGTAACTCTCAGATTTTAACGAGCTCCGGCACAATGATAGAGTTTGAAAAACTCAAGCTACCAACACCCGGTTTTGGGTGCAAACGTTTGCTAGTTTACGAGATATTTAACGTTAATTAAAGTGTGATATTTTTTTACAACTTCTGGCAAGCCTAAGGAAGAAAATATTTCAGGGTACAACAGAATGAATTCCGAACGACGAGTATTCCACTGGAAGATCGATTCGCGTTATCCTGTATTTGGGTACATATATATTCGTCACGGAGGAACGAAGGATTTAAATCTCTCGCGACACCGAGTGCAATCTTTGCGAGGGAAACGACGCGTACGAGCTCCAAGTGGAAGCTTAGCACAGGGAGACGGGAATTAAAAATGCAATCGGTAACGAGCTCGTCCAGGCGACGCGAAGATAAAAGGAAATTAGTGGGCGACGTGATTGGTAGGATCGTACGCGGATCTTTGCAGCGTTCGTCAGGTTCGCCGCGAGGGAACGATTCGTTTCCCGCTAAATGTCACCGTAGATTTCCTTTCGTATACCTGTATCACAAAGACGTACGAATTGAAAAGAGAAACGATGGAATATAATGGAGACCGTTGATGGAAAAAGGACGCGTTCTTCTTAAATCGTTTAAGGGGTATTCTGGTTTTGAACTTTCAAAAAATCAATTTTTTTTTTTTGCATTTTCTTAAAATACAAGGAGTCTAGAACGTGTGTGCAGAAGGATTTGTTTGAATTCGTCAAATTAATTTAGATGCGAGCGTTCGAAGAATGATAGATGAAAAGACAGATGAATCTTTAAACGGTTTACACGATATCTCGAGTTCTAGTTTAGCAATTGACTTGAAATTTGTAGAGAATCTTCAGCACACATCAGGTTATCGCGTGAACCATAATTGTTAACGTCCGTCGTTTTTTTCTTATTCTTTTAACACGCTAAAGTCGGCAAAATATGAAAAAAATCGAATATCTAAATTCAAAATGTTGCCATTTTGTAGATAATCAATAGTTTTATTTTATTCTCGTGCAGACCATAGCCAGATTTATACCGATTAAGATTCTTCCCCGTTTTTCTATGTTAGATCAGCAGAAGGCCCAGGATCGTGTAAACAGTCAGCACACTTTTTGCTAAACACATTCTACAAAAGAAAACTATAACTCCTGTAATTTTCATAGTTTTTGCTTCAAAAAAATATATTACGTACTTAAGACACCCACAAATGTATGTGCAAAACTCTAATGCAAACACTTTAACAATTCTTTCGAAAATGAATTCTAAAATCTGCTTAAAAGATGGCATTCAAAACCAGAGCACCTCCTTAAGCCGACTCAGGTGTGTGTTATAAATGTATAGAATATATCAAGAACGTATTACTTCCCTTCCAAATTTAATCGCGTAACTTTTCATTAACCGATGCGACAAATGAAACCTTCGAAATCGATTTCCTTCTAACAACATTTCAGCGTGTGTGCCCTTTTTGCCCACCGAAAGCCTCAATTATTATCTCGTGTCTCGCGTTACAATAGAATAAACGTCTGTAAATGGGAAAAAGGAATTGAAAGGTAGGGAGAAGAGGAGCGATTACGAGCAACGGCGAGCCGAAGTCGCGGGAAAAGGGTTCGAAAACGAGAAGGGGAGAAGGAAAGGACCCAGGATGGGGTCGAGGACAAGCAGCATTAACGCTCGAAGGGATTTCAGATGCCGTTTAAATCGGCACACCGGATCGCGTATATTATATTTCTCCGTTTCATTTGCATGAGACGTAAAATTAATTAAACAGCTGATACGTACGGCACGCCAGAGGCAGAGAACCACCTCGAGCAGCCTCTGCCCGCGGGGGCAGGGGCACACACGCTCCTGCAAAACAAACGCATTCCCTCTTCGAAATCGACTCTCTCCCCCTCTCTCTCTCTCTCTCTCACTCTCTCTCGCTCTCTCTCTCTCCGAGCACAATTTACGCCGCCTCTAAGGGGATGTAAAAACGCGTTGCATTCCGCTCCGTCGCGCGAAATACGTCAGCCCGTGTAGTACACACCTGTCAACGCGCGGCCGCGATAAGGAGCGCGCAGTCTGGCCCGGCAACAAAGTGAAATAGTGATCCCGGTCAAACGAACGAGTTAATCGAATCGAGCAACTTTCGAGCGAACCGTCGGACCCGATGTTGCAGCGGTTGGGATGAAAGAGATCACTGTTTTGGGTGCAATCGACGATTTTTTAAGGTGATTTTTTGTGCGGAGTTTGTGTATGAACTGGGCGATTTTTGGATGTTTCTGTGACTGAAGTGTGTGATTGTGGGAAATGGGAGGGATTGTGGCTTAATTACGAGTGAACGAAATGGAATGCAAGGGAAGAAAAGTGTGGAGTTTAGTCTCGCAAGTGGGAGATCTCGTGCGACAGATATGTTGCCTCGTTAATTGCGTGCATTTTCAGTCCTGCTTTTGTGCAGTTGTCGCAGGTCTGGTGGAATCAAGTTTGGAACCACCTGCCAATTTAGTACTAAGTCTTTATAGATTTCAAATTCTTTGCTTTATGATAATACCTTTAAGAAAATTAGCATTTCTCTTAGCAATTTGGTGTTGCGAAGATCCATAGGAATTTGAGTAATAAATATTTCGTGAAAAATTCTTAAAATTGCTAACCTTCTTTCTGCAAATATTTATATAATTTTCAGTGGATAGTGATCTTAAACTTTTGGAAATTAGCGTACCTATATGTTAACAATTAACCTATCAACGAACGTGCAAATGGCTAATCGTGATTTGAAAAGTTAACCTTTACATCTGCAATAAAGGGAGAACAATTACTTGGGGGGTTTGCAAAGGTTACACGAGATTGAACAGACCTTGTTTCGTACAAGGGTAACTTCTAATGGTACGCTAATGCATAGGAACAGGAAGTTTTAAATTTGAGTACGATTTGATGAAATTGGATCGAGAAGTATATACAAGTAGAACGAAGAACGAGTGGTTAACATGTTACGAACACGATTTATAGATTTAAGATCCATCTCGAATTTTACAAATAAAGGGTTAAAATGATCGAACTTACGAAACACGTAGAACAAGAATTAACGTAGGAGCGAAATTTAAGAAGTTTCGAAGGAGTTGTACAAAGGCAACGATGATATAGAGCGAAGCAAGTTGAAAATGGTACTTGGAAGTAGATTTGTTGCAGTAAACGCGAAGGGTGCAGGCGCCATTCCTAATAGCGGCTGTTTTACTCTACGCGCCGAATTCGCAAATTACATTTGCATATATCCGCGCCTCCCCGAGACAATTTGGCCTCATAAACATAATTAATGGCGGAGCATTAATTCAGAGATTTTTCACCGGTTGCGAACACATGTTACCGTGCGCCGCCAACTGTCTCGCAATTTAGCTAAATAATTACCAAACTTGCCCCCGCGGACAACGACGCATTGCCAGCCGCCGACGAAACTTCATTGGTAACGGAGTCGTATCCACTGTCGCTCTATTTGCTACCTATGTCCTATAAAAACTTCCCCCTTTACCTCGACACAAAAATTTAAATATAATATAAAAATCATTCGGTGACTTCAAAATGCAACGAAATTCTCGTGTAGGATCGCGAGCCGTTTTGCATTCATTCGAGGGCAATAAAAGGGCAGGTAGAGAGCAAGCCCATCGTTAGTTTTGACACAAAAATTTCCCTCTTTACTGCGAAACAAAAATTTAAAAAAATATAAAAATCTTTCGGTAGCTTCAAAATGCAACGAAATCCTCGTGTAGGATCGCGAGCCTTTTTGCATTCGTTCGAGGGCAATAAAAGGGCAGATAGAGAGCAGGCCCCTCGTTAGTTTTGACACAAAAACTTCCCCCTTTACCTCAAAACAAAAATTTAAAAAAATATAGAAATCTTTCGGCGACTCCAAAATGCAATGGAATCCTTGTACAGGACTGCGAGCGTCTTTTTTTCGTTAGAGGGCAACAAAAGTGCAGATAGAGAGCAGGCCCTTTTCGCGAGGCCTCGACGAAATGCGAAAAGGTCTCGTCGCTAGTTTTAGAATGTGGTAAATTTTGTTCCTTCTGGTATATTTAGATAAGACTATGCAAAGAACTTCGAAATTAGAATCGTTAATGGAAAATAAATTGGCGTATACAATTATTTCTATATTTCAACGGAAGACAGTATATGTATACTTGAACAAAAGAGAAATCTGAAATCCGTGATTTTGGCGAGTTTGTTAGTTCTGATGCTAACAGTTACGAGAAAAATCGAAGGGTGTGTCTGTGCGTGGTGGGAGTACGAATGTCGTGAGAGGATGGAAAAGTGCGTGGTGAAAACGGCACAGTGGGGTAAAATTTGGATGAGAGGAGATCTACATAGAGTGTAACGCGTGAAAAGAAAGACCGCGTGGAATAGATTCAGAGTGAAAACAGCGTGGTTTATAGTTAACATGGACATTTACGATACTTTTATTTTATTCCTTTACTTTTCTTCATAAACTATTATCGCAGCAACCGAGGAAAAGATCGAGGGACCCAAACGTTGCGTTCAAACGCGGAAATGGGAACCGCGATCTCCGGCTGGCAAACCGAGACTTTGCACACTATGCCAATTTTTCCTCGTCGGTTCCCTGTTTGAGTATGACAGCCCCGACCCTACGTTATTATTGTTATTTTAACTCTCTGCGGTTGTATTTTCCGTAGGCATGTTAGTCATACTCGTCGGAATTAATTTTTGGTAGCGCACGGACAGTCAATTATCGCCTAAAAATCGTACAAATGTTATTCAAACTTCATTACTATTATTTCCCCCGTTTCTGCAGACAAAGGGCGTCCACAGAGCGTTTAGAAGGTGAAAGAGTTAAATACACTTTTCTCCTTCTCAAACACTTCTCCCGTCGCGGCCAAAAGTGGCAGAAACACGTGACTAAGAGTCTCGACGAGAATTTTACCGCGACGGAATCGCGCTGAAGCGTTAGATAGCTGATGGCTCAACAGAGAAGCTGACACCGTAGGTGTTCGCGTGTGGTCGAAGTGGATCGTATACGTGTAGAGGCAGGGTCCCTTGTCCCGGGGCAGGGCTGCCATCCTAAGCCGGCTTGACTAATTGGTAGCGTTATAATCATGGGTACACGGTTAGGTTGGTATTACCGCAAGTTATAGCCCCGTCTCCACATCGGCGACCGCCACGCACATTCGCGCGTAAGAGGGGTGCTTAATGACCTCGCCGTTTACGCAAATTTTCCCATTATGCGACGTGGTTTTGGCCCGCCAAACGGGACGATCCTGGCGACCGTCGGAACGAGCGTCATTTTCTCCTGGCTACCGGGGGAGCTTAAAGCTTTTCGAAAACCGCGAACACCGCTTTTGACGTTCTCCCTCGTCGTACACTCTCACACGTTATCCACCGAAAAGGAGAACGGTTATCACCTTTATTCCGTTACGCGGCGATCTTCCACACGTTGAATAGCGCGTGTATCTACGGGTCCTTCGTGGTTTCGTTTTACGGTAAATTCAAGCTGCTGCTCCTCGTTTCCCGATTAAACGTCCACCAGGGCTACGTCGTATTTCCGTGATTCGAACGGTGAAAATAAACCAAGCTGGCGGTTTATCACGACGAAGGGCGGCTCTCGTGTACCACCTATCCCCCCGGAGTAATCGAAAACGATCCGATTTTCGGCAGACACCGACGCGCGGACCCTGTCGCATGGTCACACGAGATACTGATAATAAAAAATCGCAGGATATAAAATAATTCAAACAAATGCGCCGGCACGGAGCGAGAGAACGAACGTGGTCCTGGCGGCGATATATACTGTTACGGGCTTATCCGCGTCCGGTCATTCATATACGTGGGAAAAAAAAAAGTGACGCTCTAATGGCTGGCTATCTGTAACGGTTAGGAAGTGGGCGAGATTTGTTGACGTCGTAGGAGAAGCAGGGGAAAAAAGGAATCTTCTTCGTGAACGGAGGCTTGGCTGTCGTTCGAAGGTTCGACTGATATCGCGCCGCCAATATTGAACCGCCATAACGAGAAAGAGATAACGATAAATGGACAGAGTCGCGACACTTCAACCTGATTTATACCTATACTTTATAGATACAGACATTCTTTGGTTTTAAAGGGTGCACGGTTTAGGAAAATACGACGGCGAGTTGGAAATGATCGCTGGAGAGGAGAATAAAGGTTTGAAATGGAACGTGAAAAGCTTGGAGAGAGGGAGAGGTTTGATATCAGCGGACCGCGCGTCCCATCGGCTCGAATCCCGCGGGTGTGATCGTTGGTAACTAAACTTGTAAATCTCTCTGCTCGACCGGGGCTCGAGCCTATCCCAGCTGACCAGAACGCATTTGTCTATCTTACGAGCGTGGTAAACGCCGCCTGCGGAAAATCAGCCGTGCCGAAACCTTTATTGCGCCGATCGAAACTAACTTTTACGTAATTGTTTGGAACAAACTGGACGATCCGGTAGAAATTGGAACAACGACAAATTCTGTGTACAGGATGCTTCGTTTTTTTTTTTTTTTGGAGTAACTTTGTCGGTACGTTCTACAAGTGTAAATAAGAAAAAATTCTGTGTGAAGATTGGCCGTTTGGAGCTTCGTTAAAATGTTACGAAGTGTTCGATTGGTCAGATGAGCAATTAAAAACGACCTATGTTTATATGGCATTTTTGTTTATTTATATTTATGGAATATACTGACAAAATTTGTCTGGTACACAAAATTGACACATATGAACATACTTAAAAAATAATCCTCTGCAATGTGAGACTATCGAGGATCTACACTACCGGCCAAAAGTTTGGAATAACTGAGCATTGCAATTTGCACAAAAATTTCCAGAAGAAAGTCAGCGACTTTGAGAATTCTTTATCGTTCGAATCAATTGATATGAGATAAATTTATAAAAGTAGAATTGAGATAAACTTCAAATCTATAAAAAATTAGCAGCAGATTTAACATTGATGAAAAGTGGGAGGTGATTCCAAACTTTTGGCCGGTAGTGTATATAATTCTTGGTTGCACAAAACATGGTGAAGAAAAACATATAAACATAAAAAACTATTAGATCATCCCACAAGTTTGTTTCGAAATTTATAATTTAGATCAATATTTCCAACGAACCTTTAAGTTTTAGAAAAAAAAGACAGACACACTACATTCACGCCATCACTCACAACTTATTATTAAACCAATTCCACAGGTGGAACCATTATATCGTCGCTATAGAATTTCCTTGGATTTTCATTAAAACACTTTTCGCTTTCGGCACGAACTTATGGGATTACCTAATATATTCAATTTCTGCGAAGAAATAAAAGCAGCAAAAAGAATACAAAGAAGAAGAAACACGCTAAATACAGATACAGTCGCTACTGATCTTAGCAATCGATGCACTCTAAATATTAACCCCTTGACGTATGATTTCTTTTCCTGACTATGCGTCAGGACTTTTCCTGAGCGTCAATTATTTACTATTTAAGTGTTACGAACCCACTGTCTTTCCCCCATACATTGTTATTAGATACTTATTAACATTATTATTAGATATTATTATTATCATTACCAAACACCTTTATAATTATAAACCAAAAACGCAAAGCAACCGCCACAGGTAGGAAGGGGGCGAAGTCGGTAAAAACCCACGAAGCGACACTCGACTCCAGGCCCTTTTCCTGACCATTGATTGGTCGGAAGCAAGGTGCCAAAACTAGTATACCCGATGTACTCGCGCAAGGTCGACAGATAGTCTAAAAAAAGGTCGACAGATAGTCTACCAGGCTTCAGCAGGTTTTCTGCAACTTTTCCTGCATGACTTCGACTTCATTTTTAATTACCAAATTTCTTTTTTTTATGATACCTAATGTCTCCAAAGTCTTTTAGAGTGTAGGGCAGATTTACGCCAGGGGACTCTACACCAAATTCAAGCAAAAATCTACACAGGCGCTGTCTGTTCAAAAAAAAAAAAGGTCGACAGATAGTCTAAAACAATACACCTAGAACGACACCCGCTCGAACTAAACATTAAATAAAACGACATCAAACACATTTCTGGAATTTGACGCCTTTAACCAACCCGAAACGAAGGCGATCTCAACCGTTACAACCCGTTCCATAACATTGAGAAAAGCTAACGTATTATAGCCTAATTAAATTTGGCAATCTTCAGTTTTATAAATTAAATCAAAAATTAGAATCAAAATTAATTTTTCCCATATCTTGACCAAAATCTCTGCCACGAGTCAGACACGTTGTTATAGAAAACAGAAAAAATGAAGCACCCAGTACAGAAAACTCCTTTCACTGCAAAATTCGTAATAAAATATCGTGCAACACGAAGGTTGATAATTCGAACTACGACAGCGTTGAGATCCTCTCTCGCAAAGGTAGAAGACACAGGAGATTCTCGCGGTAGGCGCAGATCCAAGGGAAGATTCTCGCGACGTCAGGGCATTAGAAACAAAAGCTGAGTAAACGAGGAGTTACGAGGGCCCTTTATACCTCTGCCTTCGCATCCGGTTGTCTCGCGTATTATGACTGATGTCTTAGTTAACCGTTCCGGCGAGGCGCTCGAGGCTTTAATGCTTGGAGGAGAAAAAAGACGAAGCCCGCGAGAGATACGCGAAGCACTTGTGCGCTTCGCTCCTGAAATCGTGAGGGATGGTTATGGTGCAGCGTGCACACACGATACGATCCCGCGAGCGCTCACAAATCAAAACTGCCGCGAGCATTTGCGTCACCATTCCGCTCGAACCAAGGAATATTGCAAAAAGTTTCCAACCCGAACCCTCCAGATCACTCCACCTGTCTTACTTAGTTTCCTTTCCGCACTGTGAAATTCAAATTTTAACCTTGGTCCCGTTAATGTGGAGTACAATGTTGCGTACGAGGACTGATAGATCGTGTAATAGGAAATTTGGGATTTCTAATTATTTGAGAATTGATCGGTGAAGTAGATAGTTCAGTGTTGAAAAGTTCTGAGTTTTCCATGGTTAGGTATACAATCTCAGAACTTTTCAACGCACAATTCACTACTTGAGCACTCAATTCTTGAACCCATTGTTCAAATATGAAAAAATACAAGTTCTGATACGGAAAGTGAGGAATTGTCAAATATAAGATGATATTTTAACTTTTTTAATAAATGTGAATATAAAAAGATGCACAATTTTTTAACCCGTCTTCCTGACTTTTAATATACAGATAAAGGGTTCACAAGAAGGTTTAAGAATACGTAAATTCTGGGAAATATTGAGCATTGTTTTTTAACCCTTTGCGATCCGAGTTGCTTTCAGATAGTCCACTCTCATTTTGTCACTTTCGAACAGTAGGTGTCACATAGTTTGCCTTTATTTCCATATTTCAACATCTAACTGATACAATAAAGTTTATATTAACTATAATATTACTGTATAATAAAATGGTTTATTATCATTGTATCAGGTCGTCCCATAAGTTCGTTCCGATAAAGCCACAAGAAACATAAAATTTTGTGAAATTTAACCCCTTAACGCACAGTTTTTTTGAAAAAAACCGGCCAAAAAAAATCAATTTTTTTAATGTAAAAAAAACAAACTTTAGAACATCGACATCCTCAAAGGTTTCCATTTGTTATCACTCCTGATTCAACTTTTCTTTTAGTGGACAATTTCGATATACTGCGCTTTTGTTCCATGGAAAAAGGCTATATTTTATTTTCGAATAAATAAGTATTATAGCT
Source organism: Habropoda laboriosa (assembly GCF_001263275.1). Taxonomy (NCBI): domain Eukaryota; kingdom Metazoa; phylum Arthropoda; class Insecta; order Hymenoptera; family Apidae; genus Habropoda; species Habropoda laboriosa. Next base: position 668,950 of record NW_017100261.1, on the reverse strand, counting down.
TACAATCCTATGTAAATGATAAATATCAATAACACGATTCTTTTTCTTAGCTTTCACATTGTTATTTTCAATTCTCGAATATATTCGAGTGTGAAAAATTATAGCAGCATCAAATACAACGCCGCTCGAATTATCTCGAGTGTGCACAGTTTGGCCTGTTTAGCGCGCTCGAATTAACTCGAGCGTGCAAGTTAAGGGGTTAATCAAATTTAGAGATTCGTTGTAAATATTGATCTAAATTATAAAATTCGACACGAACTTATAGAATGACCTAATATGAAATCCGAAGGCAAAAATTCCTACGTCGAAGAAAAAACCCGAATTTTATCTCGGACATAGGACTACCTGAAACGAAACACGACATAACAGGGTCAAACTTGTAAAAATATTTCACTCATCGTCTGTTACCGTACAAACTGCTCTGGTTGTTGAACCGTTAAAGACAAGCAGAGAACAATTTAATATAGACAGGATGGTATCCACCCTGATCGCGAATAATTAACGAGCATTTAATATTTTCGCAGCGGCTGCGGCCGGCCGGTATCACGTAACTTCGACCCCTTTTTTCCATGGGTATACTCCCCCGTTCTCGACGATTAATTACGCGCCGCGTGCCTCTGGAAAAACACGTTATCGCTTTTATAAAGAGCAAACAGCCGAATTTACCGCTCGCGCCAGTCGATCGCGTTTATCGCGAAGAATTTTGCACGCGGAACGGGATTCCTCTCGATCGGGGTATTAAGGAGCACGCTCGAGCGACCATCTGAAGTGCATTATCTTCTCACGGACCCTTTCGCCCCGAAACTTCTAGGGGTTACAACCGACCCTCGTAATTATCTACAGGAGAAATTTGGTCAACGTGGCCCGAGGGTCGGCGCGAAACTCAGTTACAGCTTGGTCAGCCACACTTGAAAACTCCCGGAGGCACCTTTAATCCGTGATTTTTAATCCGGGATCGATTAACCGCCTAATAGGCAATTCTAGGCGAAAATTACGCGCGACCTGGGGCCAACACTCCTCCTTTTCATCGTCTGGATGGTCAATCTTCTCGTTTCTACCTCGGTGAATCTTCTACTTCAACGTTTTCACCTTCGGTTCATTTTTTTTTTCTTCACTTTCATTTACGTGTGAACGTTTCGATGCAATTGTATCGAAAATACACACTCTCTCTCCGTGTGTACGCCACATGAAACGTTTCTTCCAGTTCGGTTTTCTCGCTCGAACAAAAATAAGAGGCAAACACTGTTAACCGCATTACTCGCGAGTCACTGGACTATTTCACGCGTAACCCGAAAGACAGCCGCGCGAGCGAACAATCGTTTCTTGCTAATCGACGAGTTCCAGAGCAGGCTGTGTGCATTGACTCACTGGCGAGTTTACACGCCTACGAGTCGAATTCCTGACGGACGTCTCGAGGGGAACGAACCCAGCGAGCCGTTTACTACCGAGAGAACCTCGGCGGCGGCAGAGAAAATCGCGCGACAACTTCTTACGATTCAATTAGAAACGGGTATCGTCGCCGAGGCAGCAGCATCTCCAGTCGGCGGACATCCGGTCTGAATCAGTGATGAGTGGCGTGTTGCCTGTCTCCGTTCTCATTTCCGACAACGCGGACAGGAAGGAGGAAAGAATAGGGGCTGCCTTCCGGCTCCGTCTGCCGCTCATTTTTCGCCCGCCACTTCATGCATTATTTAAGCCTCGGACCTTGCAAACGAGCGTTAAAGTCTCTAAGGAGGATCTCTTCGCCGTTCCTACTCACGGCTCCTACCGAATCGATCATCCTCAGCCTGCCCTTTTCCACCAAATGGAAATGTTCAAGCGAGGAATGTTCTTCGATCGATCTTTCCTCTCGCGAGGTATTCTTGCGATGCTTCGCGTAACCAATGGTCGACTCGATTTGCACTGCATTTTCGAAATGGAACACAGGCAAAACGACCAGACCGGCGTGTGTACGCGTTCGTTGCAAAATTCAAAGCAACGTCGGGCAAATTTAGATTTCCTCCCCGGGAAATTCCGGACATTGCCTAGATCTCGATTTAGACCAACCTAACGAGCTGGCGAGATTGAATAATTGAACGAATCCTAAACCTCGTGTCCGGCTATTACGAACGTTGAATATTAAAGCAATCGTTTCTGCGCGGTGGTTGCGCGATCACGCTAGAGATAGAGACACTGTTGTACCTAGAAGAGTTCCTTTCAGTTGGGAAAATCGTCGAAGGAAAATCGTCGTAACGTGGAAGTTGGTAACTTCAGCTTAAAGTTCCCTCTCTTTCTCGAACATCTTATTCCTATTCTACGAGCAGATCTACGACTCGGTAATCCAGAAGGAACACCGGGGATAAAAGAGGGAACGCGCGATTTTTCCCCCCACGGCTCCTTTCGTTTAAAACAGTTTTTCACGGCGCGAGAAGCGATAAAGACGGGGAATTAGATACGAATCGTCTGCGAGGGCGAGGGGACGAAGGTTGACTCGGTCTCCGCCATTCTTCTCGAGACCTCGCGCACACCTCGGATTCTTAAGCACGATTTGTACGAGTGCCATATTTCTTCGGTAAGAGCGCCGTTTGCTGGTAATAGTTGCAGTATTATTTACTGTTAACGGCCCACTTTGCCCGTGTAATGCCAGCGAATTAACTTACTGCGCGCACACCTTCCCTTACATGCGATAACCTGCTGCTTTATGGTTCGCAGACCGACTCTGTACACCCCTTTTCGACTTGTTTACTTTCGTCGAAAGTCGCAATAATCGGAACTTCCGTTTCACCGCCGTGTGCGTTTCTACACACAGCTCCCTCGATGATCGAATCTGGCCGACGAGCAATAAAACACAAGCTCTGTGTGTCCTTAACGTGGAACGAGCTTAGGTACATTAATCTGGGAACGAAATTAACGCTATTTTTTCGAAGATATACGAGCTTGAAAATCGTTGCTCGCCTAAAGAAAAGTACGATTTCGAAGGGACTACTCTTTATGGCACTTTTAGCTAATTGAATCGATAACCATCCGAAGCTGTTATCGAATTATCCCGCCATTGGCCGTGGGGATAATTACGCGACGGTTCGGTAAACCGCTCGACACCTGAAACGCATATTTTTCCCCGGGTTTCTGCTACCGAAGAAATTTCACGTGTACCATAAGAAGAGATTTATCGAGCCATTCTCGAGGATAACGTCCGCTTTTAAATGTAATTTTCACACTTTCGTACTGCTACGTGTCGTATTTATGAAGGAACAAGGTGTTGATCTCTATTCTCGCAAGACGTCATAAGGCGTTGACATTTATCTCAATGATCCTTTATGAGAACGTACCGCGGAACGGGGCAAGTTTTATCGCTGGAACGTAAAATGTTTCCAGAGTAACTCGATGTATCCGTCAACACTCCGAGGACTTATCGCTTCAGATCGACTCCTATCTGAAGTCACTACGAATCGTACTCTACCACGAGCGACCAGCTTCGCTAGATCGCAACCAGACGGACAACTTAACCTATCATATCGAAACACGAGGTGGCGGAATTAGATAGACGAGGAACGTAGGGACGCGTGCGGTTGTAGAGATAGGCTAACGGGGCACACGTCCGGGGCAGCAGCTAAGATAGAAAGATATATATTATACGGATTATTAAGTGTTCGCGCATTCACTTAATCCCGTAGTGAATATCCCGTGGTATATCTCCGAGCCGATCAATCACAGAAGGGAGCAGTATAACCCCTAGCCAGAGGCGAGAGCCAGCCGGAGTGAGAAAGACAAAGAGCACGAGTATAGAGGAGAGACAAGTGAGAGAGCAAGAGAGAGGAGAGAGAGAGGGGGGTGGGGCAGGAACACAGGGCAAACCCGTCGGTTTCGGTTCTCTCCTCTGTTATTCGCACCGAGTCATATATCATTTCGTTATCATCGACTCTTTATATGCGGTTGCGCTCCATTTTCTGTCTGTTTGCTCCGTTAAACGCCGGCGCTGGTTTGATTCAGTGAAACCATTAGCCGGATTTCGGTCGCCGGCCGCATTTTCCGTTCTCGCCTATCGGGCCCGGGTTATCTCTGCTTTTTTTTTTTATCGGTATGGTCCGGCGCGAACGATAATACCCGGGGGCAACGGAAAAATATTCCCCTGGCTCGCGCGCCAACCGATTTAGTATAAACAAAATCGTCGAGCGGGAACGCGCGAGCCGCTTTGATTCTTGCCCCCGTGTATCTATACGCACGTTTGCGTTATACATATGTACACCCCTATCCATAAACGTGTCGCATACGCAACGAAATATATATATATACGTATACGTAGGTGCACACAGAGGCAACCGATCATTATTCGCTCGTATTGTCCATTGCGTTTCATGTATCAACGATCGCATTCCTTTGTCGACGAGATTTTAACGGTGAACACACCAAGCGTACCACGCATCGGCCAACGCGTTAATTCGATACTTAAAATTCTAACCCCGTAATCCCTTTTAATTGCGCGATAACAGCGGTCACGGCGCGTTAACGAACATCGCGATGAACGCGACGCACTAGGCACACGTATACACCCCTTGACAGGCATTCGTTTGAATTTAAATTATAACGATCATATTTCTTGCTCCTCTACCAACGGGTCAACGCTTCCGTTTTCTCTCCACCGTCGCCAGATATCCGCAAATACACCCTCGATTTTTGCATCGATCAGTCGAATCCATTCCAACACTCCTCCTCCCCTTCCGTGAACCGTGCATATGCGTTCGCTGAAAAACCAGATGTGAACAGACGCCATCTTGCCACCCTGAACCCTGAAGCATCGCCGAAACTGGTGATGCTTGGTGAGCCGGAAACAACTGATAGCGGACGATGCCACAGATCGACGCCGCGCCGCTCTCGCGCTCGTTCGAGGATGGTTAACGCCGATATTATCCATTGTCCTACGAGTACGCCCGATAAGCTTGTACGATAATAGATTTTACGGGACGAATTCATGCTCCGTTTCCTCTGGCAATGGCCGGCTGCCATCGGCACAACCGGGACCAATAAAACTTCCAACGAAATAGACGTTTTATCGTTACTTCGATCCTTCTTCTTCTCTCTCCTCGCTCCTTTATATTTTTCTTCGGTTCGTTCGACGTTTCGTCCTGGTTACCGTTACTCCTCCTGCGGTATTTTATCGATGATTTCGCGCGTAGAAACGTGGCCGAGGTTAAGAGTACCATAGAGTTGGTGAGAATGAAATTCGGCGAAAGGGCAAACAGGAAAAGTGGCTTGAAAATCTGGCGAGGTCGACAGGAAATACGGCGAGAGGCACGGAAAGGGGATGAATAAGATTCACCCTGGCGCACTTTCGGGACGCAGTTCCGCGACGGTAGAGATTGCGCTTCGGGGGTTGCAAATGGGGGTGTCAACGGCATCAGGCTTGTATTGTGGAACGTCAATGCCACGGAAACTAACACCGTTCCCTTCTCTTCCACCCTCTCTCGCTCGCTCGCTCTCTCCCCTTTAGCCGAGCCAGCGAAGCCACTATGGAACAAGATCTGTATTCTGTTGGTGTTTGGTACGATGCCATCTTACGCCTGCCCTGTTCGATTAACCAGCATAGAATTCACATGTGGCGATCGATTGTGCTCGCTCCTCGTGTACGATACTCTCCGGTACGAGCGAAATATAGCGGATTATCGTGTGAAAAATTGTCTTTAAACGCAGGGTTGTTTGTAAAGGGAGAGAGGAAGGAAAATAGTCGTGTAGATTGGATTGCCGGGTGATCGTTGTCGCGTGGAGTGTATATCGCGTTAATGGGAATAAGCGATCGGTGTCGTCTTGTCGAGGAGCGATAAATTCGAAAATTGCCGATAACCGATAACTGGCTGTCAGAACAATCCACTTGTTCTGACACCTGTGTCACTTCCGGTTATTCAAAGCCCCGCCGGCGTGTCGTCCGAAACGTTGACAGCACCTTTGTCCGTCGCGCTCCACCACCGACTACGGTCTACAGTCCTCGACTATTATTGTTCCGATCATCTGATCAGTCTCTTTCGAACGTACTGCCGTTCATCTTCTGGTCTTAAGTGCTCTATTACGTCTTGTCGTTTGTTCCAAATGATAAAAATTCGTTTATTGTTGTTTTTCGTTCGTAGCATGCAAAATAAATTGACGTTTTGCTGGTTTTTTGGTATCCTATAAACTGTACCTAAGGGTGTCGGAAAAAGTTGAGTGATGGCGATTTTTTCAAAGTCATTCATCGGATTAGGACGTATGCTGTCTAACAAGCTTTTTGTGGATTTATTATCATCGAGGAAGGATGAAATAGGGTACTCGAGGAGACTCTTTTAAAGGTTCACCCTAAGAATGTAGAGTGTGAATAGCTGAACTTGTTTTTGGCACACGTTTCACTGACGCTGCAAAGTTTCAGTGTTTGAAATAGTAAAAATTGGAGATTAATTATTAAAATTTGTTGTAAATTTAACATTAAAAATTAAATTACATAAAATATCAAATTAAACGTGAAATTTCTACTCGATCTTTTTCAACCATATTTTTCACACTTACTATGTCCATGTTTTTTACGTGTAATAAAAATATTAACAATGAGTAATGTTTGTAATGACAAATTTTATTAAAGTGTACCTAAAAAACTTGTTTCCTTTGAAGTTGCTACAAAGTCCTTCTCATAGGTTGCCAAGAAGTCGAACAACTTCTCGCAGGAGCAAGAATGCATATTCGGTTAGATATACTCCTCGTGGTAGATGAAGAAATTAAGATCATACTTCACAGGATCATTTCTGTAGTATATCTTACTTTCCCTCATCCTTAAATGAGAATGAAATCAACCACGATGAGGAGGTGTAGCTTCTTTCCCTGAGCGTGAGGAGAGGACACGAGAAATTTGACTATGTTTCAAATTCTCTGTCGTCGATGACCGTTCACCCCTTGTATTCAGTACGGGAGGGTTGGGAACGGAGCTTTCTGAGTGGCTTTTTAAGTTACAATAAACCACAACACCCCCTTACAATAATGCCAGGAGATACGTTCCGAGTTATACGAATTTCGTATAATACAGGACTAAGAAAACAAAAAATAATAAGGCGAGATAAGCTTTACTGTGTTTTACTTTAAAACAATAGAAACGTAAAATTTTCTTCATTATTTGCATAGAATAACTTAAAATGAAGCTAAAGGCAGGTAAAACTGAAATCTGACTCTCTCAGAATCGCTTAAAATTAATTCCATCGAGTTCGCTTTTTGGGGTAGATAGAAAATTTCTTCAGCTTCAGAATTTGTACGTATGTACTCTTTCTTTTATCGTGTCATACGGAGACAGTAGCAATTTTTCGATCGCGTTAAACGGAGGCATTAGCAATTCTTTAATCGCGTTATACGAGTAAATACCGCCTAATATAAAGTCCTACCGTACATAATATCCTTGCAAGCACTCTGCATAACATCACACCCCCACACCAATACTCGCTCCAAAAAAAAAAAAAACAAACACAGTCCATCCCTTCCAAAATCTAAAATCTAAATCCACACTTCGAAACATTCCACTAATAACGCGCGTACGTCAATTCTCTCCCCTAACTTCAATTTCACCGTTCACTTTTATCGTATAAAATAACACGTCACAGCGACACGAACGGTCATCGTGGAAAGACGAGCGGAAAAACTAGCCGCCGCTGCTGTTCATGACACGAATACGTTTCTCTCTGGGATCCTTTCGCTCGTTTCCCGACTACAGGCCAGCTGAAAAAGGATCGCGAATCGTTGTGTACGAAGGCAGAAAGCTGTCGGTCTTAATTAATAGCCGGTTATTCCAGAGCGGGTGTGCTGATTTTCCCAGGCGGCGCGAAGGTCGTCCGAAAGTAAACGATGGATAAAACGATTATACCAGAGAAAATCTCACACCCGGTCCGCTTCGCTGGACGGGGGATGGTAAAGAGAGTGCTCGAAACACCGTAGCGACTTCGCGGGGGTGCGGCTCGAGGAGAAAGGGTTAAGGCTACCGGGTTCTCCTACAACGATCTCTCCACTTCGGCTCGAGTCCTTATTAATAAAGTCGGATTAGCATAACTGCTACTCGGTATCCGTCGACTGAACTCCGGCATAATTAAGCCGCGCGCCGATTGCTATCTTCGCCGCTCCTGGAATTTCTAATCACCGGAAGATAAGACTCACGGAATACGAGTCCGAAGGAGATCGTGAAATACGAAGTTTGAACCGTCGCGAACGGTTCAATCTCTAGCAGGAAAAATAACTTGTTACCGGTCTATGTAGCATAGGTACACAGAGAGACAGTTCGAAACGGTTGGAACGTTTTAGATCCAACTGGGTACAATGGACGAAACGATAAAATTTTCAATTATTACCCTCTCGCCGACGTTCTATACGTTCATCCGCAGTTGTAATTGGGGTTTGTGATAATAACAGCGATGATATCACGGCAGAAATATTTGGAGAGCCGCGGCTAGAGAGGGAGTCTCGGAGGAGAAAACGAACCCTTTTCATACGGCGACGTACACACTCCCGTTCGGTGGTGTAGCCGTATTTCGGGCCTGAACGCGAGAGTACACGCGGCTGTACCGATAACGAGTTCTGTCAGTGACTGGTGCCGCTGTCACGAGGATCGTCAACGAAGAAAGGGTGCACGGTTCGCGTTTTGCAAGGCAAAAACTAGAGGCTACGTCACGACGACGGTATAACGGCTTATCGGTCGGTGCGGTACATTAAGCACGACCGTTTACTGGCGCTACCACAAAACGGGGATGCTGTCGGTCATGCTGGCAGATAGGGGCAAGGAGAGGTGGGGCAGAGGGACGAAGAAGGGTGTCGAGAGATTATCTTGTCGTATTCAATATTCCTATGGAACGTTCAGGATGATAAATCGTCCTTCTCGATAGGAAAGATGCGTCGGTACCACGTTTCCAGGACCTTCGTCGACTCGCACCTCAGGATCACCCCTGTGGTTTCGCTTACTATACCTCTGTTTGCCCTGTTACAGTTCAATAGAGAAACCTCCGGGGGATTTATCTCCCATTCAAAATGGTCAATAACGTCTTAATGCTGTATCTTCCTTTGCTTAGAATTTTTTTTTTCTGGATAGAGTGTTGATTAATGCGGGGATTTAGGTGGACTTGTGATCGAGGGTCGGAACGGTGTATTTGAAATGACGATAGTAATAGTTTATTAATCCTTTCGCTGCGGCAGATTTTAGTACGCAACGCGCGTGACAGATTCAGACGTTCCACAACGGCCGCAAAATTGTCGCTTTTGGCCATACTTAAAATTTGTTTTATCGAATTAACGTGGAAGAGAGAAGAGATTAAATTAAGGCTTGAATTAATACGGAAGTGCGAACAAATTTTCAAAGCGCCAATAGCAGTGAAAGGGTTAAGAAAAGTAAAGAAATAGACTGGAACTAAATGTCTACTCTAGGAGACCCGAAGAGGGGTCTCTTAGGACAGTGTTCTTCAACCTTTTAACACCCGCGGCCCGGCGAAAATAGGAGAAATATTTCGCGGACCGGCGTCAGACGGAAATATAAACCAATGTGGATTGAATTTTATTTACTAAATCTAATGTTATAAAATTACAATTTTTCGTTAGTGCGACATCTGCTGCTGCTTCTTTGTAAGCAAAGGAGGATGTTAAAAAAGTGCCAAATTTGCAGCACTTCAGGCATCCAAAATTTTAACGAGGTACCATTCTATAAGTCCTGATAAACGCACAATTATTTATCTGAAATGTGATGGAAAAGTTATAAAAAATGTAGATGAAGTTGACGGTACTTCGAAATTCGAATTGAAACTTTCTGATTTCGAGATGAATGCATGAAATGAAAAAATTCAAACGCTATTCTATAGAGGAAAGTCAATATTTATATAGTGTGTAAAAACATATTGCTCAAATTGCTAATTAATAACGATAAAACGCGACAAATTAAGATAAGGTGCTATCATGCAAATATTCCGTAAAATATGTTCGCTATTCTACTGTAACTTACTTCTAAAACAAGATGAAATGCATCGAATATGAAGAATTGTTATTATATTTCATCCTTCTCTTCTTCAGATGACATTTCTTCGGTAAAATATTGGTTGAGGAAGTTGGCAGGTGAATGTGTGGACGTCTGATGTCGAGCAAACTCGTAGTCGAGCATACTGTTGCAACGTGTGAACAACACCCCGCTACACGTTGGCCTATTTTGCACTCACAAATATGTCCAACAATAATATATAAACAAAGTATTTCACGGAATTGATGTGACGTGAGTGCATTTGAGTTTGAACTAAAATACTATTTCCAGGAGCTAGGTCGATGTGGTATTTGCGGTAATCTATTGCCAAAGATATTGTTGCTACTTGGAATTTAAGTGGTCAGCATAATATCCTGGAGCTTGTTTTATTTGATACGATCCGGATGAATATAAACGTAGATCAGCGTTGTTTCTAAGAGACGAAGCGCTGCGTTAACATCCATTTGATTTCTCCGTTTGGTTTTTATTACCGACGTGGCAAATATTCAGCAAATTCTTGCGGACCGGCGCCGGTTGAAGACCACTGTCCTAGGAGACTCCTAGGTCTCCCGAACATTCACACTCCCATCAAACACACCAGTTTTCTCGTTTTCTCAAGGAACGAACGAACGAAGGCAAGAAAGATCTCTATCCCACACTACCAGGGGATGATTATCTAGCAAACCGGGTGAATAGAACACTCGAATTTTCCGGTAGATTCGTCACATCGGGCGGTAGATTAAATTGGACGATTTATAGCGGGGAAAAATAGGACGATTCCACGTCGAATACGATTTTCCCCAGGAAAGAGATTTACCCCTGTGGCGGTTTGGCGTTCCTCTCGCCGGAGATTTCTGAGCCGCGGTGCGGCACGATGAATCGTGGAAACCGCGGGATCGGCGAGAGAGGACGCGGGTGCGAATGCGTCCACCAAGAAATCCCGCGGGTATCAGTATAATAAAACCATTAGAATGATCCTCGTACGTGCATTCAAACCGTATAAATATCCGGCGGAATCCCTCGCGCCGTTTCCAACTTCTGTGTAATGTTAAACTTGCGATAAATCCGAAGTACCCAAGGGCCACGGGGTGAATCTCTTGTCCGTGACGGTTCACCGTATACGTATCGTCTTCGCTGTTGACCATGGACAATAAATACCCGGTCTACCATACGCGAAGCGTGTGGAACCCCTATGGCGCTGTCGCTCGTATTACGCGCGATATATTTTTTTCTCTCCCAGACTACCGGTGTACTTTCGTGGTTTCATTATTTTATGTGCATTCATCACGAAAACAATAACTCGGTTCACCTTTCTTTTTCCATGGGAATCGGGATTGACGCGAGTTCGATCCGCCGCTACACACTCTGCATTCTCTACCATTTACGCCGTTTCGAGAATCACCGACGGAAAGTTCGAATACCAGTTAATAACATCGAAGGGAAAAAATGAGAGGTGTCGTATTATCGTCTTGGTAGAAGTTCGAAACGATTAGAGTATAGGGTCAGTTGGTTTATCATAAACAAACATTTTTGTCGATGTAATTACGTTATCTGGGGGACACCCGACGAGGTTCGGTGATTAGAGTCCTAAGTAAAGGCTGACATGGCACTCCTGCTCGGTTGTGTAGACGCGTATATAATTATCGAAGCGTACACCGAGACGATGTTGGTGTCAGCAATGGTCATTTGCCGCTATCGGCTGGTTCACAGGCTATCCTAACTGCTCTGTCCTGTCTGATTATTCTCCGTACCCATTCTACTCCATAAAGCCTGTTAGAGAGCCGCGCGTACATTATCAGCGGTAAATTAGCGATTTCAGGGTTAATTAACGAGCGGTGATCCGTTCACCGATACACTATTAAGAAGAATATCAATTAGATCGTGGTAATCGTTCCAGTTTCGACGAATACGCGACACTTTATCACGGAGGCAAGTTGAACGATCCAACAAGACTAATCGTCCGTTACTAAGTTTCACCGATAGAGTACGAATTTGTAAGTTAGTTTGCCCGGAAACAGAGACTTGTATCCTCGGTGAAGATTAATCAGAACGAAGTTGGCCAAGTATTTTGGCAGTAATTCCGTACGATCGATCATTTTGTCGAAGAATCAACAAGTACCCACAGTTTACACGCGACGAACGACCAAGGTTCTTCGTGGCCGAGCCACTAACACCCGGCCTGCCTCCCTGTGTTTCGCCCTTCCGCCCCTAAACACCGACACTTCTCGCGAATGTCGATATATCACGAGCCGCGGTGCCCGCCTGACGTTTCCTGTCATCGCTTTAACGGAGCACCACTCGGATTAAGTGTTCCCGCTTTCCTCAACGAGTTGTACTCTTCGATCCGGTCAATAACGAGACTGCTTCGGCAACGCGATGCGTAAGGGACGGCTGTTAGAGATCTAGTCGACGTCCCCTCTCGCCTTTGGACACCGCTTTGTCTTCCGCCGGCGTTCTTTCGAATCCATCGAAACGTCCCAACTCGATTCTTCTGTTGGACGTTGACATCGTTCAGAATTTAATATCGCTGTGTTCTTCGCTTGTGCGTGATATTTTATACTACGGTATGGAATCTAGAATGTTTGGGACGCAATTTTTAATTCTTTGGCTTGATCTTTTTTTGGGAAATTTTTGTTAAAAGGTGGATCTTTTTGATCTTAATTCCTAGCGAAGGTGATGCCTAACTGCGCCGAATTACATTCTTTTAGAAAAAATGCCCTTAACACTTTGACTGCCACGCCGAAATCACATGCTTCGCTCAGGACGCCACGGGAGTATTTTTATTATTGAAAGCATATAATGGCAAAATAATAATAAATTGATGATATAAGACAACATTCTTACCCAATGGAGCGTTTATCATATTGGTGGTCACGGGTGACCAAAATGTTAAACTGTTAGGATCAAAAATTGCTAAAAATCAAACTAAAAAGGTGACCACCTACTGTCCAGATTGCATTTATGTTTAAAGTGTTTTAACACATTGCACCGTTAGATGCAAGATTTGTTCTAATATTTTTTTTATTGATGTTCTAATAAAAATTTTTAATTGTTCAATGGGGCACTTTTTATTTCAAAGTATCTTCTATTTATCGGTTATATTCAAAATGCACTAACCGTCAATTTTCGTTCAATTTTTACAATTGTAAAAAGATCAAGCGCTCCGGTCACCAATGATCACCGTGGCGTCACAGGAGAAACCGTGGCCGGTCATACATGACCAACGTGGCAGTCAAAGTGTTAATAAAGAAAAAAAAAAATGAAGGAGTAGATGCTGATAACCTGACAATTTTCTAATGTGACAAAAAGAAATGCAAAATGAAGAAGTAGTTGCTGATAACCTGACAGTTTTCTTGTTTTTTTCTCTAACGTGACAGATCAAGCGCTCCGGTCACCAATGACCACCGTGGCGTCACAGGAGAAACCGTGGCCGGTCATACATGACCAACATGGCAGTCAAAGTGTTAATAAAGAAAAAAAAAAAAGATGAAGGAGTAGATGCTGATAACCTGACAATTTTCTAATGTGACAAAAAGAAATGCAAAATGAAAAAGTAGTTGCTGATAACCTGACAGTTTTCTTGTTTTTTTCTCTAACGTGATCAATTTTTCAACGAAATTTACTCCATACTTCAAATAATATTCCATTGCTTGATTGAATTCTGTATGAAAACTTTCAATGAAGAAATAGTAAACGTTAAATCCAATAGAACATTGTATACGCCACTATAAAAAAAATTGCCCTTGATGAAGAAACCAAATTAAAAAGTAGATGCTGATAATCTGACAGTTTTCTTTTTCTTCCTTTAACGTGACCAATTTTTCAACGAAATTTATCCCATGCCCCTAACAAGATTCCATTTCTTAACGGAATTCTGTATGAAAACTTCCGATCAAGAAACAGTTACCGTTAGATCCAGAAAGCAGTAATGAATCGATCAGTGTACCAGCGATTAATCAGCATCACCTCGACTTTGAGGTCATTGTTACTGGCCACTGTAGCGTAAACGCGTCCAAGCTGACCAAGAACCGATCTAAAGTTAGACAAAGGTCTAAGGTTGAAGGTATCGCATCTATCCACGGTAGAAGGGTAGTCGAGGAGGGTGTCTAGGTTATTTACCGACTAACTGCTAACGGCTAACCGTTCCTCGAGCGGTCCTAACTCACGCGCAACGACCGAGAATATGTCCCGAGTGTCCGGACCTTCGTCTTATTGCGGCGGGACCGTCTTGAATGAGTTATCCGGCCAAAACCTAGACTCGCTCGAGTTAATCATACCCTCAACTCGGACTCTACCTTGATTTAACGAATATTCATAGCCGTAAAATCGACTGTAACGCGATCCTTCACTCCCGCCGTATCTCTCATCTTCGCTTCAACATCTCTCCACCAAATTGCTACCGTATCCTCCCCGAAACACGAGGCGTTAAAACAGCTAGCGAAATAAGAGAGAGGAACAATTAATAAACATTGTTCGCGAGAACAAATCTCGTACCGCTTTCTCTCCCCGAACGGCATACCGTTCGCCGTTTGATTTACGCGGACTCGTAGGAATGCTAATTAAATCGTAGCTAAAATTTCAGCGGCGTAACTTTCGCCACGAATCTCCAGCCAGCGGTAACTCCAGAACGAAACTCTCCAAATGCTAATTTCGCAAGTTGATCATTCAGATACGATTTCCCCGAGACGTATCTCTTCGAACATTCTAATTTCATCTCCCGCTCGAAACGAGAAGTATATACAGAGAAGAGAGAGGAGGGACGGTGGAAAAACGACGAAGAAGCTGCTGCGGGCAAAAGCTGCGAGAACGGGTAGAGAGAAAGAGCGAGATAGAGGGTGGCCACGGTTCGCTTGAACGTGGCGTTATCTTGCCGCGAAACATTAATAATAAAAGTTTTCGCTCATTGTCTCGCGGCGTGGCGCTAAACGGCAAACGAACGATCGTAAAGGGGCTGTTGGGGGTAAGGGCGGCTGTGGGGGCGAAGAGGAGGCAGCGTGTACGGTAGCACGAGACGCGGTTATACAACAACGGCGGAGCCCGTTTTGTCTTTGTCATGAATGTACACCCTTATCTTTCGCGAGTCCATCACCGGAGACCGGTTTTGTCCTGACTGGGTTCTGGCGTAGAACTGTCTGCGAATTGTAAGGAGACAGGAAGCTGGACACCGAGGAACGTCTGGACGCTCAGTTGGGAAATATTTCGAAACGTCGATCAGCCGCGAAACAAGGGTCGTGAGTTATGCGATGGGGCTTCGGTTCGTGCAAGAGTATATCCTCCTGCATCTCCCACCACTTTTGTACCGTGTTCTATTCGAAACCGGTGGGATCTAACCGTGAGAAAACGGTAGGTTCCCTCGCGATTTTTTGGCCATTCCAGCTAACTTTTTCCTTATCTTCTTTTTTTGTCTTTCTTAGATCGTCGAACGGGGTTGGCGGGTAATTCGTCTTCTTCCACACTCGGTTCGAGTTTGCACGGGTAAAATATAGGGTATTGTAGAGGATGGCAGTTGTAGCATGCGAATCGATGCCTCTCGATCACCGGCTACATCTCTCGGCTGACCACAGTTCCCCGGCTCGTACTCGCTTTCGGTAAAGGGATACGATGTAAATCAGTCTAACGCCCGGCCGCATGCACTGACCGCACATTAAGTAGCCTTGACCACTCGAGATGGAAGCAAGCTAATCTCACAGTCGGACTGTGTGCAGGGTCCTTCGTTCCGCGACGTTACACGCTCCTTGCTCAGGCCTGATAAAGTATTCAGGGTATTGGCTGTTCAGTGTTCTACCTTAAGTCTGTGTCGCTGTGTTTTGTGCAATTATAGATATCGTTTTGTTGTAATTCAATGAGATGTTAAGACGTTCTCTACCACGGTCCTGTTGAAGTACCGTCTCTTTTTCTTGGAATTATTTTCATTTACGTTCTTAATATCTACATTTTTATCAGTTTTATCAGGTTGACTGCCACGCCAAATTTACATGTTTTGCTCAAGGGGCCACAAGAAAATTTTACTATTTTTTTTTTTAATTCAAAATAATGTCTGGTTAGCTACGATGTTCGAAATTTTTAGTTGACGATATTCATTTTATTTGAATGGTTCTAAACATTTGTGGCACTCCGATCACCGATGACCACCGTAGCCCCATCGAGAACAGAATCACAGGTGACCAACGTGGCAGTCAACGTTAAATACTCAAATTATGCATTTTTTATCACGTATCAGATGTAGATAATACGTGCGTCACACATACGTGGCGCTTGGTAGCGAACCTGTCAAGCAGAAATAAATCTAATCCTTTGAATATCCTTTCTTAATTTACCGCAACCGTGTCATATTCTTTAAATATGCTTGTGCAACTCAGAAAAGGACGTTAAGACGTTTTACGTCAATTGGAGAGAACAGAGCTGTTAAACCTGTTAATTTTGGAAGTTCGAGACCATTTATACGACCCTATCCGCGGTGATCTGAGCTCCAGTGACTAAGTTAAACGTCTACCCTCTGTTTCGTTGGCTATTCGCGGCCTACGTAGACACAAAATAACCCACGAAATCCGATTCGCCGGCAAGATTATCTTGGAGAACCGGGGCCTGTGCTCGTTCCGCTCTCGTGTCAATGTCTAGAGCGAGAATTGGCGAGCACGTATGTGGAAGGAGGACACCGATCGATCGTTAAGTTGGTAGCCAGGCTGCCGGGGACACTTACAAATTAGCCAATCACGTTCTAATCCCAGCACGATTTACCCCAATCAGCCCGCATCCCGCCGCAAATACTTTAATCCGTCCATTAATCCTGCGAGATAAAAGTTTCCGAAGTAGTTACGGCCCCTTTGTCGTCGACATCGGCAACGTATCGGCTCGCGGCTGGTCCACCCGATTGCCAGCCGATAAGGACCGTTTCGATCGGCTCCTATCGGGGTAATTAGCGTTCGCTGAACGCCCATCAATCGTTCGCCACGAGAAACAGAAAAGGAAAAGAACGAACGTACATCCATGGGGGTCGCGTTAACTGTACCATTTAAATTTTATCTACTCTCGCGAACGCGATAGCGAAACGTTCTTTTTACACCGCTGGTCCTCGGTAATTTGCATAAAACTTTTAGCACAGCGAGAAGAATTTCATTTTTTCCTCTTTCGAATACTCCGAGGATTTTATCTACTCTCGCGAACGCGATAGCGAAACGTTCTTTTTACACCGCTGGTCCGCGGTAATTTGCATAAAACTTTTAGCGCAGCGAGAAGAATTTCATTTTTTTCCTCTTTCGAATACTCCGAGCACCGACGAAATTCTCAGTTTCCTCGCGACAAGGAACAAAGTAGCAAGCTTCGAAGGGAGATACGTAAGAGGTAAGAAGAAAAAGTTTCACTTTAAAACACCGAGGAATCTTTTGCAATTTTTGACGCGTATCCGCGCGGCGTAATCCCGATGTATTTAAGCAGGACGACGGGATTGAAATCCAAAAAAGTCGGAAAAAAAGAGAGAGAAGGGGGAAAGGATCGGATGGGATCTCCGCGAGGGTATGGGCGTAGAGGTGTGAGCGTCGCTTAAATTTATGCTCGGCATCCTAGCGGTCGTCCCCGGGCAATTTTTTTTCAACTTCAACCTCCGGCGATTCTCTCCCTCCCTAGGACCACCCACACCCACTCTGGAGCTTGCTCTCTCTCTCTCTCACTCGTTCTCGTCGCTGGTGGCCATATACAGAACGCTGGACAAACAACAATAAATACATTTTCCCAGGCGGGGTGGCAAACCCGGTGAGGGGTGGAACTTCCATGCGAGCACGTACGGGCATAGCTTAGCGTAATCTGACTGCACACCACCCCATTTCAGCCACCAACCCTCCTCGCCACGACGTACGCAAACCCCGTTACCCCTGCCCTCCATCCTCGCAGAAGACTGTGGCCACCCTCTCGTGCTTGTGGAGGAGAGAGGAGAACCAAGGGTGGGTATGGAGATGGAGAGATAGCGAGAAGGAGAGACAGTGGAACCGGCATGAGGGAGAGAGAAAGAAAAGGGAGAGGAAAGAAAACAAAGAGAAACACAGGAGTCGACAACGAAACGCGGAAACGTAGGGGCGAAGAGGTAGGTGGCATCGCCACCTGACGAAAGAATTCCACGACCTGACTAGAATTTCATTAACCGCGGTTCTCTGGCGCCAGAAGGGGACGGCAAATATGAAGAGAAAAAGAGTAGAGACACGGCGGCCGCGTTTATCGGCGCGAAAGAACTTGTTAAACAGACCGTTTGTCCGTTCCGTCGTTTCCGTCGCCCTTAAACGGTCTTCCCGACGAAAATTATCCGGAAGGATGACTGCTTCGGTTGAACAGAAGAGGGTTGCGTATTTTTTTTCTTGCACTCCGCTCGAAGGACTCTTGGCGTCGTTAATTTTCGCTGTCGTTTGATCCGATTGGTTTTGGTTACTTCGATTGTTATTTTAGAAATGATCGGAGGAGTAAGGAGAGAATTTTCCTGGTTTATTTTGTTTCGTTAAAATGGAGGGTGATTTTGGTTTTTCTGTCGGTCGTCGGATAGGGCGGGAAAGTTTATGCGGCGTTCTCAGCAGGCATGTTCTCGGCCGGCACCGACCGTTCGGAATGCTAATGCGTGATTACGGCGACGGCCGCGGTCGTAATACGTGAACTTTTTGTGCGACTCACGTGTGCGCTGCGGCCCGCTTAAAACATCCCTTAAATTACCCCCATTAGCAAGGGCTGAATGCCGGGTAAACGAGGATTTCACTGGCGCTGTTACGCGAGATTTATTCCGTAGGAAATATTCCTTTCGCCCGTTAAATTACATCGTTACGGACCACCCCTTTTCCCGCCCCTTTCTACAAGCTTGACCTAAACACGTGTGTAAGCCGATTTGACGACACGTTACGTTCCAGCTAAAAGCTTGGTAAAGCAGTCGTTAAGGTTGAATTGAATTTTTCTTTTCTTCCAGATATTTGCTACAATATTACAGAGATTTTCTTTAAAACTCTGGTGATTGAAGAAAATGAGATTCGTCTTTCGAAGAGATGAAGTTGGAAGGAAAAAGAGTATTACAAATATGAATGTCGAGATGTAATAGAAACTGTCACCGTGACAAGCCCTTGGGGATTTGCTAGTAAAAGTAGACCACTCTTAATCGCTTTCGACTTGGACAATAATCAAACATTTTACACGCTGATTGAGTGCGCCAACGAAACTCTGCCGTGGAAAAGCTCTTCGATTTTTATAATTCGGAATAACACTAGTCGGTAACATAGGAAATTATGACATGCTAAATATCCCATTAAAATCAAAGCACAGCATCCCTACGCTCCCTAAATCAATCCTGAGCTCTAGTAGAACATTATGCTAACACGCAAGCACCACAAACACTAACATTTCAGGTAACAAGCGGACAATAAGGCATGCAAACTGCCTCGAGCAACGCACAACCCCCACACATGTGAAGATCGTTAAAAAATAAAGAAAAAGTGAAGTTATAAAGGTTACTCTGAACGAAACAACTCTCAACGCTTCAACTAAACTACTCGCGCAAAATTAAACTGACTGAAAGTCTATACGTGATCGTCTTCTTTTCGTGAGAAACACGACACGCGATGAACTGTCGAAGTTCCAGAAGAAACCAATTCTCACGACATTCTTTAACTTCCCGAAAACGAGTAACAGCGACGCGTGTCCGTCGAAACGAGAGTGGGCGTGGGGAATATTCGGGACGATTTACAGAATTTAAACAGTCTCTTGGGATAAGGCGGTAGCATGGCAGGTCGGATTAGCAGGCTGCTGCCGTCGAAATAATTCCCTCTCTTCGCCCTCGCCTGGCCACCCCCTTCAACCTCCGGGGGAGGTTACGTCCTTCCTGCGGGATAAAACAAAACAGCCAGCGGAGTATATTAATGCTCGGCTTAATGTGGCCCGCCTAATTAATGGACCGACTCACCGGATGCCCGTGCTCTCGTCCTAAAAGTAAAAGATAACGCTTCCGCAGGAGCATTATTAAAGACAAAAGCGTTCGTGGTCGACGTGGAAAATTTTTCTTTTTTCCCTCTCTCCCTCTCTCTCGCTCTGTTAGAAAATTCTGAGCGTCGAAAAGGCGTTTCACGTGAGAACGTCGTGTGCAGTTTCATACAGAGTGTATCACCCGGCGGTGTCCACGCGGGCGTGAAGGAAACGCGGAAAATTTTGTTTTTCCGCTGAAGAGATTCCAGGGGTGGTACTCTGGGAGTGTCACGGATGCTGCGAGGGCGGGGCCTTGAGAACTGCATCGAGACTGCCCAGTTACGTCGATAAATAGAGAGAGAGAGAGAGAGAGACCTCCTTTCCACGGTTTTCGTTTCAAGGAATTTTCCCTCTTGGCGTCTTGTCGACGTCCTACTTCCTACTATTCTTATTCTCTCGCAGATATACTACCACGATCGAGTGTCCAAAGTTAAATCAAACCGGAAATACAGATAGCAAAATTCGTTCTGTTTGGATATAACGAGAAATGGACGAGAGACAAAGTGTACGATACAAAGTACGATTTAAAAGAGGTAGTTATCAAAGGCAGGGAGAAAAAGCTATAACTCGACAAGCAAGCACAGATTATACGGAAGTAATTTAATTACATTCGGGAAGATGGTTAACCAAGAAGATCTACCGATTGGAGGACATGTTGGCGGTCGTCGAACATGTACGAGATAATCGAATTATCGTCGCTTTGAGGAGCAGCGTCCGTGGATGATCTGATCACGTACCTGATGAACAGATCGCCAGCGATGCGAGCGGCTTTCGAAGGGAAACCTCTCGTTATGGACCCTTCACGGTTACGTTCCAACGAACCGTTTCCACTGTGCTCCGTTGGCTTTTCGACGATAGTAACTTCTATCGAGTAATTAAAGCCACGCGAAGCACGAAAAGGCAGCGGCCGCGATATCGGTGAATAACTGTCGTTAATGTTGCAACCAACGATCGTTGCGTTGCAGTTAAATTGCTGATTAAACGCCGGCACATTCGTGAAGAACATTTATTTCTCGCTAATTCTAAACGACAATGAACGACGACGAAGACAAGTAACGAAAATTGCGGAACAAAGTGGAAATTGACCGACCACATGTGGTTGGCGAAGGTTTTCGAGGTCGTCGCTGGTATTCAGGTTGTGCTTCCGCGGGAATTTCTGTGGTCGAATTCCAGCTATGGCCAACTCGAAAATACTTTTGTTATTATACGGGGAGAATAAGCGTGTGTTTCGCGTTTCAAAGGAAACGAATTTTCGTCCCGTCGCTGGTCAACAGCACCGTTGAATTTTATCCACGTCCTGGAAACGTCAATTTTCCGCAACGGACGTATATAGAAACGAACGAACAAGGGCAAAATTACGTTGTTCGGAAAATTACGAAAATTACGCCCGTCGATTTCGACGTGCACAGAATTTCTCGCGTGCCGGCCCAAACAACGTAACAAACGTCCGGGCTGCTCTCTAATACTTTCCGATGGGCATATTAACGGTGACTTTAATCAACCTATAATAACAATAAAATATATTAACGTCCGACATAAATTTCACCGTGAAAGCATTCGATCGTTCGCCGATTATTATGTGGGAAAGTTTGCGCGCATTCGGATTTAATAGTTTGCATAATTTACCTGGCTAGTTAGTTATTCCATTAATCACTGCACTCGTAGGAGTATAAGCTTACGCATAATAATTGTACCATTATTTATATCATATTCGATGTATCGATAACCAGTCCTGCACGCAATGGATTCAACACAATTAATTAACTCGCCCTCGTCCACCTCCAATTGCCCTCTTTCCTATACAACCATCGAATTTGAGGTTTCGCTTGTTTCAAAGCAACTACGGAACTAGAAAGGACGATTATTTTGTCGCAAATTTGTTGTACGTAATAATACGTCGTTGGTGAAAATAAATGTTCGATCGAGAAAATCGTTCAACCCCTTGACGTATGACTTCTTTTCTGACTGTGCATCTAAGCGTCGGCCATTTAATGTTTTAGTTCTGTATCGGGTAACGAAAGGTAATCTGTTACCGGTTAATTACGTTTAGTAATCCTCAGTCTTAGAAATTCAAACGAAAGTTGGGATTAGGATGAATTTTTCTTAGTAATATAACTATTTTTCTCACATCTTCGCCAGAATCTCTGCCACGAGTATGACACGTTGTTGTACGTTAAAGGGTTAACGCTCGTGTCTTACGCGTGCACAATTTATCTTGGAAAAAGTGCAATTTTGTTTAATTATTTTCTTTCATTTTTCGTATTCCGCTATCTTTTCTATTCTACAGCAAAATTGTAAGTTACAGCATTGTAAATGAACGGGAGGAAGTGTATTTCTACACGCCTAGGAAATAATAAAGGAGGAAAATAAAATTGATCGTTTCTACCATATGAAGTTGAGAAAAATGTTCGCGTTGAGGGGTTAAAGTAGCGGCGGCAACATCGACGAAGGCGAGTTTCTAATATTTCAGTCTTTCATAATTAACGTATCAAAGGGCCCGGGTATTAATATTTGCTTCGGAGTCTCAACCGCATAGAAGATATTAACGTCCCTGTAATATTGTGTCCAGGCTAAGGGGAGAGGACATATTGAAACCGCACAAACTTTGCTCATAGCATCCACGGGTACTCGTAAATATACAGGGTGGCTGAGATCGAACGTCGCGGTGGACGACGAAGGGAATATAAGTCTATTACGGAAGAGACGTTGTATTTAAATTAATCTAGAGAACCCGAGAAATAACGTCTACGATAAATTTCGCCGATATAAAAATTCTACCAAGATATATCACAGAGAAAATACGATTTCCTACGGTACACGTACGATAGAACAAACTGCGAAGGAAAAAGAAAAAGCTCGATGTACACCGAATACGATCGGATCCGGAATATTTGCATTCTTTTTTCCACGACTTACTGTCCGGAAAACACGGGATATTTTCGAACGATCATGAAAACGGGGGTCCCGGATTGAAAGGAAGCAGGAAACGGGAGAAGGCAAAGGGGATGGGCGATTAAATAAACGGCTAAACCCCGGAAAATTTCTGTCGAAACGGCGCGTAACCCGCTCATGGGGTGGACTATACATACGTCTTCGGGCGAAAACAATTAATGTTTATCGGGAAGCTCGCGCCAGCCGTTGCCCGACAAGCCGGCGGTGGTTGTTTCAGAGCCTGGTGCCGGTTAAACGCGCAATAAGTGGAGGAGGATAGAGGAGAGGGTCAAACTAATTCGATTCTAAACTCTGACCGCATCGCAGCGCGAGAAAGAGAAGAGCGAGAGGAGACGAGCGGAGGAAAGGCCGCAGCCCACCCTCACCCCGTGCCACCCACGGGTGGACACAGATGGCACTAACCGCGCTGTTAAATTCTGAACCTGTATAACTCTAATTGCTCATAGACAAACGGACGTCCTAGTGCCAGATGCCGTTGAAACTTGTTAAAAGCACGCAAACGCGATTATTCATTCAATTCTGTTAGACGATGATTTACCGTATATATATGTATGTCCAGCCAGCGTTTTCCCACCCCTATATTCTCCCTCCTCCCCCTCTCTTTTCCATCTAGCTAATCGAGTGTTGATCGAGACCGCGGTTTAATTAATTGGTCTGTTATGGATATAATAATAATCGTCGCTGGGATTACTAGCGCGGTGTCATTGTTATTCGTTGGCTGTGTTGTCCGAAATTGTGGTGATAAATGGAGATTTTATCGTGTTCGCAGGGAATAGCGGTCGAGAATCCAAAGAGTGAATAAAATGACGATGGATGTGAGTAAGAGCGAGCCGAACAAGAACGGGGCTGTGCAACAGGAGTGCGCTGGCTGTGGAAAAGTGATCACGGAAAGGTGAATATATATGTGTATATGTAGTAGAACTCGGTATGACGCGATTAAATATTGCTACTGCCTCTGTGTAACGTGATGAAAAAAAAAGAAGGACGTACAAATTCGGAATTTTGGGTTAATTAGATATGACCTGAAAAGCGATATCGGTGGAACTTGATTTGTACCATATTTCCCGCGTTATAGGGGGTCATACTGTATTGGGAAACGTGGTTTTTTCAAATGAAACTTTAGTAAATAACGTGTATTTCGGTACATTTTCTGCAACGATTAACCCTTTGATATTCGTCAGTAATGTATTCGCTAAACACGCCATTTTAATAAATGAACCTCTTCAGGGATGATTTTTTTTAAGTTAAAAAAGGATGATTTAATTTTTTATGTAGTTACATTTAGATACTGCTTTCCTTGTTGGAAGATTACGTTTTTCATATTTTCTCTATCACAAGTATTGGAATTTTCGGAAAAACTATACGTACACACAAGTGTCAGTGTCTCTGAAAAGGTTAACAATTCTAAATAATTCAGAAACCCGAGTGACTAACTCCATAAAATAAAATTGATCAAATCTGTTTTATTCGTGAAAAATTAAGCACGAAGCGCGTACTTTGATACTGAATTTGGAAGAATATAAAAAACTGGAGTTAATTCTGAATGTCTCAATTAAAAATCCATCCTAGAAAAAAACAACCTAACAAATTGAAAAAAAAACCAAGCACCCCCTCAAACCCGAATTTTCTCGAATTAAAGGTACCTTCTGCGAGCGGACAACATGTTCTGGCACGAAGACTGCCTGAAATGCAGCAGCTGCAACTGCCGACTCGTCGATGTAGGTCCGAAGTTTTACGCGAGGTCGAATCTCACGTTGTGCAGGAAGGACTATATAATGTAAGCTTCCATCTATAAATTCTATCATCCACGTTCGATACATTGAAATATACATGTATCCAGGAAAGAGTCGCGTAACCTGTAAAATTATAATTCTATTCATCGCCGTGTGTTGACGTTCGGTATATATTTCATTGTACCGCGGTGCACGGGGACGTCAATAAAGGGCAAAGAGGAAAAGGAGACGTTTAAGCACACGTTGCGGCCAGGCCGCCGCCTCCGCCGTCGCCGCCGCGGCGAACGGAAGCAACAAATCGAATTTTACAGATGAGTTTCCCTTATTGAATACATCCACGTCCCATATAAACAACGGAGGGCAAATAAACCGTGTTGAGATTACAAAGTCCCGAGGGAACACACGCAGGTGGCGCGTCTGCAAAGAGCGCTCGCTATCGAACCTCCGTGGCCTTTATTAATGGGCCAATATTTGAAGATGGCATATTCGTGGGTGGGAGGAAGCTTATTGGTCCCCGTGCTACCGCCAACTAAAAGTCTTTCCTCTCTCTCTCTCTCTCTTCTAATGTCATCGGGGGAGGAAACGCGTTTTCACGATACCAATGACATAATACGTCGCAGAGGAGGGGATAGAAAAGCAACGTGGTTGGAGAAACATTCGATTCGTCGAGTTTCTTGTGAAAATAATAATTCCTCAAGTCTCGTTTGTGTTCTTGATTGCACAGACTATTCGGGAACACCGGACACTGTGCGGCCTGTAACAAAATCATCCCCGCTTTGGAGATGGTGATGAGGGCAAGAACGAACGTCTATCACTTGGAGTGTTTCGCTTGTCAACAGTGCAATCACAGGTAAGCCCAATGAAGATTTCTTTTGTGAATCGGGTAGAATAAATATTTGCCTGTTTGGAGATACAACAGGGTGGGAAATGATATTTCGAAAATGGAGAATTTGCACGGGGTATATAAATTTGTACGACACTGGGTGTTTTATTGGAATATAATTTATCCCCGTTTGCTCGGAGAGATTTATCGAATAATTTGTATTTTAAAGGACGTTAAAGAGTATTACGATAAAATTTCGTCGATTCGAATGTGAAATAGGACGTAGATTGTAATTATCAAGA
>NW_017100261.1:642813-643106 GCF_001263275.1 Habropoda laboriosa | reverse complement strand
GATATTATTTTTTTAAATATAACGAGAGGCAGTGATTAAACATTCACACCCGAGGGTGGCGGGAAAGTCGCTAGTTTCCGAGAAGTATTCGTCGTGGCAGCTCATCCGTATAACAATTTAATTCGAACCGGGCCGTGTGCCTGGGGGCTCTGCTAAACTTCTGCAGCACTTCGCAACACTTCGCTCACTTATTCACAACAACGAAGTTAAGCTCGAAGCTCGTTCGAGTTTGTGTTTAAGTCGGAACACCTCGGTGAATCCGCCGGATGGAGATAATCGGCGCACGAATCGAG
>NW_017100261.1:634818-642773 GCF_001263275.1 Habropoda laboriosa | reverse complement strand
AAATCCGATTGATGAATTCCTATTTTCTTCTTTAAAATATCCTCGACATCATGGAAGAACCATAAAAAAAAGGTAAAGCTACCTTACGATATCGAACGATGCTTAGAACGATGCTTTTTTTCAAATTCTCAGATAGATAACATCTGGCGTGTAGACGTGTGTTTCGCGGGAAAGGTGAAATTCGTGAAAAATGAATCCATTACAGCGTTAACGAAGGAGGCTGGTGAAATTTCTAGCCGTGACGGGCATAATTGACGCGAAAGAGCGGGGAGAGGGGTGTTGAGACATCCGGCAAGAGAGGAGATCCGAGTGGAAAGTCGAGAGAGTTGGCGAACTATGCGAGCGACGTGTAGGTGCCTGGAGGTGTACGTCAGATGCAAATCACGCTGGCTAATTTCCCGGAAAACTAACGAATCCCGAGGGCGCGCGGCAGGCCAAATATCCGCCTGGTTCTCTCTCCGCGAGAGACGTTCGCCTGCGTAACCACGTCCCGATAATCCGAAATTAGCAAATTAATTAATTTTCCAGCTGGAATTATTCGTGGAATATTCGACGGCGAGTGTTATGGTCGAAATTAAACGGGAGCATGCATCGATCGCGAGAAGGTTTCGAAAGTATAATACAATACAACGAGGGGGGAAGTTCTCGTTTGGCCAGGTCGAGCTTTAGAAAGGGGGTGTTTGATGCGACATTTCGCTCGCGCCTAATGTCAAACTCTGCCATTTCTACGACCTTTCTCCCTTTACGAAAGCTTCCGTCTCTGCGGATTAACTTGGCTGGCTCGGTTTGACCGATATCAGCGGGCGTAATCGTTGCGTCTGGTCTGGATACAAAGGAGGTACAAGTGAATGGAGAAAGTTCGTGGTGATCGTTGCCAGGATTAATCGAGTGCCTGTGTTCGCCGCTCGTACCTACAGTTTACATGTTCCTTTGCTGAATTTAAAATATAAACAGCTATTAAAAATAGAATTTTTTACCATGTAATAGAGCACTATCGTGTGCAAGGGGCCGGGAATAAAAATGAAAAGAAGAAGAAGAAGAAGAAGAAAAATGTAAGGTAGGCAGCAGCGTCCATACACGGGCAAAGGTTGGCGGGCTCGGCGTGCTCCTAGGGCAGCACGTGACTATCGAGCGAAGCCGATTACTGCTTAAAGATACGTCGAAAGTATACTTTCTTTCGTGGTCGAAGGTAACGTGCAACCCTTAAGGCGAACCATTGGTTAGGGGTCGAAGCAGTTGACCGTAGGTAAAGCGGAAACGGATGTGGCCGTTGGGTCACGCGATCTCCACGAGCCGAGCATAAAACACCTGAGTTGTTTAATCATACGCTCCTAAGCCGAGTCGTACATCGTAAACTCGTAAGGGTAGGTCTCCTTCTCTCTCTCTGTTACTCGCGTTGCAACTTACGTGCTTTCGCCTACCGAGATGTACAGCCGGATAAAAGTACGCCGTTTATCCATTAACAGGTATGTTCCGTTGAGTTTACGGTGTCAATAAAAGTTGTCGACGTAATTGTCGTGAATATGCAGGTTCGCCGTGAGACAATGCAATCAATTGTTCCGATAGCAACAGATTTCTCTCGTGGGTTTTAAAAATAAGGGTACTTAGTATGCACCACGCTTTATCGATGCAAACAGAAATATACGGGGTGCTTCGAAAAAATTTAACACTTTCATGGAGAATTTGTACGTGTATATGTTTTCTTTTCTCTGGAGACCGTTTGAAGAAGATTCCAAGAATGTGTTGACAATGACGGTGAAGAAGAGGAGAATCTTTGAAGTATTGTCAGATTTGTTTCTCTAAAAAAGTTGCCTAACTATGGGCCAAAATTTTTGGATCACTGTCCATTGCAAGGTACACAAAAATTTCCAGAAAAAAATTAGCAACTTTAAGAAATTTTTTAACAAATTTTTTATCGTGCAAATCCATCGAAATGAGATAAATCGCTATCGATATCCACGAGATCAATTTCGAATCAACGAAGAATTAGTAGAAGATGGACGGAATTGGTAGGCGATTGCGAATCTTTTGGCCAATATACGTCATTCCGAGACAAGTGAATTTCTTGAGAGAGTTATCACGATAGACAGTATACGCGCAGTTAGACGTCTGAAGTAGAACAGGTTCGGTTTGCTTTTTAGACTTACGTATCCAGCCTGACGAAACTTCGGAGCCATCGTCTTTTGTCTATGAAAGCACAGCAGGCATTGTCGAGGACGGTGTTACGGCTCCTCCCTCGCCGGTGTATAGTCCATTGTTCGTGCTTATATTGTATTTAGGCATTACGAGTCAGCCTGGTTTAATTGTTATTGTTCCGTAGCGCTTATCGAACACGCTGCTCTGCTGCATTCCCACGCGAGTCATCGCCTGGCCTCGTAATTACTCGAAAATCATTAAACTTCCGTAGCCGCGTACGAAACGCGTGGTAAGTCACGACATTAATAGAAACGTTTCCGGATAATCCCTGCTCGGTGGTAGAAAACGGTGCAAGAAATTAACGATTGCAGCGATATATCATACCTACCCGGTTATGACTATATTTCCGGCAAACGAGAGAAAGAGAGACAAGGTCTGCGTGCATTGCGTGTGTATGTAAGTATAAGCCCGCGAAGACGGGCGAGCGTTTCGATGTTCGAGCGAGACGACCGCGAAGCCGCACAATGCAAAGTTAACTCTCGCGTTACGAATTCACGCTCTTTAGGAGGGTAGCAAAGAGAGAGAGGCGTAGGTTGGCAGAGGTATAGGCTGTATAGGCGGGTAGGAAGGTCGTACAAAGAGAGAGTGAGATACAGAGGAGAGAGAGTGGAAAGAGGTGAGTCGCGTAGAAGGGAGCCGGCCATTTTGTTTCCGGTGTCCCGGGAGCACTTCCGGTCACCGTCACGCAGTTCTGCGTCGCGAAGTGCCCTCGAGCTCCTGAGATCTCCTTTCACGATTATATTCAAATTAAATGCGGGAGTCTGACCGGTAATATACTGCCGCCAATTTAGCTACAACCCCCCGGAGGGTGGTTCGCCTTACCTCGTTTGCCGGCCATCCGACTTTAGTGGCCTGGAAGAATCCCGCGAATCGTCCTTTCTATCTCTTCCACTGTTAATCGTCGTTCTTACCTACAAACCTAACTCTTTCACCCTGTACTTTCCCCTCCGTTCACCGATGCTCCAAAAACCTTTCCACAGATCGACTCTCTCGTCCGTTCATCCCCCTCCGTATCTAGCCGGTTCAGAACGACGCGAGAAAAGTCTCGTAGATCGGTACCACGGGACATCGGTAATCGTACACCAAAGGCATCGATCAGAGGCGAAATTTCGATAACGCGAGGGAGTGGGGGGTAGGGGAGGAAGGGAGAGAAAAACAACACCGGTTGGACTTTTGTGATCGCCAATAAATGCGCGACAGACAAGGAATTCGCTTCCGGTTTTCGATGCAAAGCTTGCCGCGTATCGCGTTCAAGCGCCGCTGCATCCGAACAGTGGGGTTTCAGTTGCACCATTTTCAATGGTGATAATCCCGACGTACCGAGGTCCTCGTTGCACGAACCGAACCAGCTTTGTCACCGGATAACCTAGACTCGCATTGCCGGCTCCGGTAGCGTCACCGATAGACCCCTCCTCCTCCTCCTCCTACCAGCCTGTCGCTCCTCCGCCTACTCTTGTTCCACCTCCCTCCCCCATTTGCCAACCCGTTTCATCCCCTTCGTCGGAACTGCCTTCGAAAGCAACCCTGTGTATCCATCTGTCTGTCTCTCTTCTTCTCCTCGTTTCGCGGCGATACGCAAACCCGTGGTAATAGACGTTCCGGCGCGATTATAAATGAAACGCGTGACACGCGGGATCGAATTACTTGAACGATCGGCGGATTCTCCCCGCGGAACGACGGTCGAGCCGCGGGAAATCGAGAGGTGCTACGCTTCGATCGTAACGAGCTGGCACTTGTTTCGAAGCTACCAGCGGAGATGTACATGAGAGTTGAGTGTGAGTTGAGAGTGAGAGCTTTGGTTTGCTCGTGAATTAAGGTTGAACGATTTTCGAATGTCGCGATATGACGGAGATGGTGGTTGATAGCCAAGATTGCGATACGCGGGGATCATCCTTCATGAGGTTCGTTTCACGGTTACACGTGTACAACCTTTTGTGCTACAACGACGCCACCACCGCGACGGAGCAGCACACGTTCATACACGTCCCGGCTGTGCACGGTAATCCGAGCCAAAAACTCTCTGAGTTTAATTGAACGCGATAACCGATACAAATTGAACATTGCGGTCAAATGGCAACAGGTTCGGTAAAGGGCGCGTAGCTAAACCGAAGATACCAAATAAAAGGTTATGATGATCCAGCCGAACGAAGGAAAAAACACACCGCTACACGCGTGGTACGCTCTTCGCTATCGGTGGAAATACGCGATATTAAAACGAGGAATGAACTTTTTGTTAATTAAACGGGAAGAAAAATTTTAAAAATTAATTTCCAATTCCCACGGTAAATCCCTTAGATCGAAATGATTAAAACCATCTGGAAGAAAACGTTATTTCGCGATTTAAAGATTACAAAAGTGATATCCCCTGTGTGACGAAGAATTTTTACCGAGCCGATTAAAATTAATCAGGATTGAAGCGTCGATAGCCAGGAATCTTTGTGCGAAACGTTAATCGATCGCGAGCAGTCCGTGAACGTGGCACATTTCACGCAGCCGGCACGGATTGTTCGCCGGCGGTGCTTTTGGCGCTGACAATACCGCAATGCACAGGTTGGCCTAATAAAACTATGATCGCCGGATAAAACAGTGCAGTGCATGCTGGTAATTAGCGGTATACATAAATCATTGGCAACGTAGCACGTAAATGCATACACACACGCCAACGTGTACCAGCGCCCACACCGTCACCCATTACAAACCTCCTCCCGCGCCGCCTCCAACCCCCCGTTTTCCAACCCACCCCACGGATCCGACATCCGAGCAAACGACGGCCCGTGTGTATGTATAATGGGGGCTACGCAACGTTGCAAAGCTGGGCCCGTGGTGGTACACGCGCGTTCAATCTTTGCTTCTGTTCAGTATCAACGTCAATTCCATTGGAAAAATGAGTGACAAGTTCGCACGCCGCGCCGGCTCGTTTGAACGAACAAAGGATCGTATTAAATCTGCTCTGGTCGAAAGGTGGACACAGCCGTCTACGTAGACTGACGAAATAAGACCCGGTTCGGGTAGCAGGAGGGAAGAAGTTTTTTAATTTTTGTCCAATCAAATTCAAACGTCCAACGCAGCAGGTGGATAATAACAAAAGTGACACGGTAGAAGGAGGAGGAGAGAGGTTTATGAAAAAAGACGGATAAAAACCGAACGGGTTATCGCGGTAGTACGTGGAAGAGGGAAGAAGAGATATTACTCTTAGCGTCATAATTAATTCGCAGTTTGCCGGGGACGGTTCTACGGCCGGTACCGGTGTCTAGACGTAAGCCACACGGATTTTTGAAGCGCTCTCATGCAAACTGATGGCTTAATCTCCGGTTTAGGGGCCTTGTTAGAAAATGGACGTGGCTAAGCCTTCGGCATGGCTTAAACGGGGCATTAAACTCTTCCCGTATAAGGCATACACATGCCCTATATCACTCTGACAAGTTGCGATTAGTTCGGGGCTCCGAGTAATGTCAGCTTACCGCCTTAACGACGCCTCGCGCCTTTCTTGCCTGTTTTAATATTTCATCGCGTGCATCGTCGCGTGACTGATTCATCCCGCGATTCGTCCCGCCGTGAAACGCGCGAGAACCCTTCAAGACTTTGTGAATGAACTTGATGAGAGAGAAAGAGAGAGGACAAGAATCTTTACATAACACATTTTCTTAACCACACACAATTCAATAGCATGTACATCCTATTCTAGCCATTATTGTTCGTAGATATTTGAAAAACGATACCGCGAGTAACACGTAACGTAACTGACGTTTATATCGTTCGGTTGAAAAAAAAAAAACAGAAAAAAATAAGGTAAAAACAGAAAAAATAATACGTATAAATTACATTCGTGCCAGCTGTCAATTCGAGAAGTGATATTAGGGGATCGCAGCAGCAGTTCTCTAGCGGCCGATACGATACGAGCGGAGCGACAGACATGGCTGCGAGCAAAAGTAGCGAACGATCGCCGGTGCTGGGCGAGAGCTGCATGCGTGTCCGGGCATGCGTGCGGTATGAAGCGCGCACGACAGAATAATTAACGAAACATCAAATTCCGTTAAACGCGGGAAATTAATCGAGCAAACACGAAATTAGCTGAAGCGGACGGCAGATACGCGAGTGTGTGTGTACGCGTGTGCACCGTGAGACCGGTGTACACCTACCTGCACACAGTTATATTATATACACACGCACGCGAATCGTACACATCTACGCGTACGGTCGCGTATTTGCGTTACGTGGTCGCCGATAAAACGATACCGAAATTGCCGCACCGCGGCGAATGTCGTTATAGAAATTAATGCGATTTCCCTCGGGCTATCTACCCCCCGCTTAGATTTACTATAACCATAATCGAAATATAATCGAGTGCATCCGCGATGCGTGACGTGCGAAACACGACTCTTCATGCGTGTGCACCACTCTCTGTCGCGTGTATGCGTGTGTGTCTGTGTGTGTCGTTCTCTCCCGTTGCGAAATTCCTTTCGATGCGTCAGGTCGTATACTGGCCTGGGTACCATAGGTGGAGATTATGTTCGCCATAGGTGTACAATGGTACCACGACCAGAGACGTTTTACAAACATCATTTGTTTTCATGCACCGCTCCTATATACATACGTTTATAAACAACACACGCGACGTGCCGCGAAATGTAATTTTTTTTTCACCGTGCATGACTTGGCATGAGCCGAGCCAATTATGAAAAACAACGCTCGCTTACGGTCCCCGGGCTTCTAGGTGCACGCGTTTTTCGGCGACGTTAACGTGATCGAGAGACGCCGTGAAAACGTGTTCGCCGTTTGTAATTGAACTCTGCGGGTCTTTGAACAACGTGAACGCACGCTAACGTTTACGACGACGGCGATTTCAGAGATGAAAAGAAGGGAGAGAGAGAGGGAGAGAGAAAGGAAAGGTGTAAATATTATCGATATAATAAAGAGAGATTGTTTTATCGGTTTGAGAACGTGTGCGTGATATAAAGGTTGGAGAGAGTGAGCGTAATCGCAGAAACGCGGTCTATACCGGGCGGGTTAAAAGGAAACTTTAATTGCAAATTAGTTGGTGGAACTATGCGACGAACGCTTTAATAGCCGGTTGCCGCGATAATATCGCGCGAATTTACGTTTGCCCGCTAAGCAAATTCTTCGAAAAGCGGCGGGTTGCGAACGGCGGTCTGCTGTTGGCCGAATCGAATACGGGGGCCAATAAATAATGAGAGCGCGAGAGATCGAGCCGCGGCACTCGCGCGTGACCGTCGATAAAATAATAATTACCGGCGACAATGCGCCTGGTACAAATTGCCCGTTAATTTTTGCCGATAAACATTCGTAAGCCCGCGCGTAGAAGCGAAAACCGTATGCACGCGACGCGTAAATAATGGCGAAAATACGATCACGAAAAGCGCGTGTTCATCTACGGGAACGTATTGGTGGATCCACCTATGTGAGTACCACCAGCCCCTATACAATTTTCCGTGTGTCTGTACGCGACGGTGGTCGGACCGTGTGGCGCTGGAGGTTAGCCTCCGCGTAAATATCGCTAGACAATAATTTCGGATGGTTATTAGCGATAATAAAATCCAAATTTATCGAACGATCCCCTCTCCCCCCTCCCTCCCTCCGCTGTGTATACGATTTATAATCTGCATTCCCGATGCTTCGTCACGATCACGCGACGCGTCGCAATGTGAAACAATGGCCCTCTCCCCCTTCGACGGCATTACGGATATCTGGGAAAAATGATGTTTGCACGTCTGCGAATTCGCTGGAATCGAAGATCCGCG
>NW_017100261.1:601030-629829 GCF_001263275.1 Habropoda laboriosa | reverse complement strand
AAATCCGATTGATGAATTCCTATTTTCTTCTTTAAAATATCCTCGACATCATGGAAGAACCATAAAAAAAAGGTAAAGCTACCTTACGATATCGAACGATGCTTAGAACGATGCTTTTTTTCAAATTCTCAGATAGATAACATCTGGCGTGTAGACGTGTGTTTCGCGGGAAAGGTGAAATTCGTGAAAAATGAATCCATTACAGCGTTAACGAAGGAGGCTGGTGAAATTTCTAGCCGTGACGGGCATAATTGACGCGAAAGAGCGGGGAGAGGGGTGTTGAGACATCCGGCAAGAGAGGAGATCCGAGTGGAAAGTCGAGAGAGTTGGCGAACTATGCGAGCGACGTGTAGGTGCCTGGAGGTGTACGTCAGATGCAAATCACGCTGGCTAATTTCCCGGAAAACTAACGAATCCCGAGGGCGCGCGGCAGGCCAAATATCCGCCTGGTTCTCTCTCCGCGAGAGACGTTCGCCTGCGTAACCACGTCCCGATAATCCGAAATTAGCAAATTAATTAATTTTCCAGCTGGAATTATTCGTGGAATATTCGACGGCGAGTGTTATGGTCGAAATTAAACGGGAGCATGCATCGATCGCGAGAAGGTTTCGAAAGTATAATACAATACAACGAGGGGGGAAGTTCTCGTTTGGCCAGGTCGAGCTTTAGAAAGGGGGTGTTTGATGCGACATTTCGCTCGCGCCTAATGTCAAACTCTGCCATTTCTACGACCTTTCTCCCTTTACGAAAGCTTCCGTCTCTGCGGATTAACTTGGCTGGCTCGGTTTGACCGATATCAGCGGGCGTAATCGTTGCGTCTGGTCTGGATACAAAGGAGGTACAAGTGAATGGAGAAAGTTCGTGGTGATCGTTGCCAGGATTAATCGAGTGCCTGTGTTCGCCGCTCGTACCTACAGTTTACATGTTCCTTTGCTGAATTTAAAATATAAACAGCTATTAAAAATAGAATTTTTTACCATGTAATAGAGCACTATCGTGTGCAAGGGGCCGGGAATAAAAATGAAAAGAAGAAGAAGAAGAAGAAGAAAAATGTAAGGTAGGCAGCAGCGTCCATACACGGGCAAAGGTTGGCGGGCTCGGCGTGCTCCTAGGGCAGCACGTGACTATCGAGCGAAGCCGATTACTGCTTAAAGATACGTCGAAAGTATACTTTCTTTCGTGGTCGAAGGTAACGTGCAACCCTTAAGGCGAACCATTGGTTAGGGGTCGAAGCAGTTGACCGTAGGTAAAGCGGAAACGGATGTGGCCGTTGGGTCACGCGATCTCCACGAGCCGAGCATAAAACACCTGAGTTGTTTAATCATACGCTCCTAAGCCGAGTCGTACATCGTAAACTCGTAAGGGTAGGTCTCCTTCTCTCTCTCTGTTACTCGCGTTGCAACTTACGTGCTTTCGCCTACCGAGATGTACAGCCGGATAAAAGTACGCCGTTTATCCATTAACAGGTATGTTCCGTTGAGTTTACGGTGTCAATAAAAGTTGTCGACGTAATTGTCGTGAATATGCAGGTTCGCCGTGAGACAATGCAATCAATTGTTCCGATAGCAACAGATTTCTCTCGTGGGTTTTAAAAATAAGGGTACTTAGTATGCACCACGCTTTATCGATGCAAACAGAAATATACGGGGTGCTTCGAAAAAATTTAACACTTTCATGGAGAATTTGTACGTGTATATGTTTTCTTTTCTCTGGAGACCGTTTGAAGAAGATTCCAAGAATGTGTTGACAATGACGGTGAAGAAGAGGAGAATCTTTGAAGTATTGTCAGATTTGTTTCTCTAAAAAAGTTGCCTAACTATGGGCCAAAATTTTTGGATCACTGTCCATTGCAAGGTACACAAAAATTTCCAGAAAAAAATTAGCAATTTTAAGAAATTTTTTAACAAATTTTTTATCGTGCAAATCCATCGAAATGAGATAAATCGCTATCGATATCCACGAGATCAATTTCGAATCAACGAAGAATTAGTAGAAGATGGACGGAATTGGTAGGCGATTGCGAATCTTTTGGCCAATATACGTCATTCCGAGACAAGTGAATTTCTTGAGAGAGTTATCACGATAGACAGTATACGCGCAGTTAGACGTCTGAAGTAGAACAGGTTCGGTTTGCTTTTTAGACTTACGTATCCAGCCTGACGAAACTTCGGAGCCATCGTCTTTTGTCTATGAAAGCACAGCAGGCATTGTCGAGGACGGTGTTACGGCTCCTCCCTCGCCGGTGTATAGTCCATTGTTCGTGCTTATATTGTATTTAGGCATTACGAGTCAGCCTGGTTTAATTGTTATTGTTCCGTAGCGCTTATCGAACACGCTGCTCTGCTGCATTCCCACGCGAGTCATCGCCTGGCCTCGTAATTACTCGAAAATCATTAAACTTCCGTAGCCGCGTACGAAACGCGTGGTAAGTCACGACATTAATAGAAACGTTTCCGGATAATCCCTGCTCGGTGGTAGAAAACGGTGCAAGAAATTAACGATTGCAGCGATATATCATACCTACCCGGTTATGACTATATTTCCGGCAAACGAGAGAAAGAGAGACAAGGTCTGCGTGCATTGCGTGTGTATGTAAGTATAAGCCCGCGAAGACGGGCGAGCGTTTCGATGTTCGAGCGAGACGACCGCGAAGCCGCACAATGCAAAGTTAACTCTCGCGTTACGAATTCACGCTCTTTAGGAGGGTAGCAAAGAGAGAGAGGCGTAGGTTGGCAGAGGTATAGGCTGTATAGGCGGGTAGGAAGGTCGTACAAAGAGAGAGTGAGATACAGAGGAGAGAGAGTGGAAAGAGGTGAGTCGCGTAGAAGGGAGCCGGCCATTTTGTTTCCGGTGTCCCGGGAGCACTTCCGGTCACCGTCACGCAGTTCTGCGTCGCGAAGTGCCCTCGAGCTCCTGAGATCTCCTTTCACGATTATATTCAAATTAAATGCGGGAGTCTGACCGGTAATATACTGCCGCCAATTTAGCTACAACCCCCCGGAGGGTGGTTCGCCTTACCTCGTTTGCCGGCCATCCGACTTTAGTGGCCTGGAAGAATCCCGCGAATCGTCCTTTCTATCTCTTCCACTGTTAATCGTCGTTCTTACCTACAAACCTAACTCTTTCACCCTGTACTTTCCCCTCCGTTCACCGATGCTCCAAAAACCTTTCCACAGATCGACTCTCTCGTCCGTTCATCCCCCTCCGTATCTAGCCGGTTCAGAACGACGCGAGAAAAGTCTCGTAGATCGGTACCACGGGACATCGGTAATCGTACACCAAAGGCATCGATCAGAGGCGAAATTTCGATAACGCGAGGGAGTGGGGGGTAGGGGAGGAAGGGAGAGAAAAACAACACCGGTTGGACTTTTGTGATCGCCAATAAATGCGCGACAGACAAGGAATTCGCTTCCGGTTTTCGATGCAAAGCTTGCCGCGTATCGCGTTCAAGCGCCGCTGCATCCGAACAGTGGGGTTTCAGTTGCACCATTTTCAATGGTGATAATCCCGACGTACCGAGGTCCTCGTTGCACGAACCGAACCAGCTTTGTCACCGGATAACCTAGACTCGCATTGCCGGCTCCGGTAGCGTCACCGATAGACCCCTCCTCCTCCTCCTCCTACCAGCCTGTCGCTCCTCCGCCTACTCTTGTTCCACCTCCCTCCCCCATTTGCCAACCCGTTTCATCCCCTTCGTCGGAACTGCCTTCGAAAGCAACCCTGTGTATCCATCTGTCTGTCTCTCTTCTTCTCCTCGTTTCGCGGCGATACGCAAACCCGTGGTAATAGACGTTCCGGCGCGATTATAAATGAAACGCGTGACACGCGG
The DNA here is from genome assembly GCF_001263275.1 of Habropoda laboriosa. Classification (NCBI taxonomy): domain Eukaryota; kingdom Metazoa; phylum Arthropoda; class Insecta; order Hymenoptera; family Apidae; genus Habropoda; species Habropoda laboriosa. The sequence continues at coordinate 626,000 of NW_017100261.1, read as the reverse complement.
GATCGAATTACTTGAACGATCGGCGGATTCTCCCCGCGGAACGACGGTCGAGCCGCGGGAAATCGAGAGGTGCTACGCTTCGATCGTAACGAGCTGGCACTTGTTTCGAAGCTACCAGCGGAGATGTACATGAGAGTTGAGTGTGAGTTGAGAGTGAGAGCTTTGGTTTGCTCGTGAATTAAGGTTGAACGATTTTCGAATGTCGCGATATGACGGAGATGGTGGTTGATAGCCAAGATTGCGATACGCGGGGATCATCCTTCATGAGGTTCGTTTCACGGTTACACGTGTACAACCTTTTGTGCTACAACGACGCCACCACCGCGACGGAGCAGCACACGTTCATACACGTCCCGGCTGTGCACGGTAATCCGAGCCAAAAACTCTCTGAGTTTAATTGAACGCGATAACCGATACAAATTGAACATTGCGGTCAAATGGCAACAGGTTCGGTAAAGGGCGCGTAGCTAAACCGAAGATACCAAATAAAAGGTTATGATGATCCAGCCGAACGAAGGAAAAAACACACCGCTACACGCGTGGTACGCTCTTCGCTATCGGTGGAAATACGCGATATTAAAACGAGGAATGAACTTTTTGTTAATTAAACGGGAAGAAAAATTTTAAAAATTAATTTCCAATTCCCACGGTAAATCCCTTAGATCGAAATGATTAAAACCATCTGGAAGAAAACGTTATTTCGCGATTTAAAGATTACAAAAGTGATATCCCCTGTGTGACGAAGAATTTTTACCGAGCCGATTAAAATTAATCAGGATTGAAGCGTCGATAGCCAGGAATCTTTGTGCGAAACGTTAATCGATCGCGAGCAGTCCGTGAACGTGGCACATTTCACGCAGCCGGCACGGATTGTTCGCCGGCGGTGCTTTTGGCGCTGACAATACCGCAATGCACAGGTTGGCCTAATAAAACTATGATCGCCGGATAAAACAGTGCAGTGCATGCTGGTAATTAGCGGTATACATAAATCATTGGCAACGTAGCACGTAAATGCATACACACACGCCAACGTGTACCAGCGCCCACACCGTCACCCATTACAAACCTCCTCCCGCGCCGCCTCCAACCCCCCGTTTTCCAACCCACCCCACGGATCCGACATCCGAGCAAACGACGGCCCGTGTGTATGTATAATGGGGGCTACGCAACGTTGCAAAGCTGGGCCCGTGGTGGTACACGCGCGTTCAATCTTTGCTTCTGTTCAGTATCAACGTCAATTCCATTGGAAAAATGAGTGACAAGTTCGCACGCCGCGCCGGCTCGTTTGAACGAACAAAGGATCGTATTAAATCTGCTCTGGTCGAAAGGTGGACACAGCCGTCTACGTAGACTGACGAAATAAGACCCGGTTCGGGTAGCAGGAGGGAAGAAGTTTTTTAATTTTTGTCCAATCAAATTCAAACGTCCAACGCAGCAGGTGGATAATAACAAAAGTGACACGGTAGAAGGAGGAGGAGAGAGGTTTATGAAAAAAGACGGATAAAAACCGAACGGGTTATCGCGGTAGTACGTGGAAGAGGGAAGAAGAGATATTACTCTTAGCGTCATAATTAATTCGCAGTTTGCCGGGGACGGTTCTACGGCCGGTACCGGTGTCTAGACGTAAGCCACACGGATTTTTGAAGCGCTCTCATGCAAACTGATGGCTTAATCTCCGGTTTAGGGGCCTTGTTAGAAAATGGACGTGGCTAAGCCTTCGGCATGGCTTAAACGGGGCATTAAACTCTTCCCGTATAAGGCATACACATGCCCTATATCACTCTGACAAGTTGCGATTAGTTCGGGGCTCCGAGTAATGTCAGCTTACCGCCTTAACGACGCCTCGCGCCTTTCTTGCCTGTTTTAATATTTCATCGCGTGCATCGTCGCGTGACTGATTCATCCCGCGATTCGTCCCGCCGTGAAACGCGCGAGAACCCTTCAAGACTTTGTGAATGAACTTGATGAGAGAGAAAGAGAGAGGACAAGAATCTTTATATAACACATTTTCTTAACCACACACAATTCAATAGCATGTACATCCTATTCTAGCCATTATTGTTCGTAGATATTTGAAAAACGATACCGCGAGTAACACGTAACGTAACTGACGTTTATATCGTTCGGTTGAAAAAAAAAAAACAGAAAAAAATAAGGTAAAAACAGAAAAAATAATACGTATAAATTACATTCGTGCCAGCTGTCAATTCGAGAAGTGATATTAGGGGATCGCAGCAGCAGTTCTCTAGCGGCCGATACGATACGAGCGGAGCGACAGACATGGCTGCGAGCAAAAGTAGCGAACGATCGCCGGTGCTGGGCGAGAGCTGCATGCGTGTCCGGGCATGCGTGCGGTATGAAGCGCGCACGACAGAATAATTAACGAAACATCAAATTCCGTTAAACGCGGGAAATTAATCGAGCAAACACGAAATTAGCTGAAGCGGACGGCAGATACGCGAGTGTGTGTGTACGCGTGTGCACCGTGAGACCGGTGTACACCTACCTGCACACAGTTATATTATATACACACGCACGCGAATCGTACACATCTACGCGTACGGTCGCGTATTTGCGTTACGTGGTCGCCGATAAAACGATACCGAAATTGCCGCACCGCGGCGAATGTCGTTATAGAAATTAATGCGATTTCCCTCGGGCTATCTACCCCCCGCTTAGATTTACTATAACCATAATCGAAATATAATCGAGTGCATCCGCGATGCGTGACGTGCGAAACACGACTCTTCATGCGTGTGCACCACTCTCTGTCGCGTGTATGCGTGTGTGTCTGTGTGTGTCGTTCTCTCCCGTTGCGAAATTCCTTTCGATGCGTCAGGTCGTATACTGGCCTGGGTACCATAGGTGGAGATTATGTTCGCCATAGGTGTACAATGGTACCACGACCAGAGACGTTTTACAAACATCATTTGTTTTCATGCACCGCTCCTATATACATACGTTTATAAACAACACACGCGACGTGCCGCGAAATGTAATTTTTTTTTCACCGTGCATGACTTGGCATGAGCCGAGCCAATTATGAAAAACAACGCTCGCTTACGGTCCCCGGGCTTCTAGGTGCACGCGTTTTTCGGCGACGTTAACGTGATCGAGAGACGCCGTGAAAACGTGTTCGCCGTTTGTAATTGAACTCTGCGGGTCTTTGAACAACGTGAACGCACGCTAACGTTTACGACGACGGCGATTTCAGAGATGAAAAGAAGGGAGAGAGAGAGGGAGAGAGAAAGGAAAGGTGTAAATATTATCGATATAATAAAGAGAGATTGTTTTATCGGTTTGAGAACGTGTGCGTGATATAAAGGTTGGAGAGAGTGAGCGTAATCGCAGAAACGCGGTCTATACCGGGCGGGTTAAAAGGAAACTTTAATTGCAAATTAGTTGGTGGAACTATGCGACGAACGCTTTAATAGCCGGTTGCCGCGATAATATCGCGCGAATTTACGTTTGCCCGCTAAGCAAATTCTTCGAAAAGCGGCGGGTTGCGAACGGCGGTCTGCTGTTGGCCGAATCGAATACGGGGGCCAATAAATAATGAGAGCGCGAGAGATCGAGCCGCGGCACTCGCGCGTGACCGTCGATAAAATAATAATTACCGGCGACAATGCGCCTGGTACAAATTGCCCGTTAATTTTTGCCGATAAACATTCGTAAGCCCGCGCGTAGAAGCGAAAACCGTATGCACGCGACGCGTAAATAATGGCGAAAATACGATCACGAAAAGCGCGTGTTCATCTACGGGAACGTATTGGTGGATCCACCTATGTGAGTACCACCAGCCCCTATACAATTTTCCGTGTGTCTGTACGCGACGGTGGTCGGACCGTGTGGCGCTGGAGGTTAGCCTCCGCGTAAATATCGCTAGACAATAATTTCGGATGGTTATTAGCGATAATAAAATCCAAATTTATCGAACGATCCCCTCTCCCCCCTCCCTCCCGCCGCTGTGTATACGATTTATAATCTGCATTCCCGATGCTTCGTCACGATCACGCAACGCGTCGCAATGTGAAACAATGGCCCTCTCCCCCTTCGACGGTATTACGGATATCTGGGAAAAATGATGTTTGCACGTCTGCGAATTCGCTGGAATCGAAGATCCGCAGAACCTATCGAAACGTTCACACGGTTGCTTATTAGAGTGTGAGACGATAACGGGCGTAAACGGAGTGAAACAACGCTTGGCAGTCTGTCTGGTGCAGATCACAATGAAACTAAGGCGCAACCTGAAGCCCCCGTTCTCTCTGTGACACATTGGTTTCTGAGTTACAGAACGTCTGTGGTAGACACCCCGTATCTAGTGGGCTGCAACGGAGTTAGACGACTCGGTATAATATCACTTGTCACGTCCAACGTCAGTTCGGGAACCTAGACTATTCGGTTTGCTATACGGTTGCAATAACACTCTACCTATAGCTAGGCGAGCGTACTAACTCCGGCGCGTACTACTCGACAGCTTGTCCATTCGATTCGTTCCGTTGACGGTCGTAAAGGAAACGATATTCGCGGTACGTCGATCGCCAGTTCGTATCTCGCTCGGTGCCTGTTAAACGACGTTAAATTCCCCTCTTATCTCGCGCCACGCGATAACATCTTCGATTAATTATTAATCAGTTTCGCGAATCTTCCTCGAGATAAACGACGAAGGTACGGAACAGGTCGCTTGTTTTAGGAATCGATAAGAAAAGCCAGCTGTTCTTATAGACTTGTCACGAAGAGGCAGATACACGATAATAGATCGTTGTCCATCGTGGCGAACTTCCGAAAAGTTCCACGGTGAACAGCCTAGGCAACACGCTGCCAGCGTAAACCTCACGGGTTCAGGGTCCCGTCCAGTGCATCAATTTCAACTTTACTCGCCGTCTCCCCGTTTTTAGAGGACGCATTTTCTTCCACTTAACTTTCCCGGCGATAAGGGCAAGCTCGACGTCGTCGACGACGATGTGACAAGAGTGAGAGAGAGAGAGAGAGAGAAAGGGAGCCAGGGGTTGCCTGAACGCATGCAAAGTAAAGTTGTTCTTTAGTTCGTTAGGTCGGATCTACCAACAGCCGGGGGAGGCTGCTTTCCGCTTTACTTATGAGACTCGAAGGTGAAAAGATAACCTACCGACATTATTCACCGCTGGGAACGAGAGACGGTGCGGATGTTGAAGGAGAGTTTAAGGTATCTGCGATGGCAACCTGCTGACGTAATACAATTTGATCGTTCCTTCGTGCAATACTATAGATAGAGCTTGGGAATTTACGTAGAGCGAAATAAAAACGTTCAACAGGACGATATCGAGAGATGATTGTGTAGAGGCAAAACATCCTCGTTTCGCACAGTTGGCATTGTCATTATGATCTCGTTAAAGAGAAGAAAGTTTTGCACAGCTCATCACGAGGGTAAAAGAGGATGCCCAAGGGCCAGTCTATGGATGGGCTTTCTCTTCGAGGGTACAGGATGGATTCGAACTCCCAAGGGTGAAATGGCTCATTCCGACGCACTTATCCAGCGCACGCCGTAGATAACCATAGATTAATGGGGTTTCGAGACTTGGAAGGCGACTGGAAAGAGACGGCACGACGAGTATAGAAGAAGGATAGCCGAAGAGAATGAAAGACCAAGGGCAAAAGCTAGCAAAGGATATGTGTCACACGAGGAGAGGAAAGAAGAAAGCCGATCTATATAAGAGAGGGCGTTATACCTTACTCGGCGTCCTAGCTGATTTATTGTTTATTGAGAAATATGGCCGTTACTTCGTTTCCTAAGAATTAACCCCCTTCTCTTTTCTTTCATTTCGAACGTTCGCCGGACTCGTCCATAAAACGAGCTGCAAGAACGTGGGGGACAAAAAGAAAAAAACGAGGAGCAACGAGAACGAAAACGTCCATCATTATTTTTGTTGCCTTTGGGGTAATCCAAAACGAATCGATACATCGTACAAGTTTTTCCGTTCGCGATGAAATTTTCCCTAATTATTGGATAATACTGTATTAATACTCGACCATAGACAGTCTTTGAAACTCCTGCAGCTTTACGCCAAGTTGATGGACTTTGCTTAATGCAAAGCCGACCCACAGAAAGGATTAGGCTAGCTAAGCTCGCTACCAGAACTCTAACCCTCTCTCTCTCTCTCTTCCTCGCTCTGTCTGTTTCTCCCCTCTAGGATATTCAGTTATCAAGTGCTACCGGTCAGAAGGAGGCACCGTTAGAAGTCAAACAAGCTGCCCTAGGCGAGATAAGGCTGTTAGTCGGAGCTGTAAGTTACCGGATAAGGAGCTGATCCTGTGTTTTTCATAACTGTGCAAACGTATTAAAGCAAAATTTTCACATTGACTTGCTGCTAGTGTCTCGATAATACGCACGATTAACCATGCGTTTTCCTATAAGATAATAAAGCACGGTTACCTTATACATTAACAGAGAAGTCAAGTTCGCAGGTTTCTTGGTTCCTGCAGCCAACTCCGGAACAAGATTTGGTAATTAAACCGTGGCCCGTGCAACTTTGAATTATGCGTGTTCACGGTCCTACGAGTCGGAGAACTCTTAGGGGACCAATTTGTTGATTAAGCCTTCGAAGTATCTTGGCTTCTAATTCCAAAGTAGCCTCGACACAGTGTCTGCTCACCCTCCAAAAACCTCCACGTCGTGGTGTATTTAAAAGTACGTCTAGCCGGGATCTCTGCCGGACTATTTTTGCACGATCCGCGTTCGAACGAAGGGAAATCGATCAAGCTTACGGGAATAAACGTCGCGAGTAAGTCATCTAATGAGTTTTACCCGCTTAAATCGGCTCCACGGATCTCTTTAATTGTGAGCTTAATTTTAGGGTTTACATTCATAACCCTTCCACGAAGAGAGGGGTCGTATTATTCCGCCGTGGGGTGCAATTTATTAAATCCGTTCCGGAATACTCTCTCGATTCTGTATAACACGCCGGAGATGCCGGTGTATACTGCGAGAAGAAAAGAAACGACGGGATCGAAAATAAAAGCGGCAAAGAAGAAAAAGAATAGCGACAGTTGAGACGGTCGAACGCACTCGGTTTCCATCGTTCATTCCGGTTATATCGTGGCTGCGTTCGAGTAAATGACTCGCGTGAACTACTTCGAAATTGATTTTAGCGACAGAATTAACATCGAAACAATCTACAGTTTCCGGTAGAATTACGCGAACGATTTGGATATTTTCCAGCCAAATTACAGGAACGTCAACACCATCGGTTGCTGGTATCCCTGTCATCCACAGCGACCAGCTATGCACCGAGGGCAGTGCGCTCTCTTTCGAGCGGAAAATTCGATCAACGCTTTTTAAACATCCCGCACATTTACTTCTGCGCGTTTCATTCCCTTGCATTTGATCGAAAACGCGTGAATTAACGCCGGCTCACAGCCACGCTGAAATTTTCAACTTTTATCAACGAATTTAATCGCAATTTGTACGAAAGTTAAGACGAACCGAAGTGAAGTTGAAGATTGAAATTTACTTTCGTCTTATCGTCGACGAAACCAGTTGTTACGAAATATCGTGAAACGTCGTTGGTGATAGAGGTCCGGAGACTCGCCTCGGACGTTCCTCATCGATAATCCAGAAGCAAGTTGCCCGGAGCTTGTTCGCGAAATGACGATGAACCGAGCCGAAACGAAACCTCGACAATGCCCGCCGGTTACAGTTACGGCTACAGCCATAGTCTGGTGGATAACTTCGATATTCGATATCGGTACACGGAAGATTTCGACCGGTCGAACATCAAGCTTGTGCAGACCGGTACGGGACTACTTAACGATGGGAAACTTAAGTACCACGGTAACTCATGTTTAACCCTGTTCCCCCTTGGCGGCTCGACAGCTCGTAGACCAAAGCGACTTAGGCGGACCCTACGCCACTTCCGGTACTGTCGGTCTCTCGAAATACACGCTCGCTGCCGGCACCGAAGCCCATTCAAATTAGCCGGAGTTTATCTGGAATTATGGAGTACAGGGTAGCGTACTTCTCAACGATGCTCGTCGATGAGCACGAGTACGTGCTTACGAGCACCAGATCGATCGACTCTATCGAGGAAAGCCGTTGCCATAATTGGCAGATTCCCTCGTTATATTCACCAATTAAGTTCTCGCACAGCTCTGCCAAAAACTGTTTTGTCAATTTCCAGCGAGCTGAAGGACCATCGCGTTTTGTGCACGGGATCCGCGGCGTTCGAAAACAAACAAGGAATAAAAGAAAAAAAGGAAGGAAAAATCGATGCCTACCGACCCCTGCCGAAGCATCACGGCGCGTGTGTCCAGAGCGCGAGCGTACACGCGCGCCGCGTATGCACGTGTGCGTTCATGCGAACGCATTATAGTTCGTTGCCGTTAACTGGCAATTATGCAGAGTGGGAGCTTAGCCTTTCGAAATGGGCATCGATCGTGTGCTGACCATCCATACGGTTATGCCGGCACGGCCGTATCCAGCCAATACGCTTCCGTGAAACTGAGATAATCGCGCGTCGAATCGAGGCCTCGACGATTCCTCCTCCGCCTTTCAACCGTGCGTATCGCTCGTGAAAACGTCCGGAGCATTTCCTCCGATCTCAACCGGTGTGTACGAATATACGTAGACAAGCGAGCGGTATAAAGACAGGCGCTTACGCCAGTTGACGCACACACCGTTAGAGATTGACGAGCTCGCCTTCGAACTGCGAGCGTCAATTTCAAGAGATGAGAGCCCGCCAGGCTTTTCTCGCAGTCACCGCGATGTCGCGCGGCTGATCCTGGAGAACTGATAAGTACCTGCTCCAGGCGAATGGTAGATTTATTGCCGTGCTTGTCGGTTAACCTCTCGCTGCCACCGTTCTCCTCCTTTCTATCTTGCTCGTGCTTCTGCTCTCCTCTTTTCCCCTCGCGTCGCTTTATGTTCCCCTTCGACGATCTCTTAGTATGGTTGTTGGCCCTCCTCATCTTGTTCCGCGACCGAGAACGATTCGTAACCAACCACCCTCCACCCTTCTTCTACTTCTTCTGGCCCACACCCCCACGCCGTCGAACGAAACTCGACTTCCGTTTTATTGGCGGAAATAATCTTTGATGTGATTGCGCTTTGCCTTGGAACTTTTTTTCTCCAACCACGGGGGCGAACGAAGCCGATCGATTCGCGATACGCGGACTCGATTGAACTTGAACACCAACGTTCTCTCCTCTCTGCTTCGCGCATATTTACGATAACGTGCTCTTTTTTTCTTCTTCTTTTTCTTCTCTGGTTTTTCGTTCGAGCTCGTTACATATTAATGCGAGAGGTGTATTAGCATAACAGCGAACAGTATCGGTGAGAAGGAACGATAGACGAGGTATATTATAAGATATTAAAGAAGGTTCCCGAGGGTTCGAGCGGAGAGGAAGAAGCTGTTAGGCAGAAGAGCGATGCGTTGCAATTGTTCGATAAGACGTGGTATTACAGGACGTTTCAAAGATGACGAAGAATGGAGGAGCGTTGCGCATGGAAATATCGCAGTTTCATCCTGTCCCTTCAACCCCTTTCGCCGGCAAGCAACAAAGCCGCGTTCCTAAAGGTATCAACGGCCCATCGCTGTCTTAATTTCCTTCGTAATCTGGGTTATTAATATAGCTTAGGGTCGGTGGCGCGTAATTTCACGCCGCGTAGAAATTAATAGAAAGACGAATGCTCCCTCCGCGTGCTTCACAGCTGAATACCCAAACGGAATAGCGAATCAAGCTGAAGCTCGTTCCTACTCGATTTTTTCTCATTTAGAAAATACCCCGAATCTCCTTTCTCTTCCTTCCCCTGAACATTTGTTCTCGTCTGGTGATACACGCGTTCGCAGATGATAATTAAAAGGAAAAAGGAAAAAATTGTCCAATCCATTCCGAATCTTGAGCCTAACAAGCCGAGCCCAACCCCTGTGATTCGACATCGATGGGACGCGTGACATGACATAGAGCTCGTGAACATTTCCATGTCAACGTGCGGCGTACGGTCAGACAATGAATCGCGAGATTCGAGACGTCGCGTTGTGTATTATCGAGTGGCATTCCGACGCGGCTCCGCAGCGACATTTAGATAGCGACGTCAACTGTCTACGGGGGTAAATCTGTCTTGGAAGCAAAGGCAGCGCACTTCCCCCAAAGCGACCAGCCCTCGCTACCGAACCGAGCGAATTCACTTCTGATCGAATTAGCGCGTCACAGTTCCCTGATACCCCGACAGTCTGAATTAATTAACAGGAGAACGCGCTAGGTAAGCAGCCATTATCGAAATAAAGCGGCCAGATATCAGCCGGCGTCACCGGAGATAGGACGAGCCGTCGAACAATTTTACGAATCTCCCTGTCTACGATGTGAAAATGTTCTGTGGAAAATTGAAAACTAGTTTGGGTGTTTCAAAATCGTAGGTACAAATTCTACGAGATCGTTATCTCTGAAATGATTAATTTTTGAATGTGCACTACCGCGAAACAAATTCAGACCACTATGCATTGCAAGCTGCGAAGGATTGTCAGAAATAGTTAGAAATAGAAGAAGCTTTTGATAAATTTTTTTTAAAATTGCTACTGGTCTCTGCAAAATTAATTACGAATGTATACAAAATTTGTATCAGATTCAATATTAGTGCAAATCGATAAGTGTTTTGAAACTTTTTCATGCGATATTATTTGATAATATTTATCAATAATAATCGATAGTGTGTGTACGTTCGCTAAGGTTTCTTTAGGCTCCTTTGTTCCTCTCTATAAGCCTGCACAATGTGTATCTACCCTTTTGAACCACTTTATACATCCCAGAAAATCGCAATTCTGTTCTATACAACTTCTTCAGGGCGCAAAATTTTTGTTACTTCTTAAACAGACAAGCCTGCCTGACGCTATACCGGGCAAACGTCTCTGCAGGAAGGAGCAACGTCTTGACTCCATTAACTTCACACTTAGCAGCACCTTAGAAACCCCGGTGCCAGGCGGAAGATCTGATTAGGGGTTCGAGTCTCTGCTAAACGCGTTAGTCTCGACTGTAGAACGTCGAAGCGGGAGGGTGGGCGTACAGCTCCATCAGGTGCTAGAACGGTGGCTCTGCGGAGGAGGCTGTAGATGGGCGGGGGTTGCTTGTCTCTCCATAGTTTGATGCAAATTGAGTAGGAACACCAGCAACTACCAAGAATATAGAAGCTTTCTCTCCGGCTCGCGCCCTACCCGCGCAAGGGACTTCGCGATCAAGTACAAAATTTATTCCCTGCAACCACCACCCCGCTGTCGCGCCGTTGCTGCACCACCTACCTCATCTCTGGTCTTGACTGCCGCCGAAGTGTTGCCGTTTGGGGTTTCTCACCCTCCAGCCTCGACAACTCGCTCTGTTTGCCCACGAATCTCGGAGGCTTCCTCTCGACTTAGCAACGCTAAGAGTCGCGACGCGGGGAACCGTTCACGGTTTGCGAAAAACATCGTCGTTCACCGATTTTTCAGAAATTTTCACTGATAATTATCACGTGAGAAAATATTGAAATTAAAGTAAATTCTGCTGTAGGACTTTAAATATATTGGATCGTCCAACAAATTCGTGCCATAAGTTAAGTGCTGTGAAGAATATACCTCACTCGTTTTACACTTCTCCTCTTTTTGGCAAAGTCATAAAATCTCTTCGGTTTTTCATTAAACTATTTTTAATATTATTTCTTATAGAGTCGATATTGTCAAATTTTTTACCCAGTAAAAAGTATTGTAATGCACGAAGCAGAGGTAATCTGAGGGGGCAATGTCTGGAGAATACGGTGCGTGTGATAAAATTTTCCAACCGAATTTGTGTAATTTTTTTGAGAAATTTTGTGCCACATACTGTCTGGCATTATCGTGGTTAAAAATTACTTTGTTTCGATTTAAGAGTTCTAGAAGTTTCACTGCTGTTGCTTCCCTTAAAATTTCTAACTACAACTATAATACGTATCTGAATGAACGGTTTCATTCCTCGAAAGTAACTCGAAATACGAAACCCATCGCGAAGAGCATAAACGTATTAGACGACCTAATACCACGAGATAGAGACTCGGCAGACTGGAAATTTTTTACGAATACACCGCGAAACGACATTGCCGCGAACGTTTAGGCACCGTTTAACGTCACTAATGCCCGAAGCGTTTAAGCGTTGCAGCACCCATGCGCAATCTATATCGCGTATCTAGTCGGAAAATCACAACACCATTATGCTATGATCTCGTTGCTCTCCTTCTCGCTTTCTCTCTGTCGACCAACAATACTCCTCTCGCTCTAATGTTCCCTTTTTATGGCGCACGATTCGAGGCTGCCCCCGGGATCGATTTTACTTCGCACCATGGCACTTATCGTACCCCGTTACGGTGGAGCATTGCTTTTTATGGCGGTCCATGCTAGATGTTCCGATCGCTCTCCGGTTCTCTCGCTATTTTCTTCCCTCCCTTAACCCACCTCGAGTATCCACCGCCGCGCGATCCTCCGTCTGTTTCCCTGTCTTCTCCTCTCTCGCCGTTTCAGAATCGCGGAATTAAAAGTATGGAAAATCGAAGGGTGATCACTGTTCGAGATGTCAGTTACGAACGCGAACAGATGCTATCTGAATTTATTTTTGATGATACTAGATCATCCCCCTCTGCTGTCGTTTCGTATTGGAAAGTATTTCATGATCACTGTTCGAGATGTCAGTTACGAACGCGAACAGATGCTATCTGAATTTATTTTTGATGACACTAGATCATCCCCCTCTGCTGTCGTTTCGTATTGGAAAGTATTTCGCTTCTTCGTCTGAACACGAAGTTAAAGATCGTTACCGTTCTTTTTACGGAATTTCGGAATTTTGTTCAACTCGAAACGAAGTAAATGTAAGCATGCATATTTTATTCCATCTTTTTTTTTTTTGTTTCGTGGTACTCACCATTGCGGCAACTGGTCCGGTTCGTTTCGAATGCCGCAAATGCTCCGTATATTCGTGCAGGTGGGTCGGGTAGGTGGTGAAAAAAATCACGTCTGCATTTACATAAGCGCCGGTATAAACCACTCGACAGAAATCCCGACATAAAACTCAAACAGGATCCCAGCACGGGACAGCACATCCGTTGAATACGCAATGCCCGTATGTACAGGATGTACTGTCCCTCCCCGAAAAAATGCTTTTATTATTCACCAGTGAGTTACGATACTAAGATACACCCCCTACGTTTACACCTACCGACTAGGTTTACGCGAACAATCTGTAGATATTAATTTGGAAATATTTGAAGAATTACAATAAATATTGGACGAAAACTGGTGAATTAATGTACAAAATATGTAATAAAGGTAGGAGGATGCTGAATCGAGATGGGAAAAAAGCTTGCACGTTGGAAGAAGGGTTAGAAGCAAAGGGAAAAAGGGGCAATAGAATGATTAAGGAAGGTAGAAGATAAAATTAAGAAAATTAGGCAAAGTGAGTGTGTGAAAAGTACGAAAGAATGTCTGAGATTAGGGTTCCCTTTAATAGTACCACCTCTAACTTTCAGGGCGACTTTCACCCCTTCACTGTTAACGATTGCCAATATAAAAAAATACCAAAGTTTCATAAAAATCGGTGATTATCGCTTCAGGATGTTCCCTTGCAAGTCCATTCCTTGGCATTAAGGATAAATATATTAAAACTATGCATTACTATTCCACGTGTCAACACATAAAGCGACGGCCACATTCTAAGATACCCATTACGCGGTCACGCGACACATCTACGATAGGGATTAAACAAAATAAGACCGACAGCGTTTTATTCTTCATAGATAAATCGCGCGGGTGCAGGCTCGTCATATCGCGGTCGATCCCGAAGTACGTATAACACTCGGAGAGAGCGATGTTCACGGCACCTGACAAGAATTTCAAGGCGTCGCGTATCCTGACAAAACGATTTTCGAGTCCCTCGCGGATCTCCATTGTGCTCGTTGGAAGCCAGCCACCCTTATGATCCTCGTTTCCATGGCTCTTTAGCATTTCCGGCGTATCGTCCTTTATGCGGACACCGGGAATCCTGCGCGCCCCCCTTTCTCTCCGCGCGGCTACAGAAAAAATTGACTTTTAAGCCGGCAATAAAAACGAAAAATGCGAAATCTTTGATTTTAGTGGCGCCTCAGTTCCCTCCTATACGGCGACAGTTGGTCGATGCGTATAACCCTCGCGGCAACCTTATTTCTCTTATAACGCAAGCCAAGCACGTTCGTACTTCGCCACCATTTCCAAATCTCTCTGTGTGTGTATGCGTGTAGTATAGTCGCGTACAACGCGTAGTAGGATCACTAGGAAAATCCTGTGCGGATTTTATTCCGTTGAATTTTAACGCGCATTTGTTATACCGCGATACTTGTACAGTTATCGAAGAAAATAGTCGAATTTTGATTATAAGGAGAATTCCGTTCGAGCGATAAAATCGTTGCTTTTGTGGAAAATGCGTGTGAACGACGTCGGTCATATCGTTTGGGAAAGATTTCGATTCTAGTATTCAACGTCTGCGAGGGAAGGAAGTTAGAGCAGACTCGGCGGTAATCCAGGTACGATGTAGCGTCTGCGAATCGAGTGGAAATTTACATTTAAAGGACCTCGAAGACACTCTCTCTTTCTCTCGGAAGCTACGGCACCGGTAGCGTTTTCGCAGCTTGTTTTTATTTTCTCGCAATTTCCTCGACGGGGCAGAACGGAAAACGGTCTTAAAAGGAATTAGCACGCTTTACTACTCCGCCTATCTCCCGACAACCCTTGGCCGGAGTTTCTTCAAATCTCTGCCATTTTCGAGCCTCGTCATACTAATCTTTACGACTTTGCTGCTTTAAGGAAATATTCTTCGAAGGAAAAAATAGAACGTGTACAAGGTGGTTTGCCTAACGTGACCACCTGGATTAGTTTCGTTATCGCTGAACCGATTAAATAATTCCTATCATAGAGAATATGGTTTCTTTAAGAATCTTCAAGATGATGACCTGAAATTCTTTTAAATAACTTATCAAGGTCACTATTATTTTCATAATGTAGAGATCTTTAAATTGCCCAATGGACAAAAGAAACTATAGGATTGTACATACAAAAATTGAACGTCACTATGAAAATTTATTTAAAAAAAGAAGAAAAAATCTGAGATCATCACTTTGAAAATCCTTTGAAACAAGAAGAATTTTAATCGGTCCGCTAATAACAAAAGTAATTGAAGCGATCGCGTTAGGTGAACCACCCTGTATATAAAATCCTTCAAATTCCACATGCGTTTTATCCACTATATTATTCAAATGCTCCCTGTTCACAGATTCTGCATAGGCGACAAGTTCTTCCTGTGCGAGAACAAAATCCTCTGCGAGTACGACTACGGCGAGAGGTTGATCTTCGCGAACATGGCGGTACATCCGCCACCCACGGCTACGTTGGCGCACATCAAGAGACAAGTGACCCATCTTCAACCGGAGGTAATTCGCTGTTTAACATGCTCACCATCTGACACACTCTTCAAAAACACCGTCACGTGTTACAATCATCGATTACGTTTCGATCCCCCGCGCGATCACCATAATCCCATCGAACACAGGTTGACATCCTTTGACAGCGATACCGCTATAAACGTGCTCGATATCCCTTTTCCGTTGCAAATATGTATGCTGACCATGCAAGCGTATCGGTTTCCCCGCGTGGCGTTGACCCCGGGAGCTGCTTTGAATCTGCTCGAAATTACGTTCCATCGGATGTTCTCGAAGGATGAAAACTCCTCAAGACGTAACCCCTTAAGGTGGGTTAAAGTGGCAGGTCGCTCGTCCTGACCCTCTCGACAACAAAGGACTCCCCCGAGGCTTCAGCTATGCTTTACCATCCAGCTAGCATCTTACGAGTTCGGATATCGCGTGTCCTTATTAATTAAGCCCCGGCCTGTTAAGCAAGCCTCATCGCATACCTTAACGATCCGTCGTCCTCTTCAACGGGGTGTGGAACGTGCGAAAGAATTTCTACTCTTTGAATAAGGATTCGACGGGCGTCTTAAGTGGAATTACTCGGCGGAAATTTGCGAATAACCTTGTGTCACCGTGGTTCGTGAATGAAGGAAAGGGGGGAAGAGTATTTTGAGAAGATCGTCCGATGATTAAGGCGTGAAGTTAGAAAAGATGTTTCGTACCGGGTACGAAGGAAATCTGTTCGCCGTCGAGCATCCTCGAAGGCTGTATAATATAGACCTACAGAGGGTTGCTATACAAGTTGGAATTATGAACTCGTCGCGTTAAGCCGTTTGGGTTTCTTGATTATCTTAAGGCAACAGCAGTGCCTCGAAACAATATCTTAAGCTCTTGCCGTACGGCGGACCTCGGCCTGTCTGACCCGAGGAGGATCCGATCTACTTAATCCGACCTCCGTCTTGCAAGGATGTTTACGTCCCCTTGCATGCCTGCGTCACGTTCCGTAATTTACCAAGTGCAATATTTACCGATCGACTACCGGCTACCTCTTCATTATACTCTGCTTAAGATGCCTCGAATGTCTAAATTGAAAAAACACTCGCCGAATGGCGAGGTGTAGTAGTGGGATTTTGAAAAAAATATCACAGAATAGTTCTCCACGACTCTAATTAACCCTCGGAAGGCGAATGGTTTTAGGCGGTCGCGAGAGACGAATGCAGGGTCGCTTTGACCCGTAGCAAAATTTCTATTGCACGCGGGTTTCAAGAAGGAATTGGGTATAACTTTGTATTATATTTTATATTTTTCTGGGTTATTTTCATTTAATACGTAAAATAGGTGTATTTCCTGTACCAAACGTAATCTGAGCATTCGTCGTACGCGGATTAATAGCTATATTGAGCACATCTGTTGCACACCGTATATTCTTACACGTTCTTTCTTTCTTTATTTTACCATCCCTCAATCCAGACAAACCACACAGAAATTTCCAGGACACGTTCAGTCAAGTCCGCCGAAAACCTTAGGTGGTCATGCACCCTAATCTCGAGCATTCAATCCAAACACTCTTCTCTCCCATCTCTAACTCTAGAAACTCAGTCACTGGCTATAAGCAATCGCTCCTTCAAGGTCAACAATATTTCCCCCGCAATTGCTTCATTTTTCTCCGGCCTCGTCTTAATCCCAGTCTCGTCGAGGGGGGCAATTCGCATAATTGGCGAAAACTATCGTTAAGGAAGTTTCAGGACAAACTTTTAAGACCGGTCGAAGTGGCTAGATTGCCGGCGCACACGCGCGAATTGTACGCATGCACAGAATAACGAGGTCCCCAAGTCCGATGATATCAGCCTCGGCAGCGTGTACTACTTATAATATGCAAATTTCCTCCCCTTACACCGTCCTGTCGGGCGAGCTGCGTGTAATTCAGGGGTTGCTAACCCTTGCGACTCTATTTCTACACCACGTAAGTGTTCATGTTCTTGGGAACGCTGCGTGCGAACACCGGCTTCCGTGTGCGTGGAAGGGCTGCTAGGAGCGTTGCGTTTCTCACCGTGCCTGAGTGTTTAGTTCAATTAATATCAGTTTGCACGTACGCCCGGCGAAGTGGGAGTGGCGGTGCGCGGCGGAATCCGCGTGTTGGAGAAAAGAAAACCGGAGAAGTCGGCGGTGGTGACCGCCTCGCTCGAGAAAGTAAGAGAAACCGTGTAGGAGAAATTACGTGCGAATGCACGAACCTTCGACCGACGATTGTTTCTCGCGTACTGAAAAGAAATATCGCCCGGGACGTTGTAACGCATAAATCGCTGTGTCGCAATCGCATAACGATTTTTACCCTTTTAACACGCAATCACGTTTAGAAGGTTCGACGATATTGTAGTGGTGAACACGAACGTAAATGGTAATGCTCGGTACGTGGCGATAAAACGCGTTGTTTGTCTTGTGCGTTTTCGCGATTTCTCACGCGTGTACATATGTACGTTACCTGGTTCGTTCACGTCGAGGATCGAGAGCCACGGGTTCAAGAGTAGCAGAGTATCGATTCTATGCCACGGTTTACAGCTGAGGGTTATAAATGACCGATGCCGCGAAATAACGGAGTGGCAGACTAATGCCAATAATCACCGCGGCATGCTAATGTCGTTCGCGCATCTATTAGGCTAAGCCTGATGGATCCCTCTTGACACGGTCGTTCTTGGAGCGTGAATACCTTCGATCACGGAGAACACTCGAAGGTGTTCAGCCGTGGGCTACACCGTTCTGTTTCCTCGATGAACGCCGCCGTGACGTTTAGCATCTGAATGGAAAAGACGATCTTAGGGGCAGCTGGCCTATGGTGCTTCGTTATACGCGTCTCTGGTTAACCCTTTATGCTCGCGCTTCACACGTGCGCAATAATTGTCCAATCGATGCAATTTCTTTTAATTACTTTCTCTCACTTTCAATATCGCGCTATTCTTTCTATTATGGCAAAGAACGTAAGTTAGAGCATTGTATATGATAGGATAAAAATAAAATTCACCATTTTTGGCACATCGAGGTGAGGAAAATGTGAACGTTAAAAATTGTCGCGAAGCAACGTGAAGTTGGTAAACACACTTGTTACAAAGAAGAATAATTTTGAAAATTTATCACATCTTTAGATGGAGTACAACTACTTACGAGAGATAAGCTAGCATTCGAGACGCGTTATCAATTGATCGACTAATTTCATTATCGCGATATCGATAAACTATCTATCGTCGAGAGGTACGTTCCACTCGACGGTGCAAAAAATCATGGGAACGGATTGGGTGGAAAGGACGACCAACAGGAGTTAGGAAGGAAAGGGATGAACGGACCCTCGAAAAGAGGCCTGGCTCGTTGCTGGAATTAGACGTCGCGACGAAATGCAAAGTGGTAGGCGCTATCTCGACTTGACAAAATCAAGAGCGTAAGAAGGGAGAGGCGTTAAGATTCTTAAAAACCGCGAAGAGGGTGCTCATCCCGGTGGTGGCAGCTGCCGCCCTAGCGCTCTCCTTAAGCCGTGGCTATGGGAATGGCGAAGTTGCCCCGGCTGGAGAGAGGAGAATGGTAGTTTTTCTGATTGCCTGAGAACAGACAGCTGTCCCAATCTTTCTCAGCCGTAGCACCCAAACGAGGAGAAAGAGGAGAAGGAGGATCTCTCGCCGGCTCTTGTAAATAATGCCCGACCGTGTGCCGTTTACGAATAACTCGAGCGTGCCAAGTGATCCTAGGTAAGACCGGTAATGGGGGGTGAAGGTGAAAGAAGGAAAGAATGGAAAAAATACGACGGTCATCACCCTCGATAAATTCAATTACCATCCTCGTATCCCTACGTTTCTACGGTTTTTTCTTCTGCCTGAGAGAGAAAAAGGAAACGTGTCCCGTCTGAAGAGATACGCTCCCGTGGTTTCTCTCATCTATCAAACGTGTCACGCGGCTGTTTAAACGCGTTTAGGAAGAGCCCCCCGTTCGATAGGCGAACTTTGTAATCGATTCGAGATCGACGGGTGACGTCTTTTTATCGCGCCGCGACAAACTTCGTTTCAACGATGTAATCTTTCTCTCTCTCTCTCTCTCGCTTTCTCTGTCCTTCCAACGATACAACTGTAACGCGTTTAAAAATTGGCGAGAAGTCTTATTTTGATCTAATTTTCCCCTTGAGACTGTGCGGAACGCTGGCGTGAGAAAGGGATAGGGGCGCGAGAAGAAGCTGAGAAGGAGAGAATGAGAGGGAAATAGGGGGAGGGAGTTCGAAACGATTATCTGAGTTTTAAAACAAACTCTCAAGTGTCTGCAAAGTCCTCCGCGAATCAGAGGGTTGAAGGAGGTGGAACTAGGGAACGAAAGGGGAGGGGAGAAGGAGGTTGCTGAAGATAATATGCTAATGCCAAGACGGAGACTACATGGGAATTTAAGAGGATCAATGTGCAGTACGAGATTCGTACGGCGAATAAGGTATTACAACGTCTTCTATACTTCTTCCAGACGATTAGACCCTCGAAAGTTCGTGGAACGTGCACAGGCGACCTGAATTAAATTAAACTTCTGGGTATACGTCATTCTTATTGGACCCAGGTGTACCGAAGCATGATGTGCTCGATGAAACCATTACTTACGATTCCGCTGCGTGAATAATATCGAACTATCTAACAGATTTTCCAGAAAACACACAACGATGAAGAAACTTGCACGGATCATCGGGCACGTACGTCGCTTTTGTTAATGAGCGTATTATTAGATGCACCGAATACTTCACCGAATTTCACGTAAACCTCCCGCCTAGATCCTTGCACAATACACGCGGGGAAAGCTCGCATGGGAAAGCCCAGGTTGCGCGCTATAACGATTATTACTCGTACTGCGTGGACTTACTTCCATGCAACTCCGCTTGTACACGACAGGGAACCTCGTTAACATCACGTTTAATCGCCCGACCAAAATTCCACAATTTTCTTCTCGACCACGAGAACAGGTCGTTAAACATCAATTCCAACTATTTCGATGTGTCTCGGCGAGACAACGGTAACCAGCGAGGTTCGTGTTCATTAAGAATCATTAATCGTGGGTCCGTATTTCACGGGTGTAACAGAAGAACTCCTGGAAAACCGAAATGATGAAGCACGTTAAGGAAATCCTCGCCGATATAATAATCCCCGGGTAAAATAGCGAGGTTCACGGGGGGCGCATTCAGGTTCTAAATGATCCTCTCCTTCGATAAACGACGTGGCTAATTCTCATCTCGTGGCCGGGGTAGCGGATAGCCAGGGCAAGAATCGAGGTTCGGGTGCGGCGAATGGTTGTGGAGAGGGTGGCGCTAATTTTTGCGCTTAAGAAAAGCGGCACCGTGGAGGAACTAGCTCGCACCTGGCCGGTTCCCAGCCGCAGGAGATCAACGGACAAATGACACGCGATTCTCCTCGCACCCCGGGAACCCCCCGATTCTCCGCATTTACCGTCAGTTACAAACTGCCCTCACCTTCTCGTCGAGTCGCGATTAATGTCTTATTCCTGGCCGAGGCGTAAAGATCCGTTTACGCTGACGCAGTCTAGCTACGCTACGCGGAGAAAAAAGGGATTGCGGATCGATTTGGAGGGGAATTACGTGAAGGTGTGTAATCAAAAACGCGCGACGTGAGGTAAAAGGAATATTAACGAGGTGTCGGGTTCGTAAGACTCGTGGAAGTTGGTACATAAGGCGTTAGGTCTGTTGGACTTATGGAAATGGGGCGTTTGGTCCATTGGATTTATTGAAGTTGGCGTTGAGTCCTTTGGGATTATAGAAGCTAAATGTTAGGTCGAGAATAGGATCTGTATTTTAGGAAGCTTTATTTGTTGGGTTTATGTCATAGGTTATGGTCAAGATGAGACGAAAATAATTAAATTTCTAACAAAGGTTAATTTTAATTCTAGCTGTTCTTACCTGCCGCAGTATTAATACAGTAAATGAAGAAAAATCGTAATGCAAAGGGTTAACCGTCACAGCCAACGCTGTCTTCTCGCTTTCTTTTATCCTCGTAAGGGCTCTTTATTGTTCTTCTAAATCTACCACACACTTATCAAAATTCCCACAAAAGTTGATCGTTAGACAATTGCAAAATTTCCTCGGCAAGATCTACATTCGAACGATATTCATCCGTTATCTACTTGACAGCATCCTGTTCCAGCAGGAGCGATTTGCAGAGCGCGTGCCGTTTGATTACAAAGACGGCAGTAAATCCACGGGACAGTAATTCCTCCTCTGGCAATTGTAGATAAAACTTGAATAAGTCATAGACTTAATTTAACCCGTGGTACCGACCAACAGCGGTCCCGAGCCTTCCACGGAGATTTCTTAATTACGTGCAGGCTTCTGCACAGGGGGATGGGGTTGGAAAGAAACGGAAAGAGCAAACGGCGAGGTTGGAAAAGGGACAAAACGGAAGGGCGTTTGTATCGAGGAGAGAGAGAGAGAACGAGAAGGAGAACCATCGTGCTTCTGCGTTTGTTCGCGAATAGCTAAAAAGGGGTTTCTCTTCTTGCGGCAAGAAGATTTAGAAATTCTTGCCGGAGGGGGGAAGAGAGAAAGCCGCCCTCCACCTCGGTGATAAAGCATTTCTTCAGCGACGCTTTGTCATTTTTATCGTAATTATTTACGGGCTAATTACTGGCCCCCGCAACTCCGCGCGAATTTTTCACCGTCGCCCTGCACCTTGCGACTTTTCCAATTATAAAAAAGGGTAAATTTGTACGAGAGGGTCCTCTAAGTGTATCACGTTCGAAAGAATTATTAAACAGTCTCTTTCCTTTCGCAACGTACACTTTCAGCAACCACTTTTGTCGACGCGAAAGTTACCTCTCCCCCCACATGCGTGGAGGGAAATCATGAGAATGGCAGGTTCGTTCATCGCGCGAAAGTTAGGATGATCAAGTTGCGGAGTAAAATCATGGTAAGGGAGGAGAAAGATCTCGCGAGTTTTGGAAGGGCTGTGCCGCACGGTCTGCCGAATTTTAAGCCTGTATAATTTAACACCTTTGCCGGCGAAACTAAGAGAAACTGATGGTGAAGGGAGGAACGGGAGCTAGAGATACGAAGTTTGAAGTTTTCAACGGCACTTACCTATCCTAGCGGCATCTCTCGCTCCCCGCGGTATCCTCAACCACTCCCACAAGCGTTCTTTCTCTTTCTCTACCCTCTGTACAGTTCCCGGTGAATATGGCTCGCAGATAGAGAGGACGGTTAAAGACCGTGGAGACAAGTGGAGAAAGAGAAAGAACCGTGGAACGAAAGAGAGGATATCGAGAGAGAAAAGATAGAAGGAGGAGGAGGAGTGGCGAGAGAGGAAACGCCCAAGTTGAGTTGTGCACCGGCTGAGCTGCGAGAGAGGATACAAGTTCGTTCTTCTGGTCTTTTGTTTTTGGAGTAAAGAAGCGTAGAGACGCGGCGCGGCGGCGGAACGTGAACAAGAACACCTTGTGTTCTAAAACGAATTCGTTAGCGGCGTCAACCCCTTTCGCTGTGCGAACGCCACCCTCTTCGACGGAGTTTTAAGTCTCTGTCGTGAATAATTGTACGAATCAGATTAAGGCGTTGCCCGGTCGATTGATTGCGAATGTAATTATGCCAGTTCCACTTCCTTTCCATCTGTTCGCTGTCCTCGAGACACGCCGCTGATTCGAATGAACTTTAAAACTGTTCCAACTAGAGAAAAAAGGAACACTCGTTAACACGTTTCTGAATACACTATCGCTCGTAAGTTTAATCGCGGGATACAACAGTGCGGTGTAATTTGATTCGTTTCATTCAGGTCGATGAAATTTCTATTTTTTTAATCAAATTCAAGGTTCTCTATCGAATTCAACAGAGTGAAGTTTATCATTTTCTTAAATATAATTAATTTTTCTTCTATAGCTGCTTTCACTTTGACTGTATTGTAACGAACACGATTAACCCTTTCACTATAGACGATTACACGCGACTATGGTCGTTTGCGACAAAACTTGACGACCTTTGATAACCTTTCGCCATTTTTCCGGCAGCTTGCGAATACCATCGCGATAGAAACTCGGTGACTCTAAATCAGTTACATGAATCAAGTCGAAAAGAATTCATTTTTACACATATTTTTACTATGTGATTGTTCTTCGGCAGAGATGACCGTAGCGAAAGGGTTAAATTTCCGAGCGGTGGTCCTATAGCCACACAGCAAGCATATGAATATTTACGCACGTTATAACTCGAGGATCCTTCTGTATTTCAGACCATATCACCGCAGATGCAGGTGAACGGAGAGACAACCCATAACCACAATGGATACGCGGCGCCGGCAAGCTCGAGCGCCCATAACATCCTCACATCGATGAATAATTTAAACGGTATCAATGCACAAGCACCTTACGATACCAAATGATAAACGAAGTAAACGCCGACCGTATCGATCGTATCGCGGGTGCGTTGCCAAATTCGTTTAACGATACGGACGTCTTCTATCAACATTGTCGCTATCGTAGAGTAACACTTCGGCGTTTCGCTCGTTACTAAAAAGTAAAAAGTCTCAAAAGTCTGCTTCCACGTTCCCGGTTCGTATCCAGAATCGACAAGAAAAAAAAAAACACTCGAACCACGGAACACGTAGATGCAAGTTAAAAAACATCGTTCTCCATCGGCGACTTTATATCTCTCCAAAAAAAAAAAAAATCTACTAGACGGTACTCTAATAAAATCGTACCCCGTAACATCCTAACTTTCTAACGAATTCCGGTGAATCATCTAAGCAAATTCACCTGTGCAAGTGGACTGACTCTCGTTCGCGCGCGAATTTATAAAAAAAAAAAGGCAAATATATCTATATACACAATATCTACTGTACGAATCGAGTCGGTGCGCGCGAAACCATTGGTGCTGTTTAGACGAAGTTTAATTGTTCGAATTTCGCTGACTAAAGTAGGACGTAAAAATTAAGGGGGATGCTAGGATGCAGTGGACAGCGAATGGAATATCAACAGAGAGAAAGAGGGAGGGGGACGAGGATGAGGTTAGAGCGCGCGTGGAAACAATGCGGGTAAACCGAATGCTCAGGGGTGATCAAAGTTTGCCCCGTTCTTGTAGTCGACTTTGCTGTCCGTTGCGGGCTATGCCGGTAAATCTAGCTTTACCGGACTACCGGACCAACGCAACGGACTACCGGTAGAACCGGAGGAATGGCCACGGGGTGAAATTGGCGGACGAGGTTGGTGCCTGCCTGGCCTTGGTAGATCGAATCGGTAGAGGAGTTCGCCTCGCCGTCCACAGACAGTGAACCAGCCACGCCACCCCCTTGGGGCTCATACGTTAAGGGATGACTTAAGCATTGTTTCAACTTCGAATCTCCCGGTAGAGGGCCAGATTGATGTCGCGAACTTTTCCGTTGCCTTATTTGCGAGTCAGATAACGAGGCTGAGTTATGCCAAAAGTTCTATTCTCCCTCTCTCTCTCTTTCTTTCTCTCTGTCTCTCGAATCAGCCGCTCGACTATCAGAAACGACGAAGAGAGCGGCTAGTAGAGCGAGCGAATGTTTTATTTCCTTCATACCCATACGATCCGGAGAT
>NW_017100261.1:600173-600654 GCF_001263275.1 Habropoda laboriosa | reverse complement strand
TTACGTCTGTCGGATATACGAACGAATACTTTTCGCTTTTCCGGCGAACAGACACATGGTTTTGTTAGCTCTTTCCTTTCTCTCTTCTGTAAATATGATTTCCTCCGTTTCGTCTCGTTGTTAGATTATTGTGATATTATTTTTTACGAGGATCGTAGGATAGACGGTTCAACGAACGAGCCTATGATCGTTCTTTATTGCCAAGGTTTCTCTATTGGAAACGTTTCTATTGGTGTTTTCTAGTAAGTGTAAAGAATACTGCCACGTTGAATATATACAGGGTGTCCCGTAACTTCTCGAACACCCGGAAATGGGGGGTTGCTGGGGTGACTCTGAACAACTTTTTCCTTTTCCAAAATACAGTTTGAAGCTTCGTTTTTGAATTATTAACGAAAAACACTGGCCAATTACAGCGCGCGTAGAGCCCGCGCTCAGGGACGGGCGAACAGAGATTCACCCACGCGCTATCGTGAACGACGCG
>NW_017100261.1:596618-599952 GCF_001263275.1 Habropoda laboriosa | reverse complement strand
TGAACTTTTTTTTTTTTTTATTGAATAAAAAGTTTTTTGTAAATTTTCACTAACGCAATTTATTATCAATTGATTATAATTTTAATTTCGATTTATCACGACTTGTCACACCATGTCACGTCACGTCACACACGTGTTTCACGTGTTGTCGCACCAATTGGACAATGTTTTTCGTTAATAATTCAAAAACGAAGCTTCAAACTGAATTTTGGAAAAGGAAAAAGTTGTTCAGAGTCACCCCAGCAACCCCCCATTTCCGGGTGTTCGAGGAGTTACGGGACACCCTGTATATGATTTGACGAGTACGCGCGTAGTTCCTAACGCTAAGCGCCTCTGAGATAGGGAAACGCAACGGATCGGTGAGAAGGTGAGGAAAATTATATCGTCTATCGTAAGACTACTAACCAATTGTCTAACCAAATAACTCGCGTAGATTACGATTAGTAGCGACCGTGGAACCGCGATCTCTATATAGATACACACACTATCGTACATTATGGATTACGTTCGACGAACATTGTATCTGAAGTTGTTTGTCCGAACGAGAGAAGAAATGGATATCGACGAGCATTCTCGAACGCGATGTACGATGCATGTAAAAACTTTTGAACGAGAATACGTAAGGAAGTGTGTACGTTCGCTAGTATAGATATGTTTTGTATCATAGTTCTATCATAGAAATATTAATTAAAATAAAATTACTGTTTCGATGTTAACCTGTGTGTCATTTTTTCTCCTTTTCTTTTCTCACCTAACCTTTTCAGAAATAAAGATGTGAATCTACGAAAGCGGGAATAGAAGCTATTGATTTCGTAAGTTTAAAGTCAATACAGCTCGTAATATCTTGCACGAGGCTGTCTCGAGATTTTCCCCGCGCGTTCCTCGCATCCTTCGCGCTTCCTCTGAATTATTTAAGACCGCTACGTGATTGGCCGACAAATCCGGTATGCCTCAATAATTTACCAATCATACACGGTCCTTTGTGTTTTATACGCCACGTTTCGAATAAATCGCATTGCGTATTCAGGAGAGCGAGATCCAACTCTATTCGGCTGTGAACGCGCGGAACCCTCGCTGTATTCGCCTCGAGAACAAAAAAGCGACGAGGAAGTGGCGTCTAGGATGGGAAATCGAAAATGGAGTGATTTTCAAGCTTCTACCCTAACTTTCCTTCGCATACCGAAAATGTCCAAAAAGGGGAAAAAATGGAAATATGGTAATCAATTTTGAAATAGAATTACCTTTAGAACAATCTCCCGTAAGGGAAGTTTGGTAATCTAAAAATTCAAAAAAATTTGAAACTTTGCAGAAATCCAGTTGGAGTGACTCTGGTAACGAAATTATTTTTTATTTCGGAAATGAAATGGTACGAGGGGTGAAGAAAATTGTAAGTTTTCGTATCATTATAATTATATTATAATAGATTTCATTTCATAACAATTCGTTTCAAAAACATTTTTTCTTTTCAAAATTTACCTTCAACAGTTCAATTGATGCTAATTACGGAAATATGTTTTATTTCGGAAGGGAAATGGTCCTAGGGGTGAAAACTCTCCCTCAAAGAAATTGTAAGTTTTCACATTATTATAGTTATATTATGATAGTTTTCATTTCATAATACTTTTCGGGATTTCTCAACGTTGCTGTTACGGTGGTGAAGAATTTTCGAGAATTAAAAGTGGCGCGGGTAAATTTTGTGAAATAATTATTTACCACTACAATGTGGAACATCAAAAACCACACAACTTTGTATATTTTCATAAACATTCGCGACAATCCGAAAACTCACAATTTCTTCGAGGGTGTTTCCACCCCTGAAACAGTTTCATTGCCGAAACAAAAAAAAACGGTCTCGTTATTAGCGCCGCTCGAACAATATTTCCGCAAAGTTTCAAATTTTTTTCGAACTTCCCCCGCCGTAAATATACGTGTAACGCGATTCGACGAAAGGATGGTTGCCGGTAATAAAACACGGTGCGATTTTGTAAGAGGAACCGCTTATCTGCGATCGAACGTCTGGGGTAAGTAAACTAAGCGGGAAGCGGGTGGTGGAAAGAGCGAGCATTCGATGTAAATTGGCAATTTTTCTCGTGCGGCCCATGGTAATCATTGGCAATTAGACCACAGGCCACCGATAAATGTTATTTATGACCGTGATTATCCGCGGCGCACCTAGCTGCTCGAAGGTTCGCCTAGCCATGAAACCCTTCCTTCCTCCTGCCCCCCGCCCCCTCTTTCCTGCGTCTAATTGGTCGACGATTATTCCTGTTTGTACAAAATGTCGGTACAAGCGCCACTTTGCCCCGTCACAAATACAAGCGAAACTTTCTGCTGAATCGCGTGGACCGATTTAATGCGCGCTGATCACGGATACCCGCGAAACAACTTAACCGTGCGTTTTATCACCTAGTTAGTTCCATGGTGTTGATCATACTTAAAGTAGCTCGATACAAACGAGGAATGATATTGCGAATCGAACGACAAAAACGCTAAACTAAAAAATGACCCACCATTCTGAATTTTTATTTAACTGAAACGTGATTAAAAAATTAGATTCATATCGACGGAATACAAAGCTAGGAAGTTACAAACGATAACACTTAACCCTTTGACGGTCTAATAAAATTACGAATTACGGTAAAGAAATTTATATTTCACGTGTATTTTTTGGATAATTACGACGGTCGTGGTCGTTTTTAACTTTCTTCCTAAGAGTAGGTATCTTTTTAACTAAACAGTTCAGTAGTTGACGCTTTGTCCGAGTCTCACACGGGATAAACTGTCGAAGGGTTAACCACTATCGAACATTCACCTCTTCTGAAAAGCTGCTAACGGGTCACTTTCGACCCAGCCGCTCTTTCTACTGTTATAAACACGACGATCCACAGATAAGTAAGAAATTCTTAAAGAAAAGAAAGAGGCTCAGCCACGCCGTTAACGTTGATACGAAAATTTCACGAAGCTCCTCGCATATAACTTGAAATAATTTCGAGAAAGATATTTTCCTTAGCAACAATGGTAAACGTTAATCGTCCCTCGGGCTATATTTTTCCACGGATATGGGTTCGGACAAAAGCAGTCGGACGAGAACGTGACCCGAAAATCGTATTCCATCCGGCTAGCGTGATTAAAAGGGAAGAACGAGCGCATCGCGCTCCTCGCGGACCTTGAAACAATATTATTATTAAAAGCTGTGCGCGCGGTCCGGTGATCCACGTGAGTCGACGGAATGACGAAAAGAGTGGTGGACACACGCCGAGCGGTGGCGATGGTGGCGGTAGAAGAGGGTAGGAGGAACGGAACGTCGAGGTGGAGAGGGTAGGAGAGGGTACGG
>NW_017100261.1:596259-596577 GCF_001263275.1 Habropoda laboriosa | reverse complement strand
TCATTTGCGGAAATATGCGCCGACTGAAATAATATCCGGCCGATGAGCGCGCGTGTCCTGGCTCGCCGGGCGTTCACGGGGACGCGATGCTCGAGTGAAAATGCGAGGCGAATAAAAATGGAGGCTGGACGAAATGCGAAAGTTTTCGCATTTTTTTACGTTCGCCCAACGGACCGTGTATACGTTATCGTTCGCCCCTGTGTGGGTGAGCGCGTTTATTCTCTTGACCCGGCCATCGTAAGCGTATCGTGCATACACACCGGTTACAAAGCAACCAATCTTCTCTCTGTCTTTTCCTTCTTTTCTCTCTCCCTTCTC
>NW_017100261.1:556448-595726 GCF_001263275.1 Habropoda laboriosa | reverse complement strand
GGCGCGAAGTGTGATTTAAACGCGCGTAAAAGCGGCCGTTAAAAAGGCAAGAAAGCTCCTTAACTCGCGCTTTGATTGGCCAACTCGGTTTATTAAAACGCCCTGGGCGATATTACATATTTTTCTTCTCGCTTGCCACCAGGGCACCACTTCAACTGTTACACTGTAAGCGCGGAACACCCCTACCGCCTTCTTTCTTTGCTCTCTTTGTCCAAGTATAAGGCTACCTGCTCAAATAACCATTTTCTCTTTCTCCGGTTCTCCTTTTCTTTCCTCCACCCCGCGACCACCTTCGGGGCAGTGTTTTACTAGCGCCTCGAAGAACTTTCTTTCGCCTGGCTCTGTGCAACGAGCATCTTTCAACCCCTTCTAAACGATACACTTCTTGAAGGGTGACGAGTGGAGGGAATACAATAGCCGCGACGCAGCGTGGAAGTGTAACGAAGGCGAGAAATTACGCGGAAGCGTGAAACCTGTATTAAACGAGTAATTATTCGAGTGATAAATTCAACGGGGAACCGCGGAGAATCGGAAATCGCGAGGTGAAGAGGAGAACGTTCTCGTTCTCGATCGTCGGAGAAATTCAGCCCACCCCGCCGCACAACAGCTGGACTCCCTTTTGTAATATTAATTAATAAGGCAACTTCCGCGGAACGAGATACTTGCTGCTAATTAAGAAATACCTACCGAGCGCTCTTTTCCAGCGCGGGGGCGAGGAGGCGGAAAAATAAGAGGTAGAAATTCCACGCTGCTCTGGCACCCTTGGAACGAGGTAAACTTAATCCTCGGCCAAGTTAAACCAACTGCTAAGCTTTTCATTATGCCAAAATGAGCACGGTGGAGAGAAGACGCTGGTCGAAGACCGATGTTTCTTTTCCCCCTCTCGCTCTCACTCTCTCGCTATCTATCTTCTTTATCTCTGATATCGAACGATAACGTTTCCCTTTAATCTTCGTTTTCCGGACCATCTCGCAAAGATTTTGCAAAATAACCTCTGTACTTCGTTGCATCGAAAGTTTACTCGAGTTTCGTTGAAAAAAAAAACAGCTGTTTATTTTTCGCTTTAACTTTCGTTCGAAACTTTCGAGGGTGAAATATTTCCCAAAGGGATCGTTTGCGATTAAAAAAGGGCGAAAAAAGTGAAAAAGAAACTGGGTAAGGGAGTAGTAGAGGGGGAGAAAAAAAAAGTGAGAGAGAGAGGGAGGAAAGATGCGGAAGAAAGCTCTCTCTCTCTCTCTCTCTGGGAGAAGTTCGAATTGAAGCGGCGCCGAAAGGCGACGAAAAGTTTTACGAGCGCCACAGCCGCACAGGCTGGCTGGTTTGAATTGCATCAATTAAAAAAAGCCGTTCCGCAAAAATTCCATAACGCGACGGGTGGAGGGCTGCGTCAAATGTCCCTGCACATTCGCCGCTCTCCACTTCTACCGGCCAGTAAAACCTTTTCATTCTTTCGCACCTCTTTTTCGTTGCATCGTCGATAACGATTACCTCCCACTACTCCTCCCCACCACTAGGCGATTTAATTTAGCATTTCGTCCACCCAAAACTGAATCAAATAGGTATCTCTCTTTCTTTGTGGCGTGTCTGGTTTTTTCATTCTTCTTTTTTTCATCCGATGAAAATACAAGTTGGAGAAAGAAAAGGTTGAATTCGTTGGAAGGGATAGCAGGTTCGATTGGCACTAGAGCTGTAAAAGAACGCGGGGATACTTGAAATAAGTGTTACGACTTACAACAGTGAGAATGCACGCTTCGATCGTTGAAATATTTCTCATAATACGTGAAAGGAAACGAGAGGAACACGGTTCTACGGAACATAACAATGGTACACCTGTAATAGTAGACATATGTAAACGGCAGGGAAGGTATGCGAACTATGTTCTCATAATACCTTATCCAGTAGGAGAGGATATATATGAAAAAGTACGCGAGGGGTCGATGATACCAAGGGTGAGACCTAACGTGGATATGTAATTTAAAGAAGAGACTTTTCTCTGTGTAGTGTGATGTATTCTTAATTTTCTGTTCGAAAATTGGAAATTTGAATGTTCTTTTGAATTTTACTTTTAATTTCTTGCCTGAAAATTGAACATTTGCAATCTTAATTTTCTGCTCGAAAATTAAAACTTTGAGATGCTCTCTCAAATCTTACTCTTAATTACCTGTTGGAAAATTAAAAATTATCAATATTCTCTTCGATATAATTCTTAATTTTCTGTTCGAAGATTAAAAATTTGAAATATGTATTCTTTCGAATTTTACTTTCAATTTCTTGTTTGAATATCGAAAATTTGAAATCTAAATTTTGAAATCTAAAAATCTTACTCTTGATTTTTTGTCTGAAAATAAAAAAATTGAAACACTCTCTTAAATTGCACTCTCAATTTCCCATTCGAAAATTAAAAATTTGAATTATTTTCCTGTCAGAAAACGAGGAGATCTTCCAACAAAAATTAACAGGGGGGAAAAATCTCCGAGAACGAAGTGTAAAGCCGACGGAGGGTTGTAAGAAAGCAAGCTGAAAGCGAGCAATTCATCGACTGAATTAAAACAATAGAATTATTCCTATTCTTGGTAATTGCACGAGATCAAAATTGAAGAGTGAAACGAAGGAGACTTGTACACTGACAAACACCGAAACATACTATTCGATAAATATAAAGCATCCCTAATCGTCTTTCACTTCCCTTCGAGAAAAAGGAAAAAAGAAATTAAAGTGTACCGAGAAAGTTCGATAAGAACCTTGAAAGGTTTCCATATAAGACGGCAGAAACCTCAGAAAAATCGCACCTTGAAAGAACTCGTTACCCTCTCCACCAAAGCGACATTTGTTCATTCGTGTTGCGCAATTTCATTTAAAAACCAGATAGCTACTCTACACAAAAGGACCGTAGGAGAAACTCTTACCGAACCGTCTGGTAGAACCAAAGATTTTGCAACTTCCAATAAGTACCATTGTCTCAACAACGACCAACTCGAGTTTCAATGGATTCCTATAATCGTTCCCGCCGTCTTATAACAGAAAAAAAAAAAGAAAAAAAAAAGGAATCCAGAAAACCTCTTCCACGTTAGCCACGAGCGAACGATAAATAGATCTTATCGCATTAAATTGAAGGGAGGAGGACCGTCCACGAGTACTAATCGGCTACGATTTTTCCCGAAAAAGGCAGCCGGTAGGGAAAAAAGGACGATTCTTCGGGGAGTTCTCGAATGAATCGAGCAATCTTGACGTCCTTTGTTTTCGAGATCTGCCACTTGTAAATATAATTACCCCAGGCTCCTCTTGCTAGGCTCGTCCTCGAGCCCCACCTCCCTGGGTACTTCCACCTGGCCCATCCCACCGTCTCTAATTTGATTCCGCGGTTGTTTTCACCCACCTTCGCCGCCTCCTCTCCTCTGTTCTGGGCTTCGCCCACGCATTGTCTCTTGTCTCTTCATTCAAATTACCCTCCGCTTTCCCATTCTCGCGCCGCTACAACCTCGCCCTCCCATTCCTCTCTCTCCCCACCTCCACCTCCTCCTATCTCTCTCTCTCTCTATCTATCTACCGCCAAAACCCCACGGGCGTTTTCACCCTTATTGTTGCGGTTTTATTGAATCCGCCTGTGCATTGTCTGCGCGCGAGCGAGACGCGGCCGTTGTTCAAAGAAAATTGGCGCGCAGTTCGAAATACGGCCGGATATATCCGTCTTTCAACAAGGCTTTCCCTCGGCGCGGCCCCGATGAAATCGAGTTTCACGGCTGCGTAAGTACGGTCAAAAGGTACACTACGTCGCCACGCTGTTATTGTACTTCGGGTTGTACGTGCACCGCGGTTTTATCTTTTTACCAGTTTTTACAGTTACACTGTGTGCGCCTGTCTTTTTTTGTTTGTTCTTTTTCCTAGCCAGTTGTCAAACCGCGAAATCGTTATCCGAGGGGAGGGGTGGAAAAAATGCGGCTCGAGGAGAATAGAAGAACTATTACCCTGTCTCGTTCACGTGTGTTTTAGAACAGAATAGTTAAATGTATTATTCGGTCGTGTAATTCGAGGTACTCGTGTGTCGTTTGTAAGAGAGAGGCGTGCAGCCCGTATGGAATTTCCTGTAAATACGAACGACGTCGTTTTACGTACAACTCGGCGGCGATCGAGTGACCTGCGATGCCTACCGTTTCGTTCCATATTTCCCCCGGCATTGTCTCGTTTTCCTCGAATGCATAAATATGTAAGAAAGCGGAGTTCGTGCCGGGACTACGTTACACGGCGAAACGAAAGGAAATATTCGCTCGGGGAAGAGAATCTGTGCCGCCGCGCCGCGGCCGTGAGAGCTTGGGGGAAAGAACGTTGGTGAGGGGTGAAAGAGAACGAAAGAAGAGCGTTTACATATCAAGAATCAAACGGAAACCCCGGACAAAGTGTCAACACGCAAAGACGGATCGCCTTTATTTATTCTTCCATTATTTCCGCGTGTACGTTTCGCAGAGAAACGATAAACCAATGGGCTGCCTCCCCACCCTTCCCTCACCCTCTGTGCTACTGGTCTGCGAAAGATACGCAAATATTTTCCAATAAGTTTCGAGTGCATGTCGATAGGTCGTTTGAAATATTTCAGCGAGCAAAATCGGTCGTCGGGAAACAACAACGGAAGACACGATGGGCAAAATGCGGCGTTGTTACGCGGAGCAAAATAGGCGGGGAGAGGTGGAAAAAAGGGGTGCTTAATAGCCGGCAGAGACGCGATTGTTGATTCGTGTAATGAAATCAAGAGTAATCGAGAGGGCGATGGCTTTTGTCCGGGATGCATGAATTTTCGCCGAGCGACCATTAATTATTCGAAATTAAATATCCTTGGTAGGTTTTAATTAAAATGTTTACAATGTCGCCCGTCCGGATTACCCGCGACATTTTATCACGCCGATATATTAAAAAGGTGCGGATTCATTCATCACGACTGGATCGGCGCCTATCGTATATATATATACCTATACACTCCAAACGAGATATCGCACCGTGGGTTGTATCAAATTAAAACCTTGAAACGATCACGTGTTACGAGAAGAATATGAAGAAAAAAGAGAAGAACATAAACGGCAAGAGGAGGTGATTAAACTACCTACGTCACGGCGGTATGATAATTCGGTCTATCCGGGATATTGGATTAATGGGTTAAAATAAATGGTATTTTATTTTCTTTATATAAAATACCCGTAAGGGCACGACAGAAACTATACTGTATTATTTTGACATAGCAGTGCTTCTCGCACATAACACAATTCATTTTTGCTTTCTAGCTGACGCATTGTTATTAGTAATAATCCAACACGGAAATTACCGACGAATCAGCTTCCGCGAATCACACAACTCGTTGATCGCCAGCTTCCAAATTCAATAATGCAATTATGACGCGTACCGATAATATTCGTGTAATTAAAATTCCGCGCCCTCCGACTGGCGAGAGACTCCGCTCGTGCCTCTGCTACGCTACCGTGCTCCCTGACTCTTGTGAGCAAACGATTCTTGTTTGTTTTGCAAACAAAGGGTTTCTCGTAAGGGTTGGAGAGACTTCGAGCAGAGAGGAAGACAGAGAAGGAGAGAGTGGAGGGGCGAAAGTGAAGCGAGAAGAGGAAGAAGGAGGGGTGGAAAGTGAAAAGGGGGTGCTGGAAAACAGGGGCAGAATTATTACATCTTTTGTTCGAAGGCTCGAACCGCCCCATTTGCGGAATTGCGGATCGCGATCCGGCCGCGATTGCGACCGCTGAATGCCACAGGGTCGGCCAGGCTTTTGTTAGTTTTGACTAATTTCCGCCAGGTAATCTGCTTCAATTCGAATTTCCCCGGCCGTAATAGCGTGTTACATAGGAATTTGGTAAAATTGTCTATGCGATATCTGCATTCCTGATTAGTTTACGCCCGGCTGATAACCCCGTTATTTTCATCGGTTTCTCCTACATGAACGATTCAACGAATTATTCAATGTAATCGGCTAAATATCTCGTATTTAAAAAGAAAATCGATATACCTACCTACATTTGTACACGTTCGCGTTTTTACAGGAGATCGTATAACGTAGAGAACGGAATACGATGGATCGTAAAATTTTAATCCCTACGCGAGAGACTCGTAGGTGCAGCATCGACAAAACCCAACCCTTGAGCAAGTTTAATTCTTGTGGGTCCCATCGGTGACTTTATCGCGAGAAATTGCCACGGTCCGGAAACCGTCGTTACAGCATCGTTACCGTAAGAACTTACTGCGAGCATTGTTACGGCTAATGTTACCGAACTTGGTTAACTTTCAGTTTTACCGCCGATTCGGATTAAGAATTTATGATAACGGCACCGACTCTCTTCGGTTTATTCCTCGCCACGGAAGAGTCGAGAAAACGTTTTCGAGAGACACTTTAATTACCATCCCGTTCCTACACATATACACACACTTACGCTTCAATAATTATCTCGACGAAAGAATAGCTCAGCCTTGAATGAAAACGTGAACGAAAATGATTTTTTTACTCGCTGCAGAGGTATCGAAAAACGAAAGAGAAGGATAAGAAGGGAAAAAGGAGAATATAACGCAACCGTGCCGCCTTGAGGAACGCGAGTAATCAGAGAATAAGCGATTCAAGACTGCGGTTGGAACTCAATGCATCTCGGCTAGAGAGCCTGTTCTCGTTGCCGTATAATTCGATCCGTGCATCGTATCACCTTACCGTCGATTCGATAAATCGGACGACCAGCTTGGACGCGACGTCGACGCAGAGAAACCGAGTAGTCTCGTAGGAAACCGAGCATACTGGTCTCATGTATCATCTACTTGCGTGGATCGGCGCTTTCACCGGCAGTCAATTACATTAACGAAGAAACACGGGGTGACAAGGCGAGGCAAGAAGAGTCCAGGAACAAAGTCGGGAACTTACAGCTTCACCCTCTGATAACTTTGCTATATTTTCCCGCTTCTATTCCGCAACTGTGTATAAGTACATGGTTGGTGTGACGTTACACGAGTTCCTCGAGTCGCCTAACTTCTGTTAATAACACGACGAGACGTTAATGTCGTCCGATTGAGCTAGACGGAGTTGAACGGAGGAAACGCAACGAAGGCTACCTATTTCATTTTCAGACTGTGCCTGATGAAACGTGCAAAACTGTAAACATTGCGTTACATTCCTATTTTTGTCAAATATTCCGTATGTTGTACAATTATCACTGTCGAGACTTTCGGGTGTAAGCCGTGTCCTTGTGGAATTATTTTCCCAACGTTTCGCCAGCATTGCAGCTAATTTCATCGGGAGCCTGAAGAATAAGGACACGGCTTACACCCGAAAGCCTCAACAGTGATAACTGTGTGATGCCGGGCCGTGGAAGCCTCAAATCTTTGATACATGAAAATCAATTGTTACATATTGTTAATTACGTTCACATTGTAATTACAATCAGCCGATCCCGATCGATCGGTTCAAGAATTGGTAGCAGGGGAGAGTCGGGGAGACACGAACGTGGGGTAATTGCGAATTCGAATATACATACCCCCCACAATCCCTCCTTTTGCCACATGATCGCTCTTATCGAATGCAATGCTAGGTCACTATTGGAAGATTTATGCTCGTATTTGACTAATTTTTTGGAAAAAGTAAAGTAAGTATAGCTTTTGCATGCATAATTATCTTAATAGTAACGTTCAATGCTAATAGGTGATGCGTTACGATTGCTTGGCACATCAACAAGCTGTTTACTTACCAGGACAGTTAGGAAATCACGAACAGCAACGGTTTGGTTTTTCTATTAAAAATTGGATTTACTTTAAAATTTTGTCAACACTGCAACTACCGACCGGGTCAATGTAACCCATTAGCAACTTCCCAAAAAAAGCGAATGTTCCGTACTAGTAAGAATTATCGTTTGTAACTTTCTCGCTATATTTTTTCCATATACAGGGTGTCCCAGGTTTTAATGGCCAAACGTTGTCGGTATATTCACGGGTCGAAATGAAAAAAAATGTTATACAAACATAGGTCTTTTAGAGCTTGGTTAAAAAGTTATGGCGGTAATACGAAATGAAGGAAACAATAGCAGACTCGCGGTTACTGCGATGTAATACAGAAATAGATCGTCAATATTTACGTTTACTCTGTTTATGCAAGAAGCAACTAATACTCCATCTCCATGTTTATGACAATGCAAGATTGACATCAGAAAATATCAGAATTTATTACTCTGCGAATTTCGTTATAATTTTGTTTCATTTCAGTAAATGCATCGTTGATTTTTTCAATTCATTGCGCGATCTTGTAAATATCATTTACCTTCATTTCGTATTAGCGCCGTAACTTTTTAACGAAGCTCTAAAAGACCTATGTTTGTATAACATTTGTTTTTATTTCGACCCGCGGAATATACCGACAACGTTTGGCCACTAAAACCTGGGACACCCTGTATACTTCTGTTTGTATCGACACGAGTCTAATTTTTTAATCACGTTTTAGTTACACAAAGATTCACTTTTAGAAAATCGCTGAAAGGTCATTTTGACCCGGCGGGTAGTTCTGGTGTTAAAGTTCACTATAAAAATATGTATGTAGGATTGGATTTAATGATAGGAGGATAGTGCGTGATCTGGGTTACTTAGTATCCACACAGTAAGTTCTTTTTTAGTCTTTATTATTTTTCTGGCTCACGAGGTGTACAGTTTACTTATCGCTCACTGACTATCTGCTTCACTGACTCTGACTCTCCAAGTCACCTCGCGAGCTTCTTTCTCACCCTCTTCTTTTTCCTGATTGGTTACCCCCAACTTATTGGTTGTAACCAATCAGGAATTTTGTCTTTAACCCTTTCGCGACGGCGGAACTAGGCATCGGTACGCCACTAACGAACGGGTCGTCGTGCCATTAGTGCACACCATGAGTGTCTCGCGTTTTTCGAGCTCCCAGTGTGTCCGTGTAAAATCTTAGAGGATCCAGTGTGAAGCATTTAGTGGATGCCGGATATAACCGGCGCCAGTCGCGAAAGGGTTAACCCGCCGCTAGTCCTTTGTGCCCTTGGCGCGCTTTTTCCAGGACCGCGGCGAATTATGGTGGGGGCGTATTGTCCGCTGTAGCGCATTTGTTTTGAGTTTTCTCAAAAATAGCTTTGCTAGCGAGCCCGTCATAAACCGTGTTGGTCGTCCGCGCGGCAAGTGCTTGCTTCTGCACTACAGCTGGTCGCCACATACATACAGATAATACGTGTTTGTATTGTATAAACGATAAAAAAGTTATCACCTTTGTAGTATTTTGTTTTGTTCAATTTTTTCCTTAGATGTTCGTAATTCCCCTACTCTCCCCGACTATCTTGCTCGTCACTGTACACTCCTCTTCTTACTTGGCGCCGTTTTACCCCCCTTCGAAACCATTCGAATTCTCGTTCCGCGACCGGGAACAGAAGACTATTTTAACCCTTCTCTTCTTCTTTACGTCGTATAATCCTTTCCCTGTGGCGGGCCTCTCTCTTGGCGGTCGGTATAATCGCAGCATGCCGGTGTTCCCGCGGGAGCCGTTGCTCTCGACACAATTCCACCAAAGGATGAAACGACGAAAAGTTTAATGAGCCCGCCTACCGCGTGTCCTCCGTTCCGAAAATTGCCTTTTCCTTCTCTTAAAGACCTTGGATTCCGGATAGCCAAGCTACGTCGGTATAATTGAGTCGTAGATAGAAGGGTGGAATTTTGTTTCAACGAGGAGAATCGATGAAAACAGAGATCGACGATTGATCGGAGATATTGTTGAATGGATGAGCTCGCTTATCGCTTAGGACACATATGAGCAACCCCCGGCCCTAATCTATCTCAGCGAAGTTCGTCTTCGATCTTCACGTTAAGTTGTTACGTCGTTCGTTGTATTGTAAAATTTACGTAGAGCTTTATACCAAAGCATTATATTATAAATAAACGAAATACGAAGTAGCAACTTGTTTTAATTCGTTTAATATTCATTTATTGTAGTTAATAATTTGGGCCGGCCCTTCACTAGGAGACAGAATGATAATTTGGCCCCCGAACTAGGAAAGGCTGCCCATGCCTGGTTTAGGCGTTTTTGTTATTTTTAATTTTTGAACATGTGCGCCATAGATTAACGATTCTGGTCGATAATCGGCTGATGAAGAATGGGTTCAGCGGAAACCATTTTTCTTTCGTTTTTCGCGCTGGAGAGCATCTCGTCAAGTGTGCGATGGAAAGTGCGTTTCACTGTATCTAATATTATATATTATCATCGTTTTGTAATCGTTAAAAATTAATAAATAAACAGTGTAACAAGCATCAACGAAGACGGCGACAAAAATTTCCATTCCGCGAGGAAGTGAGCGGGACGACTCTCTATCCTCGTCGTCAATCGAATAATCGCGAAGCGATAGAAGCTTCCAGAACAAACTAGTTCGCGATCCGCGATAGACTCGCAGTTTTACGCGGAAGTCTCGCGGTTTCGCGCGAGAAGCCACTTACGACGCGACTTGTTGATAAGCCGCGCTTCATTAGCCGTGGACACGGCCAAGTATTCTTGCTGTACTCTGCTGGGAGAGAACGAGGTATTACCATCGGTCGCCCTTCAGAGTGGGAGAGTACGAAGCCTAGCTTTCGGACGCCCTTACAGCACAGGAGAGTACGGGGACTGACACCTGGGTCACTCTCTGGAGGAGAGAACGCCTGGACTATCCGCCGGTCGCCTCTGAGAGAGGAGAGTACCGGGAAGTTACCCGGACGCCTGAGGAAGCTCGGAGAGGATTGCTTAGTACTTCTGCTGGTATGGAGAGAACGGCTGGACTATCCGCCGGTCGCCTACCAGGAGAAGTGCGGGTGGACTCTCCGATCATACGCGTATCGCTTAAATAGTGTGATAGGAGAGTACGAGAGCTATACCTGGGTCGCTCCTGGAATGGAGAGAACAGCTGGACTATCCGCCGAACGCCTTCCAGAGAGTAGAGTACAGGAGGCTCACCGGACGCCTTCCCACAGTAATTGTTATAAATCGTTTTATCCGTTTCGTTAATGTTGTAACGGGAGAGTACGGCTGCTTAAAGCCGGACGCCCGAAAGCAAAAGCAACAGCTCGAACACTGCATTGATTTGTTCGAAATTATTTTGTACCAAACATTTAACATGTATCGACGAAAGATAAATAAACTTTTGTATGCTTTTTCCCAGATACCAAAGATTATCCTTGCATTCCATAAAATCCTACTACAACAGATATTATCGAGGAACGATAAGAATGACGATAAGAATGATCTGTTGTAAGAAAAGAGGAGCGTGGAGAATAAAAATTTTGTAGAAGAAAAGACACGTATCGATTGTAGGTTGTTCAGAGGTAAAGTTTCACGACTGTTTTACAGCATTTCGAAACATAAACGCGACTGGACACTAATGGACCAGCTTAAATATGTAAGAGCAACCTGCCCACCGGGTAGCGGGTAACAATAAACTAACACTTAAGGCGTACTCCAAGGCACAATGCGAAGTCACACTCTTCGCGCTAACGATCTCACCTCCGAGCTTCAAGCTTCTTGCACCGCCGTCTCTCTGGAGACTGTGTTAACTGGTGCGGGATAGAGGAAGCGCGAAAGAGCAGCGAAATATTGGCAAATATTTGTATGTGAATAAAATGCTAAGGAAAAAGTGAGAATATAGGTACGTACATGTTGGTACTGGAGAAAAAAGGAGTAAAAGTCATTTTCAATTGGAAGAAAGTACGCTTATCCGGTGAAGGTGAGACCAATGGACTCGCACACCTGGATTTTTTAAATATTTTGAACAGTTCTTGAGAATTCTAAAATTTGTTTTCTGGCAAATATTTAAATGCGCCGACGTATACGTATTTCTGGATAAAATGGCAAGGAAAAAGTGAGAATATAGGTATGTACATGTTGGTACTGAAGAAGAAATGAATAAAAATGATTTTCAATTGGAAGGAAGCATTCTTGTAAGGTGAAGGTGAGTTCAACGAACTCTTCTTTCGAACAGTAGGTATTGTACTTAAGGACTCCAAATTTTTTTTACGAATTTTTCTATTGTATCGACTGAATTGTAAATCTTGAAGACATTTTTGAAGCAAAGAAAACATTTAAATAATTTTATTGCGCAAGTAAAAAGTAGAAGTCCATCAGACGCTGTAAGCTATCTTTCCAGAAACCTCCAGATTCGTGTATTAGGTGTACCAATTAATTCGGTGCCTTTTTTCGCAAACTTCAATATTTATTTAGAAAAAAAATCAAACACAATTTCAATATTCATAATAATTTCCATTACTTTCGATGACATTTTTCTACTCAATAGTCAACCGACGAATGGCCTTTAAAAAATTATGGCGATTTTCGATCCATAAATCTTCTCTCATAAAGTGAAAAAAATATCTACATAGATTATATTTTACGCCTACAGAATTAATTTAATCCTGAATACAACCCAATAAATAAATTTTCAAAAAGTTCCGAGTATTTCTGAAAATCTATCCTAAAATCAAACTATACCCTTTACCAAAATCGCGTGTTAACGCTCGTACGTTCCAGCAAATTCCGACTGTCTGTCTACGTTGCATAATTAGACTATCCGGATAAGGATTAACAACGCTACAGTCTGGTCGTGTAATGGGAAATTAACAAGCATCGCGCGTTGCATCGAGATCATTCGTTCGAAAGGAACAACGCGAGACCGACGCGCGTTTTACCCACCGCGTCATAAAGGCTAACAATGATGGAAATATTAGTTTTTAAAGCCGCGCAGGGTGTCGTTAACGGTCCAAGCATTTCCCGTTCGCGAGCGAAAAGTTGCTGCCCCCTCGTTGCTCGTCGCTTTTCTTACGCCTCGCGTTTATAGGCCTTCGTGAGCTATAATTCCTTTTTTCCTTCGTACGCTGCCTTGTGGTACGCGGGGAAGAAAACGTGTTCCCATTCGCCTACTTTCCAGCGAGTTATACGACTTTTGCGTTATAACGCGCGTCACTGTGACTCTCGAAAGCTTCGGGAAATAAGGTTTAATTTCGCACGGAGACGTACTGTTTCACGTGAAAGAAGAGAACTTAATCTTTAACCCTAGTGCGGTCCTCGGGTCTTTTTCTATCCATCGCCTACCCTTTTTTAATAACTCTTTTTGAAAACTTGACGAAATATTAAAATTGGGTCCTTTTCGACCCGTCGTTTTCTTATCTTTTTAATCAAATTTATGTTTCCTTGACGTTTTATTATAATTGGGTCCTTTTTGACCCATCGCTTTCTTATTTTTTTAATAACTATTCCTGTTATCAAGTTTACGTTTCCCTAACGTTATATTAAAATTGGGTCTTTTTTGACCCGAAGACCTGAAATATATCTATAGTCGAGAAGAAGCACGCAGTAGGGTTAAGAAGGATCAATTTTGTTAACTTTCACGACACAACCTTCGGATATTCGAAACGAAATTTCTATTCATACACGTCGAATCGAATCGCAACTGAGCTTTCCTCGTCCAGGTATCCTTAAATTTGGCCGTGCTGCCTTTTGATCACGACGGTCGATAACGGCGGTCATTATAAATTTAAGCGCTTTTAACAAAAGCCACGTTAGCTCACAGCCGTTTCGCACGCAAGCAGCACTTTGCATGCCGCATTCCGGACGACTTGCCACCCTTGTTTGAACTGGCGAACTGGTGTTGCGCTCAAAGTCCGAATGCATAATTAATCGGGTTATCAATTAAAGGAGCACCGCCGCGATTCGTGACCGCTTCGTACGGCCGGATCGCTTTTATACGTCGATATTCGATCGCGATACCGTAAACGGAAACGCGTCTTTGTGTGTTTTCGCGGTGACGGGATCGAGTTGTTACCGAATGACTGAAATTGCATCGACCTAGATCCCAAAATTTCTCTCGACGGTCTCACGCCGACAATACTGCGAGCGAACTTATTTAACCCTAGTGTGGCCTTCGAGTCTTCGACCCATCGGCATTTTATTTTATTTTAATAAACTTTGCAGTTATCAAGTTTATATTACCTTACAATTATATTGAAAGTTTATTGTCTAGGTCCATATGGAGTGATTTTAGCGAAAATTGTTACACGTAAGGTCTTCGGGTCTTTTTTGACCCATCGCCATTTTGTTTTTTTAATGACTTTGTCAGTTATGAAATTTATGTCCCCTTAACATTATATTAAAAGTTTATTCTCTAGGTTCATATGGCTTGCCGATAGCGAAAATTATTACACATGAGGTCTTTGGGTCTTTTCTGACCCAATTGGTTTTATATCTTTGGGTCAAACAAGACCCAAGTGTATGGTCGAACGAAAGAACGCACTAGAGATAAATGCATTAAGAACGCACTAGAGATAAGTTGCACTCGAACTTGAATCAACAACGAAAGAATTTTATTTTGATATTTTGTTTTCTTTTAGAGTGCTTACTAGACACGAAAATATGTTGAAAAGTTTCACTTCTACATTTTTCGAAATATTTCGAAATGTTCTACTATACTCTACTATATTTTATGAACTACATGGTATACTATGGTATGTATACTATTTTTCGTGAAAATTTCGAAGAAGATTCAAACATAGAGTACTCAATTATTTCGAACAATGTACACGACACGAGCAGTTTTACGTCTTTAAATCGATGATATACGGTTGACGAGAAAGCAACCCTTGACGATCGACAAACGATCGATCAACTGAATTC
Source organism: Habropoda laboriosa (assembly GCF_001263275.1). Taxonomy (NCBI): domain Eukaryota; kingdom Metazoa; phylum Arthropoda; class Insecta; order Hymenoptera; family Apidae; genus Habropoda; species Habropoda laboriosa. The sequence continues at coordinate 581,073 of NW_017100261.1, read as the reverse complement.
TCATTGGTGGAACGGTACGGAGGCATGTAAACTCTGTTTGAAACCGGCGAACTCAATCATTCTCTCTGTTCTACGACACGGCAAGGACCAACACGGTCTGTGTAAATACAGGGAGCCGAGTGCACTTTGCTCGATATTTAATGTGAATGCCAAATCCTTCCGGTGCATTTTCGATTAGACGTGAGGGGAATTGAATTACACGCGGTTCTTGCGTCAAGTCTTCCACGATTTTTAAATGATTAATGACATTTAGGGGAAAGCTTTCGATATAAGAAAGCTGACACGAAATCTGTATGAAATGTGAGAAATATTGCGTCGTATTGCGTGCCACGTTTTTCCATGAACAGTTTAATCTGAACAGTGTATGAAGTACACTTAACCTTACCTCGAACAGTCGTCTTGGCAAAACATCCTCAAGTGGAAACTACGGTAAGCACGTAAAAGCAGATAACCATCACTTTTAACACGTAGTTAACGCAAACTATAATAGATTGTTATCGTAGAAGTATATAGCAAGCGATAAATATATACAGAACAAGCAAAATCACACAATTACGTTAATTTTACGACCTTTTTGTGTTAACGCGTCACGCACATTTCAAATCACCTATTTCAAACTAGAAATTAACTGACGCTAGTAGCGCACTCTATGCACGAAGAAGGAAGTGTCGTGTCCTTACTATTACATGGTAAACTATGATGGCTTGTCATTGGCTGATAAAAGAGTATCGATTTTATTAACAATGTTCACATTCTTGTATTTTATAGTTTATCCATGTTACTGTTAGTTTGAATTTTAATTTGGCGCTGGGGAGTAAACGCGTTGAAAATGTGTCGAATTTTAAAGTTTGTATTTGCGACGGTTAGTAATCGTTATCGACATTCTGAGTGTTTTAAAAAATATCGTGTATTTTGAATTTTTAATATTGGAATGAAAAGTGGAAAACACAAGTAATTAGCTTGTGTACTGAGAAGAAATGAATCAGGTAAACGAACTTTCCCTAGACCTCTAGACTTGACACCGTTCACACTCCCTTATCAATAAGAGGTAAATCAACAAATGATAAATACGACAAATGCGTACAGTTCTAATCGTAAAAGGAGTTGAAGCGTAGTACATTTACTTTTTCGACCTTGGGTATAGTTATCATTTTTTCTGATCCACTTTAATGCGCATTTCAGGTGTTGCGCATATACGAAGTATTGACAGTTTCCCGCTAACTGACTGTTTGAGAAACAGTTCGTCGAAATTTAAACTTACATGATTGATGTTTGGAATGTATCTTTTTGTCATTCTACAGAGGAATTTTTATAACAAATGAAAATAGTTTCAACATATATATGTTCATATACATATTCATAGAAATTAATAAATTAAATCAATGATTTTTCAAATTTTTATTACATTATACATTAGTTGATGGTATAATACTATAGTTTATTTTTCAATGAAATTTCATGGTATTACAATAATAATATATATTTTTAAATTTCATTGGTCTACAATTTTGTTGCGACATTCATTCTCGATGTTGGTCAAATTAGTAGCGTTTTACTTGCAACAGTTGCACGAGGATTTGCAGTTGCATGATTTGTCAGCCTGACCTGTAAAATAAAATGTGAATTCAAGGTTAGGAAATATTTCATGACACTTTATTTGTAACAGAATATGCGTACAACAAAGTAAATTAATCGTGACAAAATGTAAGATCAAATCATTCGTAACTTACAAGTTCGTCGTAATATTTTAAGAGCAATCCTTATGAAGAAAGCAGCCCTTGGAAACAATAGAAATCGTTCTCTCCCTAAACCGTAAGCTTAACTGGACCGTACAGCGAACTGACATTAACTACGGTCACGGTTAAACGGTCATTGCCCGCGTTTACAAGAAAAAAGGGGTACAGTCAGCACGAAAAACTGTAACTACATTCCTTCGAAGCAGCTTTCGTATTTTATAGAAATAGTAAGAGATGTAACATGAGTTTTGTCACGAATAATCTTCACTTGAAAATTCAAATTGATATATCGAAGACAATTTAAATTAAATGTAATTACCTCCGCATCCGCAGTCGGAGCACTTGCACTGGTCGCTACACTTGCAGTCCTCGCACTTGTCTGTAATAAGAGAAAATGCCTTAAATATGAAATAGAATGGAACTCGGAAGATTTATAAAATATGGTAAACAATTTTATAGAGGAACTTTTTATGTTGTTAACTGTATGTAAATTGATCAAACTCTACAATTGATCAAACTCTACAATTGATCGGCCGTCGTAATGGCCTTTGATGAATAAATTATTTTATTACTTCCTGCAGAGACCAATAATGCTAATCGCGTATTACAAACGTTTCAAGAAAATTCCGTGTGTTCCAGGAATTTCCAATTATTAAATTCCCCGTATTCATTCACATAGAACGTTCGTATGAAAACGTTAAAATAGTTTAATATAGTAATTTATAAAAACAAGAAAATATAAGTGAATATTATTACGTTGAAAAGATATGTCATTGAAAGAAATTTAAAAAATTAATAACAACAATTACAACTAATAATGACATAAATTAAATAAAAAATAAGCATAAAAATTTATATATGAAGGTAAAGAATATATATTACAAACGTCATATTAAAAACATTAATAATAACATATATTTCGCAATAATTTAATAAATTGCATATGTTAGAATTGCACCAGAAATGAACTGATTTCAATTAAAGCAATAGAAAATTATTTAAAAAATGGTTCTTACCTGTGCACTTGTCGCAACCTGGTCCCGGCATTTCGTTTTTAAGTAGAATTACTTCACGGTCAACCTTTCGAATTCTCTGAAAGAACAATGATCACTTGTCAGTTCCGCCCAGCTCGTTCGAATTTATGGATCGTCCCCTACCATGACCACTCATACTCCAAACTGACTGAACGGCGTGTGCAACGAGTATCGTGCGTGCCATGCGCAAATCAGGAGTGTACTCATTCAAACCGATACCATTCTGCAAATTTTAAATCAAAAAATTTCCAACGTATATTTTTTTCTATATCGCATCTGAATTTTTACGTATTTTTACCTTAACTTTACAGTTTTAAAAAATGGACATATTTTTAAAAACTAATATTGTTTAAAACAATAGTTTCTCAAATACAGCTATTTGAATTTTTTGCGGTAAAAATTTGCGTCACATTTGTTATGATGATAATTTTTCAAGTGTTGTAGCACAAGGTGTGCTTATAAAAATTTTGCAACAGAATCACGAGAGAAAAATAATATTTCAAATTATTCGAATATATTACCAATTTTTCTTAGGAATAACATGTAATAATACTTCTGTCATTTAAAATCATACGTGACTATTCACACGTACTTAAGTTTAAAAATCGCGAGCTAGAATTAGAGACAGGGCATAAAGATACAGTTTACGTCCCTGAGTAAGCACAGCACGAGCCCAATGGAGACACGTTGCACGTTACACAACAGTAGGAGATAAGAACGTAGATGCTCTAACGATCGAAGCCGAGTGAATTCTAGAAATTTTACACAAAAGAAATGATCCAGTGACTCATATTGTAAATAGAGTAACGGATAACTGCATTTCTTTTCGCCTTTTCCGAAGTCTACTAGAAAGCACAGTTTAAAAAGTACATACTTTCACATAAACATGTATTTAATAACAAATAAATGCTGATAAGTTGATGGTAAATAACATGAAACTAAACGAAATTATATATAATTTATTAAAAAATATTGCTCTTTTCAAACATATCATTTATGGAAAAAAAATATGAAACAAGTTTATTGCAAGTACTAGAGACGTTAAACATTTTCCCGCCTGTGAATGAAATTCGTTTTACACGCTGTCTGTTCGATATGTATCGATTCATCTTCTGGTTCATAATGGATTTCATATTCTTCAACATTTCCTTTACATTTCCTCTTTTGTATTGTATTTGTCCGATCTAGAAATATTTTTCAAATACATATAAATGAGCTATAAACCTGGATATTCATATTTTTATATAATTAGATATAATTATATGTACCTTGATTTATCTAAAAATATAAAAAATGGAAATATTTTAATATATTTTGAAAACTTAAAAAAAATGAATACAAAGATATATACATACTGTTTTAACGTGTAAAGGAAGTTTATATGAAACCTTAGGAAGTACAAAATGACTCTTAGGTATATGATCATCTGACGTTTTTGTTTTAAGTACCTTAAAATAAAACGTAAACGAAATAAAAAATTTTAAACATACAATTTACCAAATTCTGATATATCTATATTTACCTTTTGCTTAGATGTGAAGTTTGTATGTACTTTAGGAGACAAATTAATTTTGAGAGACATCTTTTCTTGTGATATAGTTATACTGTTTGTTGGAGTATTTTGTTTTGAATTTCTATTTGGTGATGCTTTAGCATTCTCTTTCGTAGGAGTTAGCAATAATCGATCTTTTTTAGCATGTACATTTTTGATAAGTTGCATATCTGTGCCTTTTATATACATACCAACAGGTGATATTATAGTATTATAATTCAATCGATATAAACCCTTAGCATGCGGACTTTTCAAAATATGGTACTTTGCTGTGTTTTCTACAGGACTGTGCATAGTGGGAAAATATACCTTTTGTTTCGGACAATCGTTATTTGGTGGAGGTTTCCCTGGAGTAACAAAAAGTTTAGATTTTATACTTTCTCCTTTCTTTTCCTTTTCTTCACCTCGTTTCTTTGATAATGGTGACTTATAGGAATTACAAGGTTTTCTATTTGGACTAACAATATGGCTTATACATGGTGTTTTCTTTATATTTAAAGTTTTATGTTCCAAATCAGATTTTTTCATATTTTTGAGGCTAATTTCAGGTGTGCTAGGGTTTGAATTTTGAAATGACATAAAAAGTGGTTTCTGTTTTTCCAAATATGTCTGATAATCTTTACAGGACATCAAAGTTTTCAAAAACTTAGTTGCATCACTACTCAATGAATTTGATTCATTGTCAGTAGAAAATATAGGCGACAGTTTTAACGTTTTTTGTGCTTCTATTACATCAGGATCTTTATTAATTTCACTGAGAAGTCTTGCAGTATCGAGACATCTTTTTCGTTTTTCTGCTATACCTTGTAAAAGTGTCTTTTCTAATTCATCTGGATCCACTGCTGCATAATTATTTGTAAATTTCTCTGGCTTCATCTTATTGAAATTAGACTTCCCACTTAGATTTCTAGATTTTTTCTTAGAATATGACATATTCTCATACTCAATATTTTTTAACTTACTATGGTATTGTAATTTTGAGCAACTGAGTCCTGATTTGTTTAGCGAAGGACTTTGACATAAACATTTATCTAATAAATTTGTGGTAGTTACTATTGTATTTTCTCTGTGATTTTCTTCTGTGTTAGTCATATTTAAAGAAGCCATTTGTTGCTCACATATGCATTGGATTTGATTCATACTTAATAAAGAAGGCATGGACAAACTTTTACGTAAAGGTTTAGAATACTCTTTCTCCTCAGGAAATAATCTTATACATTGTGCCTCCAAGTGTTCAAAAGATGTATTACTAGATTCATTACATATATTATCAAGGTTTCCATTATTATTATTTCTTGATATTTTATTGAAGAAACGTCTTTTCATTATATCTATACCAGAAATAGGTGTAGTGGGTGTAGATGTACTTATAGATGAGGTTAACTTTTCATTTTTAGGAGTTTTGATATCAGCAGATCTATTACATGCAGGACTTGTAGGAATTTTCTGTAAGCATGGAGGTGTAGACATTGGTGATGGTGGCCACTCAGGATCCGACTCATCCTCAATGAATTTACACATTTTTCGAAATTCTGTTGTTAATCTGCTTAAATTTATTGCAGATGTATTAGATACATTATTATCATCATTGTTGATAATAGATTCTTCAATGATAGTCAAAAGTTTCTCAGTAAAATTTTGTGGTGCCTGTATAAATTTCTCTGACAAACGTTTTAAAACTTGTGATTGTGAAACTTCTTTCATTTGGTTAAATTTATTATCCAAAGAACAGAGTAGTATTTCAAATTTCTTTGCTTCATTACTCACATTTTTATCTTTACATTTTGTATCACAAATCTGTTTATCTTCATTTGCAGAAGTTGGTAAAGAAATAAACTGTGATATTGTTATTTTAGGTGCATTTTGTTCTAAGATTGAACTTATATTACATTTATTATTATGTATATTGTAATTGGAATCCCTTTTAGAACTTTCATTTATTGTATTGGTATTTAATTTGTTATGTTCATCTAACACTTGTTTCTTGGGTACAGTTGTCAATTTTGTAAACATATCATTCTTGTCCAACTCTTTATCCTTCTTAGAGTACTGAGGACCATTATTCTCCTTATTATCATCAATTTTACTACTTAAGTGTTCAGCTTGAAATGAATTAATACGTTCATTTAAATCTGGTGCAGATTGAGTTGCTGAGGATGATGTGATTGACGAAATAAACGTATTCTGTGCAAAAGAATGTTTTGAAGAGCTGCTAGCCAAAATAATGGAATGTTTACTGTTGCATGTAGTATCAGTAGATACATGGCTATTTTTACTTTTAACATCATCCAAACTGTCCTGAGAGATTGAATAAAGTGTATCAGAATCGATCTCGGAATTTGTATATTCTGAAAAAAATATTACTTGACTATTAGTTAATAGTACTTTAACATTTTAATATACAAAAACACACGCGTATCACGTTTTTATACTTACGAAAACTACTTAATGAATCTGTAAAATCGTTAGCTCGTCTTCGACGCCGACTCATTTTAATACCAGCATTAAGTATTCTTCACGCTCAATACTAATTCTACACTCACATTGTTTGAAACTACATTAAGATCCGTTAGGTACGTTACAGTCTACTTCCATTATTTCATTTCGAATTATCAATGGTGCCAATGTACCAAAAAAATAACTGTGCATAGAAAATAATCTATACGTTATGTTGGTACGATGGGTAGTACAATTTGAAGGTAGTTGCTTATTTATTTATTATTATGTGACACAAAATTCACCAGAGTAGCATAATATAACATTAAAACAATAAAATATGTTACTTCTAAATTTTTATACCATTTATATTTTTTGTACTTCTTTGTAACAAAGTCTGTTATTAAAGTAATTGAGTAAAACATAGTCTTCATGAGTGCAAAAGAACTACTTACATCAAATGCCCTTTCGCCTAATGCATACGATGCAGCATATGTAAAGTTAGTAAATACGGTACTAAAAGAATCCGCTGACAGTTTCGAAAAGGAACAAAAATGTATGTATATTATACTATTTTGTGATTGTTAATGTGAATCTTTCATATAATAATTGATGATTTTAGTTTTGGATAATGTTCTATTGAATCTTTACAATATTTTTGGTGCAGTATTTGAAAGGGCATTAGAGTTGTATGAACAAAAACGTATAACTCATATTTTTCCTTCTGAAACTGCTGGAGTTGCACCCCACAGTGAGAGAAACAATGCCAGATACTTAGTACAGGTTAAGGGATTGTCAGGAGCAATATACACACTTTTTCCTGATGTAAATTATTGTCTTTGTGCTTCCTTCAGGTAAAAAAATTTGTTGCTTTTCATGGGCAGTTATCACGGCAAGAAAAGTTATTATTATACATTATGCTTACAGATATCAAGTGCTAAGTGACAGGTCTTTGTTTACTTGTAAACATGTTTTAGCAGCTTGGTTAGTAGCAATTACAAAAGACAAGTTGTCTTATCAATATATAACAGAAAAACAATTCCAAAATCTGTTATTGTATCAAGTTTCATATGAACAACATGTATCCTGAGCAGGACAATTATTATTTAGTTGCAAAAGTAGGAAACCCTAAAACCATAGTTCAGTTATTAAAAGCAATTAATTTTAAAGAGGTACTATAATATTTGGATATTATATTTCATTTTTTAACAAAAGTGGAACATGGACTTAAAAATGTCCTAATTTTGTTTAGAGTGCTACATGTTTTGGAACTGAAAATGGTTTAAAACTAACAGTAGAAGATGCAAAATGTATGCAAGCTAGTACTTATATACCATCCCACGTGTTTGAAGAATTTAATTTAAAGGAAGATGTAATTTTTAGAATAAATTTAACTGTATTGGTGGAGTGCCTTTGCATGTTTTGGAGTAATATAAATAGTCAAGGAAGTTCTGTGGCTGTACAACTTTTTTATAAAGTATACATGAATAAGATCATATTATAAATTTTATAAGTCTAATTAATTATTAACAAGTAAAAGTTTTAAATAGGGTAATGGATATCCTGTAACTGTACTTATAGAGGAGGATGGAGTTATAACAGATTGTTCTTTAAAAACTCAGGATCCTGATGAGTTGTTAGATTTTCATCTTGAACCAGAAAATGTTTTAAATAAAGTAGTTCTACAAACTGAATTATTAAAGGATATTTTATCAGAGCTAGATCCAACTAGTGATTTTATCGAGGTAGAGCATAATTTAACACTTATATTTTGAGAATTTTACATTTCTACATTTTGATAACATTGCAGCTGCTTTTATCACCTTCTACACCTTTTTTTCGAATTAGTACAGCTGGTTTAGCTGGAATTTGTTATGTTGAATTACCACATGATGGTGATTTGATTGATAACTTTCAATGTACTTCAACAGCATCATCAAAGTACAGACTTTCACATATTAAACCAGCTATGAAGGCATTAGTATATGCAAATAAAGTTTCCTTAAGAACTGATACATGTGGATTGTTGTGTTTTCAATATATGGTTAAAACTGATGAAGGACATACTTGTTACATAGAGTTCTATGTAAGCATGACTCCTATATTACCCTTAAATGCATAGCATATAAACATCCATAATGTAAACATAGCATATGAACATATATTTTTTCAGATTTCACCAGTGATAGATCCTGATGAATAGGATTGTAAAAAAATAGGCTTGTAAAACAGTTAAAATAGTTCTCAAAGTTTTGTTTTTTATTCCACATCATTGCAATTAAAGTTACCCATTTATTGTATCAATCTTTATTGTATTTATATAAAAGAAATATTATCATAAAAAGTTGTTCAAAATTATTTTTATTTATTGTGAATTCGTTCGGTATACCCAATTATGGATATAACATACACGGAAGCATGTGAATTACATTCAAAGATGCATACAAAATATATAAATTTTCAACACTTTCAAAATGTTACGTAATAATCCTTGATGTATGTATGAATATAAAGTACTATTATATTCATACATCGTATTATATTGCGAAATATAATTTTATTTTAAAATAATATCAGCAACGTTTATACGTTCATACGTATTATTGTGCGTGTAGAAAAATTTTTTTTTTACATTTACCAAAACAATGTATTGCGCTTGAATTAGCAAGAACTGTCAACACTGTCAAACTTTTGATTCGCTGAGGAATAGTGTATCCTTAGTTAATAGTCTTGGATCTTGTACACTCTCGTGCACACAATGTCGTCAACTTTCATGATCTGTAACAACAAAGGAAAAAAATATTTATTTGCATGCTTATACAATATCCAAACATATTTTCATCGTATAGGCCAAGATAATACGATTCTTATTTTTTTTTTTTTAAGTGCCATTCAAGGCTTCGAAACGATTATTATTAACTCCATTATTGAACTTCTTATTAAATTGTTCTAGTCACGAATACGAGGATCACGCGGCAATTGGCGGACCTTTTGACCAATGACAAAGGCATTGTTATTATAGTTAGACGTTCGTTCTGTTATCTTTCTCTGTGTCGTTCAACCCTACAGAACTTCCATTACACGAAATGTAATTCAATTGAAACATTAAACTTTTAATTCTTTAATGAACGAGATTACGTAATTTATTATAGCTCAGCTTTTTATTAGATTTAACATTTACGATTGAGTTGAAACGATAATGAGTACATATACCGTTAAGGTACAAAGGTTGCGTGTGATTAAATTACACGATTCCGTTGTCCGTTTTTCCGATCCGTTTGTTTTTGTTTTCTTTTTTTTTTTTTTTTTTTTTAAATAATGCAGGACGTAAAATTATTCGTGTTTTTCCTTCCGTTTTTTTTTTTTTTTTTTTTTTTTTTTTTTTTTTTTAAATCATACGTACCGCTTTCATTTCTGTCGGCGTGAATTCTCTTTCAATGGTAGTCTGCTTCTCTCCCTTTTGTACTTGAATGAGTTTATTTCCATCTAAAGTGCAGACGCTCTTTACTTTTCTTCCGTCCGGCGTTTCTTCATCGAACTCCTCGCCCAGCTTGAATTTTATTTCAGAGTTCTTGAACGTGCTAGTCGTTTTCAACGTATAGAGTCCATCGTTCTCTGTTAATTCAACAACAGGGCTCACGCTGCTGCCCATTTTACGCGTCACTGTACCTACGCCTGAAAGAAAAGAAAAGAAAAAAACTTAAGAACACACAGATTTTTAAAATTAAAAAGAGAAAAAAAAACACTTGAAACCTGAGGCTCGATTTTATAGGCAGCTTAATACCACCTTGATGAACGTATAAGAATAGCGATTATTTCGAAACGATCGTATATCGTATACGCTTAAGATTTGAATTTCAAATTAGATCGAAAGTGTTCATCGCGAAATAATATTCTCGTGAAACACGAGAGGCTCTTTCTTACCTAACGCTTTCATAAACTCATCGAACTTTTCACTCGATTGAAGTTTGTAACGTTTGCCCAAAAACGCCGACAGCATTTTGAAACGGTTTGTCTGCACGATGTGTTACCAGCGAAAGCAAAAGGCGGACTGAACATCAGCGGTGCAATTATCGTATCTTATATTGTGAGTAATGACAGCGTCGCTCGCGGCTTATCAATTATACGAGAAACCGAGTCCTGCTTAATCAATATGCGAAATACAGTGCAAACTTTGAAGTTTGGACTTTCCTGTGATATTAGCTGTGTGTGATTCCATGATATGTTTTCAAAAGCATGACGACGCATCTCGTATCTTTGAAAACAAAAATTCTAACGTAAACGTAATCTTATTTGCCCGTGTCGAATTACACCGGATACAATGTCCGTAATATTTGTTTTCAACAGACTCTTCGCGTGTTACGGATACACGAGGAATTCACAGAAAAAAATCGTTTCACGTCTGACCATCGTTAGTATTAGTATTATCGGTATTCTTACTCATACGTGTCTGAGAGTAATTTTATTATAAATAGATCTGTAATATCATCTCGAGTCTGCAACAACATCTTCCCGCACATCCGTTTTGTGCATCGATACAATTTTCAATCTCCCTCGATTCGAGGAAGGAATAATTTATGTTCCTTGTCCGTATTAGTCAACACTTAAAACATGTGGGCGACGTCGATCAGAATGAGCTTGCAATTTTATTTAATTTCCGGTAACCGTATGAAATAACCGGTTGCAACATGGTTAGAATGCGAAAATGTTGCGGATGTGTTCATAGGGCTGTTGTCGTTTAAAACGCCGACGAATAAATCATTTGCATTTTACAACGCTGCATGGTACCTCGTTTTCTCTGGCGCGAGAGAGAGAGAGAGAGAGAGAGCGAGGGGGAGAGAGAAAGAGAGAGACCGAGACCGTAACACCACCACGTCTCTTATCAGACCAGACGGTCAATGTATTTTTATTAAGTCAACACCATAAGTACCATACGTTAGTACGATTCGACTGACAATTGCGATTTATTAATCTTGCTCCGGTAAATTAATTCAAGTGCTAAATTGGAGTACAATCGGACTCTCTGTCTGTGGCACATGGCGGGAATTAAGCGTGAGGTCAGGTCGTTGCACAGCCACCGGGAGCATAGTTCAACATATTAAAATTGATTATCTTATTTATCATTACAATACGTTGCCAGCCCTAATATTATAAATGAGACCGTTCGTCTGCGGTCGGATTGAATTTCTCAGTGTGACAGAACTGGCTATTTCGTAAATGTTAATCATATACACGTCTTATTCTGCCCGAAAATATCTTATTGTTCTTATCTTACGTTCAACTTCCGCTATGCTAATACAGATACATATCCATAATAAATATGTTAACACTTTCACCTAATGACTGTGGGTACTACTAATTATCATTATTAGATATAAATTTGTAAGCAGACGACCGGTATTGTATGCGAATGAGAGATTCTCATTATCCTTGTTACATATCACCTTGAGAAATTTTTTAATATCCGATCGCAGATTGACTGGAATGCCCTCCCTTATCGAACGACAAAATGTCGTCGTCCGATAACACGCACGACCATGCAACGATTTTCTAAATATTCCACTTGGCTTAGAGGACATTCGCGGTATATTTACAGCAGCCATTCACCGGCAAAATGATAAAGTCCGATATCGTAATCTCGCGATACGAAATTCGTGCAACGATACATGAGAGCAGCCTCTCGTGAAATTTGATTCGCTGTTGCATCGCGAACGGATAATTCCAGAACGCACAGAGGAATGTCCTTACGCGTTGGAACGCGATCGAAGGAACGGTGTGTTCCATTAATTCTAATACGTACCGAGCGCCTTCATGAACTCGTCGAAATTCTCGCTGCTGAACAGCTTGTATCTCTTTCCAGTAAACACCGGCATGACGATCGATCGAATTTGTCTGGACTCTCGAGAGCACGTGACTTGCGAATATAGAACTAAAGGACAATCGTTGCGGTCGGGGGACAGAGAAATTTGGTACAGATGGACCGATGTTCACTGTCTTCTCGCCGGCTCTAGACTGACTAGGATCCGGGAGGACGAACAACGTTAAAGGTATACTCTGTCTGAACCGGGTACACACCTCTCTCTCTCTCTCTCTCTCTCACCTCCTTCTCCCTTCCTCTTTACTACCTAGGTTACATCCTCTCTCGCTCCTTTTCGTTCACCCCCTTTTCGCCCTTCTCTCCCTCGATCGTTCTCTTTCTCTCGTTCGAGCTTTCTTCTCGCTCCTTTCATCTCCTATTTGAAAATCTTCCCTCTCTCCATACCGGCCGTTTCGTTCTCGCGTTTGGGCAGTCCCCCTCCCAGAATATTCGCAGCTGCCACGCCATAGCCGGTGCTTCGTCGTTGTTCTTGTACTCTATTTTTCCCTTTTTCCCTTTTTTTTTACCTTCGTTACACGTTGTCGTTAAATCATCCTCGCCACTTTTTACCTTCCACTTCTACCTTCGTAGTTATTTCCACCGCGAGACCATTCAGACGGTGCTTTTGTACGCGTTAGAAAATAAAACTACGTCTGAATAGGTGATAGGGAAATTAATGACTGAACTTGTGTTCCTGTAACTATGTACTTACTAGTCATAAGTATAGCTTCTTATTACCATCATTATTTGTATTATGTAGTAGCTGTTTGCTCTTCGAACCTTTGCTAATAAATTCATCAATTTTAACAGTGTATATTTTTTACGTCTATTTACATTTTTTACATCAATTCATACCTTGGACTGGATTCTAATTGGTGCGCAATCCTGCAGAAATTATTACCGCATTAATCATGGTCAATTATTCAACCGTGAGACTATGCGACGCTTCTGATCATGCGCAAATCTTCACCTAGCCGTACCAAAGTCCGTCGTCTATTGGTCGACGAGCGTGCGCGCGCCATGCGTCGACCAATCGCGTGATTTTATAATTAAACTACGAATGTAATTATTTATCGTAACACTCGAACACGGCAAATCGATTTAATCTTAACAATCTAACATTTTCCATCAGAAAAAAGAAAAAAAAGTGTAATATTTGTAACGCGACGATATCACGAATTATCGACCGATCGTAGATACCGATATCTACCAATCTTTTTCATCCGTTACAAAACAATTACGATCGATCCCATTTACTTTTGATTATTCGAATCGTTGTACAGGCATCTCTGTGCTAGATCGCAAAAGCGCGACAAAGGAGGTATTGCGTTTCATTCGACGGTCAGTCCGGCGTCGATTTTGCTGCGTTTGCCAAACGACCTGCCATGGTCGATAACGGCGCGGTAGAAACGCGACGACGTGGCCGCTGCGTATCCGCGTCCATTCCCGCTGAGCACGGTATCTACGATCGCGTAGCAACGCGCCACTTTCGACGTGCACGCTCCTCACACACACACACAACGTGCGCACACCTAGCGTGTGGTACGTTTGGCAACGTCGAAACTTGCGCGAATTCCGCACCGGCTACGCCGGGAACGCAACCCGATGTCTATTGCCGCGTTCTCTCCATTGACGAATGATTTTCGATCGTGTGTACTTATGAATGTACACATGCACTTGGTTGCTTTTTACGAAGTACCATAGTCACACTGAAACGTAATTGCGTTACAATTTAACACGCGAATTAAATTCGTTCAAGCGTCTAAGAAACGCTAACCGCCCTCCTCCCCGCCGGTGTGCTGGTTATCGCTCGATAACCGTTTCAGGTTTTCCGCGAGATTGCGTAATTGCACCTCGAACTTCCTCCACGATTTCGTGGACCGGCTGTCTATTTATAACTATATATACACGAGAAGGAGCACGCGTTCATCCAACGGCCGCGAATATCGGAATACCTCCTACAACCGGTTCCAGCCGATCACCGGTTTCTTTGGCTGCGTTATTATAAATCCGGTGCGGTCGATACAGTATCACCGCATTGGAAATGCGACAGCGGCGACAACGACACAACCGGCTAACGAGGACGCGTCGCATACATATGTATGCATACATAACCTAGCAGAGAGGAAAAGAAGGCGATTGCGGATGGCGGACACGCACAGGTTCCGCCGTCTTTTCAAGCCCCGGTTGGCCAGCTGTAGATTTGGCAACGCTGCGGCATAGCAGCGGCATAGATTCCGCTCCGCAACCGCAACCGCACGCCAGCCTAGCGCGCCATGATGCCAAACCAAGCTGCTAGCCGTACAACGGTTTCTCCGCAGTGACGCGCAAGCTGCCGGCGACGGCGTAGCACATACAAGCCGAAACGCTTGCGGGATTTATAAAAGAACGTTCCGTCCAAAAGATTCTACATCATTTATTCTTTCGTCAGTTTCTCCTTCGTGCCATTTTATCGTCGATCATATAGCACGGATTATTCTCACGTCGATACGAATCACGTATTCATTGACCGCGAATATTGGCCGGCTCGTGCGACCGTATACACGCTTGGATTAATCCGAATCGATACACCCGGTATCTCTCTCTCTCTCGTTTGGCCGTTGAAACACGATCGACACACTAGCTGGTCGAACCGTATCATCCCCTTTTGTAATCGGTATCGTTGTTTCAGAATATCGATTCATTTCTCCTCTCTACACTGTTCCACGTGGTTTTTCTAAAGTATTCTTTCGTATTACCGAGAGAGAGAGAGAGAGAGAAAGAGGAGATAAATAAGGGGAGAAATTCTAGCGGAAAATCTGGAGGGTTGTTTAGATCTTTTCGCGATATCCGATATGTTCGACACGGAGAAATTTATCGAGGAGATCGAGAAACGACCGGCGATATACGATGTGAATCGTAGCGAGTACAACGACCGTAACGCCAAGATGACCGCGTGGGACGAGGTCTGCCAGGTGATGGTACCGAATTGGGCGTGCTTGACGGACGGGGAGAGAAACGTAGAAGGTATACAGCCTCTTGCGATCGATCGATCCGGATTCCTCTGCTTGCACTTACTCGACCCTGGCACAGGCCGTCGTGACCGTACCCGCAGTCGTTTAAAATTAGTCTACAAGTTTTTTTTTTTCCCCCCCATTGTTCGCTTACATAATACCGTGTAGAGAACAACATCGATACGCATAACCGCGTGCTATCCAACGCAGCTCCCTTTAATTCTTCTATTATATACTTCTCGTGTTTATTAATCTTACCATGAAATCCTCTACAACAGGCGACTAATTTTCAGAGAAAAATTTACGCGGGAAATGGAGAAATATCCGTGACTATTTTATGAAAGAACTGAAACTTCAGAAATCGCAGAAATTAGGACCGTCCGGTCGAAAGCGAAAGAAATACATGTATTTCGATCAGCTGTTGTTCCTGATGCCTATGGTGGAGAATAAACGGTTGGTATATCCGGTCTCCGTGCACTTCGAACGCGATGATTATTCACGTATTTAAACCATGTTAGAAGCGTCCATCTAATAGCTAGTATGACAATGTATTACAGAAATTCTGGGACCATATTAAATAATTGCAAATCCGAGGAGAGCGAGGGTGAAATTGATAATCCTGTGATCGAGGAATACGACGTACCATTGGCCCATGCCGCTCCCTCGATTACGACCGGCAGAGAATACCTTCAACCGGGCGCCTCCAATAAAATGTGTCCCCGTTATCCGAAGCAGCTTTGCGAGACGTCGTTCACGTCCTTCGATAATGAAATTCACGATATCCTGTCGTCGCACAGCAGCCAACGGGTCGCGTACGACGAGGACGACTACGACAAAATGTTTCTGCTTTCTTTATTGCCGATCATACGGCAGGTACCGGAAGAGAAGAAACTCGACGTTAGGATACAGATGCAACAAGTCTTGGCCTTGGCGCTTCGTCCGCCGGACAATAAGCAATGATAGTTTTTTTTTCTTTCTCTCCTTATGCTACTTATGTTGCTCGATAATTCGTGTGAGTAAACACGACCAAGTGACCAGGATTGCCAGTGAGTATGCTCGTTCACGCGAAAAATCGATATCTTTATTTTCGTTCCTGCCAGAAATGGATATTACGTAACGAGAGAAGAAGCATACGTGTCTCGATTCAATACCACGGATAACGTGTTTTGGAGGTTTTCGACGGTTTCGAGAAGGAGTATACATGTTTATACTGCACCTCGGTTGCGTTCATTTTAATAATTGCCGATAACATCGTAGATAGTGGAGTGTTTGTGTCGTAAATATAGCGAAACCGCGATAATGTCTCGAGAAACGTTTCGGATGTAAAAAGCCTTGTATGAGAAGAACCACGATATAACGAATTGCACTTCGAGTACCTATACCTGTGATATTAACGCGAGGAAAACTACTTTTGACAAATGCAGAAACTGAAATAGGATTTATTACGGCGGCTACGTTACTGTACATCGGTAGAAATGGGTGATATAGTTGTTTTTCGCACATAGAACAATGATATATGTATTTTCGTAAACTTGCAGATAAATGTCAGTGATATATTGTCGATATTCGTCCTGCACGTACGGTGTATGGACGCGTTCCGCGAAATTATAACGAATAAATATTGCGAAAAGTACGTCGCGCGGGTATTGTTACTTTTCGTCGATACACATTTCGCTTGGGTTTCACGGAAGCGTGGACAGGTGGCAGCACGAGTACCACGTCTTCGAAACTTGTTCACTCTTGACATAACCGAGAGTCGAAGTACTTAATTTAGACGTTCAAAATGTTTAATTAAAATTGTGAAAACGAATTCCATTAATTCGCATCTACTTAATTTCAACCTTAAACGCTGTTCTTGTAACAGTATTTATCGTTAAACACGATTCGTAGTTGCTTATTTTGTACACATGGATTTTACGCATCAGTTTGGAATAAAATTCTTTCCAAAATATCCAACACCGTTGCATCCGTTATGTAATCCTCGCTCGTAACCTATAAATCATAATTTACGCAAACGAAGAATCCGACGTAAAAGAAAAAAGTTGGCCACATCGAGGAAACCATTATTCCTCGTGAAATTCAACGCTGACGCAAATGGTCGTAACATCATTTACATCTTGATACGACGAGAAGATTTCGAGGTGGCACTTTCGCTACGATATCAAATCTTATTAGAAGTTAAGAGGCCTACTTTAACGCGGTCATAATCGTCGTCTCGAAGAGGTTACGTATTTACCTTTCCACGCAACAAAGAATTAAACTTTAAACCGGGTAACTTAAGCCAATATTAACTAGGTAGACCAATGTTTGATTTTTTCGTTAGAATGCTCGTTTCTAATCTCAGCTAGACGCGTGTACATATACGCGAGGAGCAGTACAACGTTGCCAAATGGGGTACGATACTCGTGCGTTTGTCACAGTGTGTCATCTTGTTTGCAGCTTTATTTTTACAGTTTGCAAACTGCATTTAATTATCTGCCTTGCTCATCCTTCGTTTGGTGACGTTCTGTTTGCAGCATAACATAAAGCGGTATTCATGCGGGATATCTAATTATAACAGATAATGAGATCTATCCAGAATTCAAATTAACAACGTCCTGTTCTATTTTTAACCTAACGAACAAAAGGGACGAAAATACGCGGGTACCTTTGGTGTATATATATATCGAGTGTTATTCACTTCGTTATTTTAGCGACTCGACAGGAGTGGTGGTGGTGGCTAAATATCGATTAAAAATTCCATAATGCAAGAGACTTTGGTCTCTCCGCAATCGTTGCTCATTCCAACGTAATCCTTGCGTACGTAATCCCTATTGTGGATATAAAGCAATTTCAAACGAAATTTTGACCTGAATCCCTTTAACGAAACCTGTCGAATAAATTGAATTTCAATTCGACCGGACTATATTGCACGTTATAGTCTCCGTACTGTTCGTTTACCGAAATACCGATACAAAGTATACTTGAATGTAGATGGATCAACGCGTACACCTATTAACTCTTGCCTCCACACATTTATATAAAAAAAAAACCACCGGTCGCTGGTTTTCCATATAAATTACATAGATCACGAACACCTTTGAGCTTTACGATCGGGAACGGTCTTGTTTTATGACGAATACACAGAGTGACAAAGCCGCAAGAAATTTCGTCGCCTGTGACATTTCCTTTGTCATCGGGCATTTCTGATCGAAAAACCGCCAACAATGGAGATGCGTCGTTTTTACACACCATTGTTTCTTCCATTTGCATATAGTATCGCGGTACGTTTCGAAAGAAAGAATTACCTACGTGGTTCTCTCTGTACACGTGTAATTGGTTAATAGATTAACGGAACGATTTTTTTGCCATCGTCGTACTTTGTTACAGAATACTCTTGATTCATGTTTAATCTCTTGTAGATTTGGGTCAAGATCTATTGGAAAATGGGTTTAATAATAGCGTTCACTATATATTTTCTTAAATGTGTTTTTATTTGTATGGCGCGGAAGGACGTCTTTACTCTTCGAATTTCGTAGTCAAAGTGAAAGGAAACAAAAACGCAAGGGCAACTGAAATTCTGTTGCGCATTTGAGAAAAGGAGAGACCAAGAATACATCAGTCTATTACGTCTCTTTCACTAGCAGTGTTTCTCATATACATATATAACACAATTCATTTTTGCTTACTGGCTGACGCATTATTATTAGTAATAATCCAACAAAGATCTGATAAAAACAGTTGTATCGGTAAGAAAAATTACGTTTAATTCCAATTTTGGAAGATTGCCAAATTTAATTAATCTATGGTATATCAGCTTTTCTTACTTTCGATTTTAGTTATTAAACTGAAGATTAATTAATATAGGACTGAAATGGTAAATAGCTGACGCTTAGGTGCATAGTCAGGAAAACAAATTTTTACACTATTGCACTATATTTTTGTACCATTGCATTACTACCAGCCAA
Source organism: Habropoda laboriosa (assembly GCF_001263275.1). Taxonomy (NCBI): domain Eukaryota; kingdom Metazoa; phylum Arthropoda; class Insecta; order Hymenoptera; family Apidae; genus Habropoda; species Habropoda laboriosa. The sequence goes on along the minus strand of NW_017100261.1, from coordinate 561,518 downwards.
TTGTTTTACAATAATTATTGCAATTTTAAAAATTTATATTACGTGCACAAATTCGATGCTTTTTTACAAACAATCAAACACAATTTTAACGTTCAAAACAATCTCAATTATTTCTAATGTCCTTTCCCAATTTATCTAGAAACTGACGAATTTCCTCTAAAAAAAAAGTATGGCGATTTTGAGTCACCGAAGTCATCAAGACTGTGTGAATTAATTTCTACGTCTAGTAATTATCACACTTTTCTCACAATAATTTGGGAAAATTATAAATGGGAAAATTTAAGAAAAAATCAACCGCAATTTTTCTCCTCATCATAGGGACACTTTTTCATCGCCAAATTTCTCCTCCCATCTCGTCTTCCCTCGTCGTCGAAAATCGGGTTACAGAGGATTAAAGAGTAACGACCAACGCGTCTAACGCGTCGATCGTTGATTAAACAATAAAAAACAGCATTAACGGATCAGCAAGGTAGAATCGGCGACCGGTGTGGAACGTCAGCGGCGTAAACATGCAAGGGTTACCAGCAACTAGTGGCGTTTGTTGAAACTCTACCCTCGGTGAACCCTCCTTTCCCTCCCATTCACTCCCTCCCTGAATAGACACTGCCCCCCTCTCGATCTCCACGTATCAACCCCCTCCTGGCCGTTTTCTCTCACCCTCGCTCGCGTTCACCGTTCCCCTCTTCTCGTTCTCTGTCTCCTTTCCCCTTCGACAAGCGCGGCTTTCTCTCGCGCGCGCGTTCTTCTGCCTCTGGAGCAACTCGCAGCATCCATCGGCCCGCTCCGGACTTCAGTCCATGTCGAGAACGCGGCACCGCCGGGACCTTAAGGACCCTTCGACATTCACGAATCCTTAGACCGATATCGAGGTGAAAACCGATATCTCGAAAAAAGCCACAGTTCCATCGAGACAAATTTCAAATAAACCACATTATACACCGCGATTCTTATCAGTTGATCGACGCTGATTTCCTACCATTCGAACACCGATACATTCTTAGCGACACCCAAAAAATCTAAGTCTCTGTCGCGAGTAATCTGATGCTACAAGAGTACCAAAGAATCTCGACGATAACCACTCGATAAGCGTTTCCTATAAATCATCAAGATCCACTGGTACGTGGACACCGAGAAGGAGAGCCCTCGATTCTCCTCCCTCTCTCTAGAAAATCACTCGTTACTCGATAAATCGTGGTACACCCGGAGGATACAAACGATCTCGTGGTAAAACGGATGCCTCAAGGGATTAGAATTAGATAATCGCATTTGACGAGGATAGAAGGAAGACGGGCGAAGCGTGATCGTTGAGGGGAGGACAGGCGAGAGGGAAGAGGAGCCACGAGGGCCCGCGAGGAGACTGAAGAAGAGGGAATTCCCGCGAGACTGCCGGGGGTTGTTGCCCAGCCCCGGAGAAGCGGACATCGGGCCCGGATGTTCGCAAGGACGAGACGCCGGAAACGCTGCCACGTTGGAAGGGAAAATATTGACGGCCGTCAACAAGTTCCTTACGACATCCCCTTTGGTTAACAAGGTCAAATTACTCATGGTAAGTGTATTTTTTCTTTTCTCTCTCCCTGACATCTACACACGCACACCTACTGCGACTACAGTTCTCGACGTCCCTCGGTCTCTTTGTTCTTCTTCGCCATTGGCACAGTTTCTCTTCGACCTTATTGAGAAAAGTTGTTGGTTGCGCTGTCTCCGGCTCGATTGCGTTTCTGGTTAGTTCGAGGAAATTATTTGGAAGATTGGCGCGTGTATATAGTCGAACACTCGAGAGGCAAGATATTTATCGCATATTGGAACCGTTCTTTTCGGTTCTTTTTACCTTCGCGAGAGAAGCTTGAAGCAAGAAAATGGACTGGAAGTTTGTACGTATGAAATTGGAATCACATGGACCGTTTGCTTCCGGTGAAAAAATGTAATATTGACGTGAACATACGCTGAAACGTTCAAGGAATGGTGTTTCGAGCAAATTCCTCGCGACTATAATATCCACGGATCCGTGGCTATCGCGGTCTTTCGTTACGTTCCGTGGTAAAGCACGAGCGGAAGCTCGCGATGTTTTGCCACAGGAAGAAAGATAAAGAAAGATAACGCGGATGACGTTAGAGGAGCGGAGGTATGTTAGAAATGCGAGCAATTGAGCGGGCAGTTTTTACTACACGGTCGTTCTCCGCTCGTGGAAAAACCTTCGGATTCTTTCTCGGATCTTCCAGTTTCCAGCAACGACGTGGCGGGATTTTTCGTGTCAGTGAAATTGCTCGTGAACACTTTCGGCTCGTTTTTCCAACCCATGAATGCCACCTTTAACTGCGCACAATTATCTAACACCACGCCTGTTTGCATGTCGTTAAATCTTCTTCCACCGTTAACCTGGTACAAGTAACCTCTAACGTTCTTCTGCTTCTCTTCCCGATGTCCCGTTTGTCGTAAAAACGCGTGTCTCGACGCGCGTACGAATCAAGCACGAGGAACGATTAGAAGCACGGTGACTCGGGAGTTTCCGTTGCACAAGTGCAGTGATACGAGGACGGGGAATTTGGTGTTCTGCCAGGGGACGTGAATGTACACCTTATTCCAGGTATGAGCTCCGGAACAGGGTGAAAGCATCGGTCGTATGGTAATGCAAATCGATGATGCTCATATCCACGAGTGTCCTTATACGTGAATACTATGGCAATATGCTCGAGAATTGCATACCTGTAGATTGCTTGCCAGATGAAGCAATCGAAACACTCCATTTCCCTCGTTTTAACTTGTTGCTCAACCGTAGCTTTCTGATACCCCCGTGATATCCTATCCTACATTTATTATCGGTTTCGGGTAAATACCGTATCCCTTGTCGCCGTTGGCAAATCCCATGGAATTTACCACCGGTATGTAACCGAGCACTATGATTGGAATGATCAAAGAGACGTGGACGATAGTTCCCCGTCTTGTCAAGCTTTCGCCAACTTGCGTCCGTTTAATCCGTCTCCGGTCTTTAATTAAATTTATCCAAGAAACAGATCGCAGATTACTACGAACGAACAATTCAATTTCCCCCGGTTGGATTCGCGAAAGGAAACATTTCACCGATCTCCAGGGACACCGAGGCTGCGTGAAACCTCCGAGAATTTGTTACTTCGGTTATTTGGCTTTCGCCGTACACACTCTTTAACGTTTCCGTGTCTATTTGCGAGTAACGGTCTCTCTCGTTCGGACACTTGGATCCCAAAGCTCGCGAAACGTTTCCGTATTGTGCTCGGTTGGAACGGGACGAACCCTCGCAGGAGTTTCCCGCGTTCTCCGCCATTCTCGGCGTGCCATTATCGTCCACGAGTGTTCACCGCACGGCAACTCGAGATTCCAAGCATGCATGGTGTCATAAATGGAGACAAATGGCCGGATCGTGGGTAGATACGAGCCGGTGGTCTAAAAGAACGGCCAACTCCTGGCCTGAACTCTATTCCAAGCGGGCCCTTTTGAATAGCAAAGCGTAGCCCACGCTTGTTGGATAACAGAGACAACTAGGCTTTCATCCTCTCTCTCTCTCTCTCTCTCCCTCTTTCTGCTGCCAGTCTCTCTGTGCTACTTTATCAGTTTACGCGAGCCGCACAGTGGTACGGGTCAGGCTGTTGACTTCCAGAACGAGATTAGCATTGTGTTCTTTCACTTAGAGCTTCGCTGTGATTTTATCGGTAGATTGGACGTGGTTCTTATAGGGTGTGTCTTGTTCAATTTTCAAGTTCTTATTGCTCTACACCAGGTCGATGGTGAACTTCGGTTAACATCGTAAAAGGAGTCTCCGTTAAGACACTTCCTTACAGATGTTTGTCTTCGATGTGAGTTTAAAATTGGACACGTGTTACTATGCACCAGGCTGGGTGAGAACGATCTTTCCCCCGGTGAAGATAAGAAACTTTGACTTTCTTCGAGGAAGAACAACGATCGAGTTTAATAACGAGGGGGGGAGAATTATTATCTGGTATTTGTTTCGTAAAGTAACCGAGGTACTTTTGTTTCAGTGAAATTTTATAGATATACGTAATCTACGTTGTGTAAGATTATTATCGTCTAGTTAGGATTTTAATAATTTCTTCGATGAACACGAGAGCACTGATTTCCTTTTGGAGAAAAGCAGTGATCGAGTTTTTAATAACGAGCGAAAGGAATTATGCGTTGTTTAGTTTAGAAACTAGGCAAAGTGTTGTCCTTTTTCAAGTGAAATTGCGTTATTACTGTCTAATTAGAAGTCCAATAATTTCTTCCATCAATGATTCAACCACGACAGCACGTCAAATTTGTGCTCTACAATATTCCACGACGAAATAACCCAACTTTTCCGAGCCGCGTTTTCCTCGTTAATATCGTTCATTTGGAAATCGCGTCCTGTGACACGTGATAGGTGAATTATCAGCGATTTCCACGCGGACGAGATTTTTGTCAAGCGTCGAGCTACTAAAATGTCCATCGAAAATCTCAGCAAGATTTTGCCGCGCGTTGAAATCCCTGGAAGTTCTGGTGTTCCGTTGGCCACGCCATGGAACATCGACTTTCATCAATTACTCGAATCGACCAATCTTCGAATCGCCACAGCCCGCGTCCCTCGATTTAGGTCACCCGCGGTGGTTTTAACAAGCTTCGAACGCGAAACGAAATTTTATTTTTTCATTGCGCCAAAGTTTATTGGATGTTGGGAAATAATTAGCCGCGAGTGAACGTCATCGAGTAGGGTAAATGTTTGAAACAAACTCTGCGGTGGTTCGGTATTCGGATTTCTCCGGTTTTACTCGACGAAACGGCGTAGTTTCAAACGTAGCATACATTCATGCATAGAGACTTTCGCGTGCGTCACATACACGTGTAATTGCACCGTCGTTAAACGTAGATTAACGGAGCACGTTGACGTTCGTAATCCTGACCATCCCCCTCTCCCGAAAATTATGATAAAAACCGGCCAGTTCATTTTCGGCAACGACGACACCGTTTCCTTGGCGGACCGCAAAGCTTGTGCGGGCTCACTTTGAAAATGTTAACGAGCCGGGACCGACTAACCGAGCCGTTGCTCCATAATTATATGTGACT
>NW_017100261.1:536891-556121 GCF_001263275.1 Habropoda laboriosa | reverse complement strand
TTATTAACGTTAACGTTCTCCGATGTTACCGATGTGAAACACGCATTCGTGGAATTTAGTAAGCGGCAGTTCGGTTTTAATTTTCCCCTAACGCGGCTAGCCGAAATTACGAGATTAAAGGAATCTCGTTAGATCCGAGAGGACTTTTCATCAGACACGTTCCACCGGAAACGCACCTTCGTAGGGAAACGTTTCCACGAGAGAGAGAAAAAGTACGCGTCTTACAGCCTTCATCCCTCACGGTTACCACATCGTGACTGCGTAATATACTTTGCATTCTTCCCTTTCGCTAAAGCATATCGGGGGATGTTCCTTCGTTCATTTGCGGCGCGCTTTACAACGCTTTAACAGGTACTTCTTTTTACACGCAAAGAGGTATATACGGTGGAATGGAGTGGATCGTGGGAGAAAGAGGGTGGAGGAAAAAAGAGACGGTGGGTGGAAGGTCGAATCTAATTAGGCTATCCCATTTTCCCTGGTAATTTGTAAGAGATAGGTGAACGTTCCGTTATTTTAATTCGTTCGGGGAAGCCTTTCCTAGATTCGTTTCCAAGGCGAATGGAGAAATTCCCCGCGGCTCGTTGCAGCGCGCGCGCCTCCACTTCGGTCTGCTTAATTCGTAACGCTCCCGCGTAACGCTTGATCTCGATTAAAAGAAGGAGGAAAAACGAATATGCGACGGAAGTTTTCATGGAATAACGCCTAATTTCGTTACCGTGAATAGGTAATAATAAAACCATCCGAGAAGCATCGATACGCGAGTTTTTTTTACAGAGGCAAGGAACAATACGTTTTACGCGAATTTTCACGACAACAAGGACGCTCGAAAGCCATTCTTTCGTCTTCCATAAAGAAAGGAACGTATACCGTAGGAGCGTTTCATCTTTCAACGCGAAGTCGTATAACAAGCTACTCAAAGGGGCCAGAGGAATGCGTAAGAGAAATATGCAACAACCTATAACCTTCGATACTTCTCTCTGCACATCGTCAATTTCTTTTCCTCCCGTTGTCTACATCGGTGAATTCCTCCACGAGCATCCTGTCCTTCTCTCTACTCCCCCCCTCTGTTATTACTTGTTATCGATTAATCAGGGGGCCGGCTGATAGCAGATGTTTCGATTAGACGGAACAGATATAACGCGTGCATCGTAAAAAAAAAGTATTCCATTTCAATGAGTTAGTGGGGAAAAAATCATTCGCGACGCATTTATCTTCTGTTAGGTCGTAAAAAACGTGGAAAAAAAAATCGAACACCACGTTTACGTATGGGGAGGGTTTAATTGATATCGCTCCATAAATTTCACGGTTTCTCCTATCTAACCGAAATACAACCTTTCGGCACTATATAAAAATTTTCAGAGAAACTTTCATTTCAACGACTCTTCTATCACTTTTCACCGATCTGTGTATGTGTGCATCGTTCTACAATACCATTTCTATCTTTTTTATTTTTCTCACCGCGAAGTCAGGAGATACTTCAATTCTGACCGCGTTCGTGTCACTTTTCACCACGTGGCCGCCCTCGTGTTTCGTTTTTATCCTATCGTTTCTTTTTTTTTTTTTTGTTATTTCTCCTTTTTGCTTCTTCCCTGGCAGTTTCCCGTTCGACTGGCTCGCGATAATTGTTCCAACGGATCCTCGTTTCGGTCCGGCAAGGATCGCCGGTGCGAGCAGAATATCTCGCGAAGCGCGTCGAAAATCCCGAAGATCGAGCGACTGTTGGATACATACTTGGAATTCGAGTACATATCGGTATTCGACGATAGCTATCGTCTCCTAAACTGAAGCTAGGCGTGCTTTCTTCGAGGTATTCCGATTGTTCGCGCTCACAATGCGACTTGTTGGTGGCGCGTTCCGAATCGCGACATCGCGTTTCACGCGTTTCCTCTCTCTCTCTCTCTCTCTCTCCTCGCTGTCCTTCAAAATCGAATCCTTCCGATCCACGGAACATCTTATTTCTTCGCATTCTTCGTCGTGTCCCCGACACCACATGAGAATTCCTACGTTCTGTCGCTGTAAAATAACGCATAACGAAATTTCCGTTCGTTCGTTTTTCGAGGTGCTGCGATGATTTCTCGTCGCTTCACGGACGGATGAAATTATCGGCGGTGAAGCTGAATTAATTACGCTTCGGTGAAAAAAAATTCGTGTATCAGTTTCGGTTAGAACTCGAAACGAAGAATTTATTACAACCGACTGATTAAACAACGAGAAGCACGGTGCTTGCGCACGTGTTATGAATTATTTTACAGCTGTGCAGGTTACAACGACCCATTAACCGCGTCTTTTGCCGCGCTGTTTCAACACCTTGAATTCTAATTGACCGCGTTGGATCCCCGCATTTGTTCGGGTAATTAGTTTACGCGCTGCCATTAATATCTCGGGCCATCGAGGCGTGGAGATAACTTCACGGGTTGTAGTATGTACTGGGAACATTTTCGCTCGCGTCGAATTTATGTGAACGATCTTCTTCAGAATTAGCGTTTCACTCGAGAAGAGTGTTGATAATGAATTTCTACAATCTCACGACGCTTTTCGTTGAATTTATTAACCCTTTGCACTCCCAATTTCTTTTACATTTTCTTTCCAATAGTTCCGCGTTATTTTAAATGTACTTCGAAGGACAGTTGGTTAATAGTAAACAATTGCTTCACATACGCGTAACGTTGCTTATCCTAAGTAAAGAAAAAAGTATTGCGAAATGTAAGGGGAAGGTACATATTTAGACTGGCAATTTAAAAACGTCGAGTGTGACTCGACATGGGAGTGCATAGGGTTAATAGAATATACACCTGGCATTTATGGAATTAAATTGGTAATAAGTAGAAATATTGGAGTATCACAAAATTTCTTTTTTATTTACTCAATTAATTACATACGCCCAAATATAAAAGTCTAAATATAGTAATGTCTCTACAAGTGTCAGTCAGTTTGGATTCTACAAGTGTCAGTATAGATGGTCCTACGCCTAGGTCTGCGTCATTGCTGCGCCTATGTTATCTTGCTCGCTGTCAGTCCACTCGGTTTCTTTTACGAGATTTCACGGCTGGACAATTCATAATAGAAAAATATAATTTCTTTAATTTTACTTTTTTTCATCTGAAATTTTTTTTAACATGTTGCTGAGATTTTTCTGATGAAAATGAGATCAAACACGATATAATTTGAACAACATTTACTTATTAATACTTATTGAGTAATTAATTTAATGTCGGCCTACCTCTACGTAAAAAAATGTAGGGCCGATTCTACAAGTGTCAGTCAAATGTAGGGCCAATTCTCCAACTGGCAGTCAAATGGTAGGCCGACTTTATGTAATGTAATACAGGGCGTCTGTTTTATCTCAATACAATGAAATATCTGGCGTGACAGTGAACGTGTTAATAAGTAAATGTTGTTCAAATTATGTCGTGTTTTATGTCATTTTTACCAGAAAAATCTCAATATTTTAAGAAAAATTTCGGGATAAAAAAACGTAAAATTAAAAAAATTGGTATTTAAATCGCTTGGTTGCCTCGACTCACGTCTCATCCTTATCTTTTATTCGCTGTCCTTGTCTACGTTCGGCAAACTACAAAAGCGGGCGCGAGGCTCGAAAACGTAGTTCCTGACTCTACAAGTGTCAGGTTTAGGTTCCTTGCGGACTGACACTTGTGGAGACAATACTGTACAGTCAATTATCACAGAAAAATTTGAGTAATTTAGGTCGGTGTGTTACAGTGACAGAGAGTAACTTCTACGGAAGTTTATTTGTAATTTAGCTTATAATATATGTTAGAAACATTTAATGAATTGTTTAAACAATACGGATGGCCAATATACTGTTTCGTTCACTCAGTTTCGAAGTTCTGGAGTAAATATCGCGCTGTTTCTCACTGTCCTCTTACCAGAAGACAACCCTCTTCTTCCCCACTCCATGGCCAAATCCTCTAGGAACAATATTCCCATTCTTAAAGCAATGCAACTTCGGGAAGCTCGCCATCTCTTCTTCCAAACAATGAAACTTACGACTCGTTGGTCGTTTGGATTGTCTCCCCTCGTAACACTCTCTCTGGCCACACGCAGTCTAAGTTTCTGCCATAAATCACGCGAAACTAAAATAACACCAGGCTAATTGACTTCGACGACCCTTAAAGATACTTACCTTGCCTCTGACAGATTTTGCTGTGCATGAGTGTTCTTGCGTATGCATTTATATATGACAAAACTGCTCTAAATAGTTAAATCTGTCGTGCAATTCTAGCGAGTAGTGTCTTTTCAGTCCATGTTAAGGCGTAAAACTAATCATAAGTAAAAACCATTGTGCATATTTTACCTTTTTTTTTGAATGCATAGCGACGATTGCCCCTTTGTATTAGGATTAAGAATTTTACCTCGGCCGTGTTAATTTTCATTTACCTTGGCCGAGTCAGGGCAACCAATAACACCAATCAGACATCGTCATTCCCACTTTCTCATGTCCGCAGTTATTATTTAAGCACGCATTCCTTAAAGGAAAAATCAGATTCTAAATTTCTATCAGCGGTTCAACACAAACATTATTATAACCACAATCTAACACGTTTTTCTAAGTCAACCATTGTAGAATAAATTCATAGTTTAAGTGTTATCTATACTCGTGACATCATTCTTTCATCACCGTCCAGTATCCAATTTCAATAAATATTCAATCGTCATTAACGTTGACGTTTGAAGTGAGCATACACGAAAGACTCTCTTTCATACTCCAACTTGTTAAATTGCTCACGCCTAAACAGTCCACAAACCTGTTCTGCACTGTCCACAAATTGAGCGACTAATAGATTCGGACGATTAGTTAACCCTTTCGTTGCGACAGATTTGAACGCGTGTGGCATATGGCAGATGTTCAACCACAGTCGCAACATTTTCCCCCGCGATCGCGTCGTTTTAAAATTTCTTTCGTTAAATCGAGGTGGAAGCACGCAAAGGATTAAATTCAAGTGGAAATGCGCCAAAGTGCTCTGAAAGCACGGTGCGGACAAATTTTCAAAACGCCTACAAGCATCAAGAGCAACGAAAGGGTTAAACGTGAGTTACAGCGTTTGATGAATTTTCAAACTTTTTCTTTCACCGTACTACCTATATCTAAATCCCGATGAATTATTTCGTCGATTACATACCGGAGGAAATTAGATGCAAATTGCAAGATACAATCACAAGGATACTATTAAGCCTAACCTCGTTAGAACCACGACAAGCAGTCAATTCAACGATCAGAATCTATTCAGCCGAACTCCACGAAGATAGCAGAAATTCTGGAACGCGGATTATACCGCAATTTGTTGTCGATATAGAAACAGTTAAGATGTTAGACAGTTCAACCTGATCTCTCTCCGAGATTATCGATAGAATACATCGTTACGGTATTGTTCACGTTAGAAACATCTCCTTTACAACGTCGTCGATCGCATAATCGTCTCTTTTTGTCTTTCCGCCTCTCTTCGAATGCATTAGGCAAACAAGCTGATATTTAAATCAGCTCTGTCATCCACCGCCGCGATATCGTTCGCCGCTACCGAAAAGACATTTCCCTGTAACTTCTCTCCCTGGTAACTTCGTTCATTGTCTCCTAACTTTCTTCTCCAACTTCTCGCGGTGCCCGCATGCGTTCTCTCCGAGCGTGGGAAACGCGGCAGGAAAAATCTACGACCAGTGGAAAATACGTGGCGAGGGATATCCACGGGATTAGCTGGGAATATGCAAGAAGTCTAGGGAAAATTAAAGGGACAGACGGAGATTTCGCACGGTGAATAATGAAGGTTTTACAGAATGGGGACAATACGATCCGGCGAGAAGTAGAAAATTGAATTATTTTCGGGTGTCTCTTGCTGTTAGAAAGTCAGACGAGGATTTAAACTGGACAAAAGTTGACGCTGTGTTTTTATTCGGTGAAACAGAGCCAACTGTCCGAAAACACAGAGTTTCTGTTACAACTTTCTTACGTCGTTTTCTCCACGCGCTGTTGCTTTTAGTGGGCGAAAACGACGGTGTATTACTTACGAGAGGTGTTGTACGTTCAATTTCGATCGAAGATGGGACATTTAGGACAGGATTAAAAGACACCGGTGTTATTTATATTTACGAGCACTTTTATTTATGTATCCTACTACACGATTTTCCCGCGAAATATTCGATAGGACCGTGATAAATTCAAGCTCGTTCATCGGGATGCTCGTCGTAAATAGAGAACGTTCGAGGATAGAGGAAATTGTAGCGCAAAGACAAACATTAAAATAATCGTAAAATCATCGCCGGGTATATAATGGGTAGAGGATTTATCGCCGGTGTTAATAAAATATACGAGCATTCGTGATCCGTTCTGTTCCTATTTTTATCACCGTTGGTTCGTTGAAAACCCGTGGAGAAAAGCGTATCCGATACGCAAAAATTTTCACCGCCATCCCTTACGCGTCGAGTTTTCTCTAATAAAACTCACGTATAACATTTGCGTTATCTTTACGAGGGGAACCCGTGCACATGTCCCTGTATAATCGCCGGTACCTTGTGCATTATCATATTTTCCGTCGTAGATCCAACATTGTGCAACACGTTCAACCGTTCAACGTCTAGCCATTCTGCTAGAGCAATGAAAACTGGCCAATGTCTCTCTTTCCTTTTTTCTTTTTTTTCTTGTCGAGCAAATAGAGCGATTCGATAAACGGTCCACTTTATCAGAACCGTATTGGCCCGAAGCGGTGCATATTCGAGCGGTACCTGGGAGCGACGCGGTATTATACGGAACGTTCATTCCGCGACGCTTCGAAATTTCAGAGCAACCCTCGCGTATCGTGGTAAAAGCTACGAGACTCGCTCTGTTTCTCCCATCGATGGTTGACCACCCACCTAAGGTTCGTTCGAACACGTCAGCCGTTGTATCAACGGTGAGAATGTCGGATAGATCGGAGGCAATTATAGCGAAGGACATCGCGATAAGGCGATCGCTCGAGGCGTTTTAAAATTAAGACATGCATCGATCTAGTTTCACCGATAAACTAGAGTGCATTTCGTAATCGAGGTCTTGACATGGTACTATCGTTGAATCGTCAACTTTGCGATCATCCAGCGTCGAGAAGCAGGATGAGGTACAGTGGGTGATTAAATTATTAGAGCCACCTGTAAGAAATTGACGATCTTGCATTGTAACGATTAATGTTTAGATGAAAACCTAGTTATACCGAATTTTTGTCATTTTTTTTTACAAATTGCAAATATACACTTGGTAGCACTTTATGCAATATTACTTTATATCAGCACTGCAAATCGCCACTTGAGAACCACGTGTGACAGTTTTGTTGGCTTATAGATCTTGAGGATTTTCATTTTTGTTGCAGTGTGTTTACTACCAACAATGCACAGTAAATTACTTAAAATGCAGCGGAAAAAGCATCAAGGCTGTAACTGCATCGGAATTCAGCGGTTTCGTGTATCTTAAGTGACCAATTTTAGTTGATTAAAAATGATCCAGCGTGAAAACCTTGATACTGTCATTTTACTTCTACACAAAGACAAAAACCATACTTTTCGCATTGTATCACTTCGCATTTTATTCACTTTGTCCGAGATTCAACTCTTTGGGATTCTCTCTCTCTTCGTTTTAACGATCCAATAGCGTGAAATTATGTCGCACGATCGATTTTCGTCGCGTTACTGTCGCAATAGAGGGTGAATATTTTTTTCGGTCTAGGCTACACCAAACTTCTCTACCTTTTTTTCATTTTTTTTTTCACTCTCATCCTTCTCGCGCACCCCTCCCATTCGCTGTTCGATTGCAATCGGCGTGCCGCATTTCATTTGCATACCCATCGATTGAATATGCAAACGTTTCGCGTGTATCGCGGAACACCACTTACCTCGCGTCGCCCTTTTGACCGTTCTCCCTCGCGGAACGCCCGCTGTTTCCGCGTTGGGAAATGATAATGAAGCTTTATTTCGAGGTACGGCGAGAAAATAACGGGGCCATCGCGAGCGGAACGCCGACTATTACGCCCGTGAAACTCTTCGCCGGGGTGAAATCGTAAAAGAACAGTGAAAAGCAACGAGGGGGGACCTGTCTCGTTTACCGAAAGTATGAATATCGAATATGGAACTCTGCTACGGGGGGATTTCGCCGTACAGAGATATAGTCTTAACGAAACGTTCGAATATTATTGCAACGTACGACGGCTGGATTCCTTTTTGTGCAAGGTAAAACTAAACAGCGTTGTTACGGTTGCACGTAAAAATACTTGGGCACTGGAAAAACAGTCATGAATATTTTTCCCTACGCTGTATTTGATATTTTAAATACGCATACGAATAATACGAACATTGTATTATGAATATTCAAAATGTTGAACATTGTACTCGGAATATTCAAATTATGAATATTCAAAGTATTCATTTTTGCTAAGTGACCGGGTGTTTGTGTAATACGGTAATTAGACGTGATTTCAATTAATTAGTATTACAATGTAATATTGTGAAAGTGCATTAAGGCATTAAGTACAGTAAATTATGTTTTGTGACGAAAAAGCATTAACCTAGTATTTCCATAATTAACCGAAATACGTCACGTTCGAGTATTCTTGGGAATTTCTGAGCATCTATTTGGACATAATGTTCTTTATTGCTCTAAGCAACTACATTTAACCAGCTTCCAAGGGAGGAATCAGGATTTTATCTTATTTTTATAATCCTCATTTAAAGCAATAACATTTTTTTGAAAAATTTATCACAACTTTGCATTAAGAGAAAAAAGTAGAATTATGAGCTGAAGTATATACAGAGTGCCCATTTTTTCCGTTCAAACTTTGTCAATATCTTCTATGGACATAAATAAGGAAAAAAGATTATACAAACATAAGTCGTTCTATACTTCTTATTCCTATTTTGTATCATAACCGCACATCCGTTACCATTTCCTTCCTACTTCGTAGTATTGCTATAACTTTTTAAAAAAGCTTCAAACGACCCAAGTTTATACAACATTTATTTCTTACTCAAGCCCGTAGAACATACTGACAAAAGTTTGATCCTGTAAATTGGGACTGTACAAGGTAATATAATGTCCAGGAATAAATAATCTCTCTGTTCGTTTACCCAACAAATACATGCTTGACCGATACAATTTTCACAAGTACGTAAAAAAGAAGAGACATCGCTGGTTGACTAGATATTCCATCTTGAGCAGTCGTGTCGGAAATCTTACACAAGCGAAAACGTCCGCGACGTCTCTAAAAATTTCTGGATCCTCCGCTAATCACGGATTCCTCCTCGAGCTCCATTCCAGGCGAGATTGCAGCTCACAATTAAAAATCTCCTTGGTAATCGTAGCACTTTTAAACAATTAACGAGCGAGCAACTGCGTCCGCTGTAATTAACAGATAAGCAGCCCGGCCGTTCCTTTTCACTCCCACGTCGATTTGCATTGTCCTCCATTTTCGCGAGCTTCTCCGGGACAATTCGACGGGGCTAACGAGTTTTCTCCGCGACGACGACGACGACGACGACGCGAAGAGACGAACAAGAACCGTAACGCTGACGCAGCGACATTTTCGAATTTTCTCTCTCTTTCTCTCTGTTTCGTCCATCGACACGGTCCACCTGGAAAAAATCCAATGCAAGACGTATACGTTCCTCTTTATACGACTCCGGATAAAGCGTTCCCCGGTGTTAACTCCGGTCCTCGCTGGTTTCTGTCAGTCACCTGTCACGTAGACACACTCCATTTGTCCAGATTTGCATAGCCAAGATTTCACCTTTTGCATGGTAAAATTGTGCAACGTTCACGCGTCTTCCATACTTATACGGCACAAAGCGAGTTGTCCTTGGTTAATGCATTTATATACACGCCTCCATTTTTACCATGCGAGACAGATAACTTTTGAAATTTTCTATTTCACCCGCTGCGCTGTGCCACAGGATTTTCTTACCTTCATTTCCACACGTGCACGCGTATCTATAATTCATGAATTATGTGGGATATATAATTCATGGGACGGAGTGAAATTTGCGATTGGTAGGAACTTGAAGAAGATTCTTGTCGCGACCTTAGGATCGCAACGGAGCCTCGGTTTGGCGGAGTATCGCGGTAAACTTGTCGCTCATACTTGGCCGCCAGATCGGAGTTCCGAACGACTATTGGATCGTCACGGACCTCCCTTGGACTATACTCCATTCAACGAGACGAGTCACCAAGTATAAACACGAGCACGTGAACAGGGCAGGGCCGACTTATGGATTCCAGATCCCCATATCGCATCGTAGGATAAGCTTTTTTTTTTAAATTAAAATTCTTTGACTATGGTATGGAGTTACTTGTTATATAAATATACCTAAATAACAGGATGAATGAAAGTACAAGAGAAGTTCCGTGTAATTATTATTTCTTTATTCTATGTTGCTCTCACAACTGGTATTTGATACTGAACTATCGTCGGAATCATTTAAATTTATAATAAATGGTTCTATTGCTGATTCAATTATACCATCTAATTGCCAAAATTTTTCTTCAAAATCGGTTATCACGTGATCAATACATTTTTTCCAATTTTCTGGAGTAACTACATTTATTGCTTACCACTGAAAAGTACCTGAAGTCATAAAATATACATTTGGAAATAATTAAGGTTTCTGCCTGCAATACCCCTCGGCAAGGGACCACCATAACTTGGCCCTGAGTTGTAACATGTGAGAGCCAATGACCATAGTCGCAGAGCCGATCACGTGAAAAGCGTTAGGGAGTTGTTTGTTTTTCCTTAGTGATTCGTCTCGTTGGACGGACTGTAGTCAGCGCCGCGATTATGGCATCAGCCATAAAACTTACCTTTACCGGGTATCGAATTTGTTGTAAACAAATTCGTCCCCCGAGAAAACGCATCTTCAGTCGACAAATCAGAACATACCATACTTTTCCACTTCCACGCTACAACAATCAGCAACCACCTCCTGTCTGTATATTCTCCAAGACTATAGTAACACAGGAATAATACCACGAAACATAGCAACGCGAATAGTCACACCGAAACCACTGTACCCGTCATCAATCGCAAATTCAACAGTCGAATACCAACACAGTCACATTCAAAAAGAAGCATTCATTCGTTCATTCGTACTCCATCAACCAAGTGTCAACATCTCACGGAGAAAATAAAAACAGTATCCACAATTTAAGCTTATTTATCATCACAACCTGGAACAAGCTTCACCGACACTAAACCGTCGAACGAGCCAACCGGCGAATAAGTACAAAATGAAAATTCTCCTACTTTGCCGGTACACTTCCGACGATTCTGTCTCTACCGCCAAACGGACAAGTTTCCGTATCTCGAGTAACGCGTGCGTTTCCTCCTGGTTAATTCTAACGAATTTGAGACTAGAGGATACGCGACGCTCTCGAGATGGATGGAAGCGGCGTAGAAAACGATTAAACCAGAAAACTTGAGCGTTCCTGCGGTGTGTACGCCGCGTTGCGAAACCGCCCGTACAACCGCAACCACACATACACCGCTGTCGGCCCTTTTCTTCGCCGCTACGCTTTGTACACGCTGATCCAGAGGCGTTCCCAGTAAAATGTCGCCGCGCATTAGAAGGCTTTTGAAAAAGCTCGAAGCACGTCGCGTCGCGGCCGGAAACACGTACTTCTCGCCGGGTGAAAGCCCCCGCGGAGAAGAAGAAAATACAGCCGGCATGGAGGGATAAAGCATGGTCCCTTCTATGGAAAGCAAGAGGGTGGAAACGATGCTAAATTCCACGGAGTAGGTATGTTGTCGCACTTGACACGTAAGCCTCGTGTCTCCACTTAGGCGGTGATTCGAGGGATCCGCTTGAAATGTTCCATACGTGAATGTCTCTTTTATTACCAGCCTACGAAACTGGATCATATATATTCCTGTCTCAATCGTGAGATACCACCGGGCGAAGATAGAATCGATTAGCGTGTTTTTCGACACGTTTGAATAGCGCCGCGAGGGATGTTAATGGATGGGTTCTGATCAACGTGTGTCGTTCGTCTACTTTGAATAATCATGCTGTACGGTCGTGTATAGTTGAGCCCACGATATAGCGAGGTCTTGAAATCGGTCGGGCGTCGAGGTAGCCGGGAGACGAAAATTGACAGAAATACGAGCAGATAAGTAGGTACTCTTGAAACCATGGTCATGACCGTACGAAGAATTGTTGTATCCAGCGAAAGTCAAACTGATTCTAATACATTTACCGAAAACTGTGTGCAGCTAGGACAATTCAGGGTTCTTTCCTCTGAGAAACCGCGTTTGGAAGTACGGTTACAGGTAATGGTCTCATTGAGGTCTGTTGGATGACCAACCTATAGACTCACCTTATTTAGTCACCAAATTTGGCACGCTTGTTTTCATAGTTCAAATTCCTAGGCTTACCTACAATTAGTCATTCCGCAAGTAAGGGCAACAGCAACCCTCTCCCCACCAAACGATAGCAATATAAAAGACTCCCCGAAATGGCGAAAAAGGTTCGTTCCCGTGCATTCGTACATTAGACAGGCCGTTCTTTCCGATCCAAGGATCAAACAAGTCGCGTGTTTTATAAGTCACGAAGTAACGGTTGTATCCGGAGTTGCACCATCGAAACGTTCGAAATAAAGTATTCGTATGAGTACAAATCGGTAACAGCGTTTCCAACCCGGATTCCAACAGGTCTTTAACATCTTAACTAAATTGTCCTAGCTGAACTCAATTTTCAGTAAATATATTAGAATCAGTTTGACTTTCGCTGGATAGAAGAATTCTTTGTACGGTCCTGACCATGGTTTTAAGTACTTATCTGCTCGTATTTCTGTCAATTTCGGGGTCCCGGCAGCTAAAACATGTTTACTTTGACGCCTAACCGATTTTACGACCTCGCTATATCGTGGCCCCGACTATACCTGCGAGTGTTATATACAGATAGAAAATTGCAAAAAGGTTGTGTAGCCTAACACTTAAAGCGCCTGCTATTTTGTTGGAAACTTTACATATTTACAAGTTTCGTAGAAACACGCACTTTTACAAAATCAAATAAAATAACTCTTGTAAAACAGAAAATTTCTATTGAAAAATTTTACATAGTGCTTGTTACAGGCACAGCGCCGATTTTTAATCGTATAAATATTCAGCCACTTGCTGTTCAACAGATATAACATTTTTTTCTGCAGAAACATGGGAAAACGCTTAATCGCTAGACCACATATTACGCCTTGAAGCGGGTCCAGCGCTTAAAGTGTTAAGATTAACATATTCTCCATTTGTAAATGAAATACCATTTTCTACTCGAAACACCAAATCATACGCTACCGTTCGTTTATCGTTACAACCCTCAAACAGACTGCAACGCACGGCCTTAACCGTTTGAGTGCCAAGTGGCGCGATCATGTTTCTTCTATCCTGTCCTAAAAGCGCCAGCGCTCTAGGCTGCGAAGCCCATAATCACAGAGGGGTCGATTTTTTTCGATGCACGACTTTACGGTTACCCTTGAGTCTTAAGTGAAAAAAGATAAAATTAATATTAATATTTATTACATGTAAGCTGAAAACAGCGCAATCGCGCTCTTTGGCATTTTTGGACGCGGAATATAACAAGCGCTATCGCGCCGCTTGGCAATTTTTGATCGGGAAATAAGAAAGGCTCGTGGCACTCAAACGTGCCGCAACATCAATCGGTGCCGATTCTTGAGAGTTTAATTCACAACCTCGCTGTATCGTGGCTCCGACTATATTACAATCGTAAACCTACAGTTCCTAGTGTTTGAGGATTTCGCCGTGTAAGCCAGTCGGATAAGTTTCCCAAACGTTTCGCTGGTATTCCAGCTAGCTTCATCGGGGATTTCAGATCGCACTGATAATTATCGGTGTTCATCATTATTATCAGAAAACGTGACAATAATCTAAATGGAAGTTTGCGCAACGGCGAGGATGCTTATTAAAAAATAATTTTCCAACAAAAGCTATGCTAATAGAAACCGGAGAAAAAAGGAGGCTGCATTATGTGACGGTGAATAGGCTGTGTGTTTTCTTTCGATCGACCTCGTTCTCTCTTTATTCCTATACTAACCGGCCTTTCCAACGTCTTCGAAGAATGTGTCGTCGAAAGATAAACTTTTATTCCACGACCGGGGAAAATCGCGATGGTTGTTATTTCGTGCGTAACAATAGGCGTAAAATTTTGTCGTTCGAGACTTTACTACGTGTATCCTGCGTTAAAAAAATTACATGTTTCATTGTCCCTTCGTAGAGGACGATAAACGTATCGAAATCAATTGCAAACCGTGGTCCTTTAATTTTACTCTGGTACATGGACTGAAGTGAAACAGTGTAGCATCGTGAAATATTGGATTCTGCGTGCGTTGCTCTAAGGGGCGCAGGAAGAAGGTTATAAAAGCGAAAGTTGGAGAACAAACCAGCGGGAGAAACGGAAAAGTGGCGGGTGTGTGTGGTGGAAGAAAGTAAAGAAGCGGAAGGAAGAGTCTTCTTGTCGAGTAGGGGTGCGAATGGTACATATGGAGAAGGGAGAGTGTCATCAGGACGATCAGTGTCTTGTGCTGCAGGTTTTCTCAAAGTTTTCCTGCGTGATGCACTACATGAAAATTATTATGTCTAATTTCTTGCAGAGTATGAGGAGGTCATACTCTGAGTAGGCGACTCTTCATTATTTTCAGACGAAAAAAAGAATTATTGATATGATCAGCGTTGTGTAGAGAAGAGTGTTGCAGAGAGCGTTGTACGAGTTATTAGCCTCTTAACCCTTTGACAGTCTGATCAAAGTACGAATTACGGTAAAAAGAATTTAGATTTTGCGCGTATCTTTTTAATAGGTACGCCGTGTGTGAGCATTTTTAAAACACGGGATGCATAACCCTACGTTATAGTTATGACAATAATATCTCGTCCCTTTCTTTCTAAGAGTCTCTCTTGAGTTAAACATTTAGATATTTGAGTTTCGAGTTTCTTGCGGGGTACACTGTCGAAGGGGTAACTGTGTTTCCCTTTGAAACAGAAATTGAGTCTCTCTAGTTTACAATTAAAATTGAGTAAGAATTGTAACAAGAGAATTGTATTTCACGTTCAATACAGGCATAACAGTGCAATTAAAAATGAACACTCCCTCGATAAATAAATTATTGTGTTGTAAGGATTGGCTGACCAACGACGAGTTAACTCGTCTTACACAGTTAAGAGGTTAAAGAGATGTGTGAGTTGTTAGAGTTTCATAAGTGTTGTTTCAGTCCTGAAAATTGCGTCAAATTTTTATTTATATTCACTTATCATACGCACCTTAAACTGTAGATCCCCGGCAAATGACCAACAGCAGTCGCTTCCGGTAAACTCATAAACAGCAACTATCATTGCTAAAAAGTATCACATTTACAAACTACCTGACGAACAATTACCGGCAAAGGTTCCACAATAGCGAACGATTTTTTCTCGTCGCTCGATCATTTCCTTTCTCATAAGCTGAATTATAGGGGGGAGCGGTGCGTTGCGTGAAATCGGTCGTAAACAGGCGGTCAGCCGCAGCGCTAACGAGTTCGCCCTCAACGCGTTTCTCTCCCTTTCCAACCAGCCGATTAATCGGTTAATTCTTGGTAATTTCGTGCATTCCCAATTAGCGCTAGGTGCGAATATGTTCGCCATCAAACTGTTCGACGTTTCTACCTTGCCGAATGTTTCACGTGTTGTACATAGATAGTTCAACAGTTAGAAAATCACCGTGAGTTCGTGGTTGCGAAGTGTTAGGAACCAGGTAAACCGTGTCACGGTGTGTTTGACTTTTCCACGTTACGTGTAAACTGTAAACGAACTGCACAGGATTGAAAAATAGGGGGAGAAAAAGGTCGTAGGAGGTTTGCGGAGGTCGAGAGTGCACGAGGGTATTATATTTTAACCACGTTACACCACCACGCTGATATAGTAGGTTGTGTCTTATCTGGTTATCTAGAGAAATGCTCTTGAATATTAGAAAGATTTCGAGACGCGGCGAGGTTGCGGAAATTCTGGGTCCCTCGTTGATTGAATAGTGTCGACCAGGCAACTTGCTTACGTGCTCACAAGATGCAAGCTTGTCGCGGATGTTTGCCCAATGTAAATCAAATCACTGCACCTGCACAACGGGTGGGGACGCGGTAAATACATGTCGTCTACAAATTGCGCTAATCCTGACTGGAATCGGTGAAATTTGCCGTGTCCCGACCGAGCCCAGCGGGACCAGAGACATTACCTTACACGTGTATGTACGTGTATATATGTATAGACTCGTTCACTTTAAATCGATGCTCCGGTCTATAGAGGAAATCGAGTTCGAGATTAAGCTGTGCAATTCTTTGCTTCATTTCTGTGCTTACTTTCTTGACGAACTTTGGATGGTAATTCAATTTTTTTCGTTTTAATTTGCACTATTTTGTGAATTGCAATTTACACTTGAATTCTTGAGAAATTTTGAGAAATATGTATATTTATTTTTTACTCAATTGGGAAAGTTGCGTAATTCTTTAGCATTTGCGTGCTTACTTTCTTAACGAACTTTGGAAAATAATGTAATTTCTTTCATTTTAATTTTGCATTATTGTGTGAGTTGCAATTTGCATTTTAATTCCTGAGAAATTTTGAGAAACATATTTATTTTTTACTCAATTGGGAAAGTTGCGTAATTTTTTAGCAATTGTGCATACTTTCTTAACGAACTTTGGAAAATAATTCAATTTCTTCCATATTAATTTTGCGCTATTTTGCGAATTGCAATTTGCATTTGAATTCTTGAGAAACTCCGAGAAGTATATTTATTTTTTAAACAAAAGAGAAAGTTGTATAATTCTTTAGCATTTGTGCATACTTTCTTAACAAACTTTGGAAAATAATTCAATTTCTTCCATATTAATTTTGCGCTATTTTGCGAATTGCAATTTGCATTTGAATTCTTGAGAAACTCCGAGAAGTATATTTATTATTTACACAATAGAGAAAGTTGTATAATTCTTTAGCATTTGTGCATACTTTCTTAACGAACTTTGGAAAATAATTCAATTTCTTCCATATTAATTTTGCGCTATTTTGCGAATTGCAATTTGCATTTGAATTCTTGAGAAACTCCGAGAAGTATATTTATTATTTACACAATAGAGAAAGTTGTATAATTCTTTAGCATTTGTGCATACTTTCTTAACGAACTTTGGAAAATAATTCAATTTCTTCCATATTAATTTTGCGCTATTTTGCGAATTGCAATTTGCATTTGAATTCTTGAGAAACTCCGAGAAGTATATTTATTATTTACACAATAGAGAAAGTTGTATAATTCTTTAGCATTTGTGCATACTTTCTTAACGAACTTTGGAAAATAATTCAATTTCTTCCATATTAATTTTGCGCTATTTTGCGAATTGCAATTTGCATTTGAATTCTTGAGAAACTCCGAGAAGTATATTTATTATTTACACAATAGAGAAAGTTGTATAATTCTTTAGCATTTGTGCATACTTTCTTAACGAACTTTGGAAAATAATTCAATTTCTTCCATATTAATTTTGCGCTATTTTGCGAATTGCAATTTGCATTTGAATTCTTGAGAAACTCCGAGAAGTATATTTATTATTTACACAATAGAGAAAGTTGTATAATTCTTTAGCATTTGTGCATACTTTCTTAACGAACTTTGTAAAATAATTCAATTTCTTCCATTTTAATTTTGCGTTATTTTGCGAATTGCAGTTTCCATTTGAATTCTTGAGAAACTCCGAGAAGTATATTTATTTTTTACACAATAGAGAAAGTTGTATAATTCTTTAGCATTTGGGTATTTACTTTCTTAACAAACTTTGGAAGATAATTTTCATATTTTGCACCTTAATTTTGCGCTATTTTACAAATTCCAATGGTGCATTTGACTTCTTGAGAAACTCTGAGAAACATATTTACTTATTCCTCCCTAATTTTTTTCTGCTCTGCGATTATCGAAAGTTTCAAGAACGCGTTATTCTATCTCCCCTTCGTTAGGATAATTCTCGAACGCTCGTGTTCTCGCATTCTTAGGAAACTTCACCAACATAATTTCCCTTCTTCGGCGGACTCCTCGAAGAAGGCGAATTAAACGTTTAATGACAGTATAAAATTGCTATCTACTATATGCAGGCCGCGGCGCGTAGTCGCATGCAAATCGTGAAGCGCGCGTCGAAGTCGGTTCGAAGTTTCCTCGTTTCTCGTTCAATCAAAATGCGAGACAGCGTGATCGAGTGCTGCGTCTTATCGTTCCTGCACCCGACGCTCGTAAATTCCCTCTTTTCCTCCGATGTCCTTTCTCCCTTTGTCTCCTATATTTACACCTTGTACATTTTCACCATTGCACTGCACCGTACCTCCGCTCTCTCTATATAATTTCTCCACTCTCCGTGAAAGCTGCAATCGCTGTTTCTGCGCTGCTTACACCCCTGATTTACGAGGTGCGAACATCTACTTGATCCATCGTTAAACGCTTCGTCGATCGTTCTGCTACACCCTCAAATATTTTCCTTCTTAGTCGTAGTTTTATCTGTATCTACAACGAGTCACCCTCTTTCACCATTACTCATACTGGACTCTTCACCTTCCAACACTCCTACATAGTCATAACCCAAATCTTCCCAGAACCCTTAAATAGCCCTATTTTCGCCATTTCCGCGTTCATTCTCTGATTTACCACGCGCACGTCACGTAACGTTAAACCTCTGTAAAATAAAGTTCCGTTTCTACGCAACGACGATCCTGAAGTGTTTAAATTCAGCGTTACCTCAATATCTGCTCCGAGTTTCGAGGAATTGGAGCAAACCGGGCATCACGTTAATTTGAAAAACAAACGATTGAAAGCTGCGTACAATTACCATTTAACGCGACATATTTTTCAACGAGATTTCATTTTGATCGACGATCAAGTGTATGCGTGCATCGAACAAAATTCACGCTGTATTTTGTTTCGAAAAACCCGACGACTCTACGCTTTCTCGCTCGACATCATTTCCGATCGCACGTTTTAATTAAACGTCTTAACCCAGAAAATTACGCGAGAACTCTGCGACGCGATATCATCGGACATTCCATTTTGCGCGACGCCCTCCCATCGGTATTCAAAGAAAGCGTTCTTTTAATCGCCCATCGACATTCCAGGGTTCCCGCGGAAAAGGCTTCGTGCATTCACTGCAAGATCGTTACGTGTCTTAGGCCTCTTTGATTGTCTGTCCAAGTGCTAAGTAGT
>NW_017100261.1:534478-536596 GCF_001263275.1 Habropoda laboriosa | reverse complement strand
GCCAAGCAATTAGTGTCGTCGTCGCCGCTAATGAAGTTTTCCTTCGACGGGGAAAATATTCCGAGAGGAATTAAGAGGTGTGCCCCAGATTAAGGAGATTGTCAACGACGCAGTGTGTACCAAATTGCTGAACACTTGAGTGACTGCGAAAATTGCAAGAATCTTTTTTTTCTTCTTTAAGTTGTATTGTAGGAATATTGGGTTGTTGACAGGTATTTAAAAAACTTATGATAATAAGGGATTCGTTTAAGAGTGAAGAGTCGGTAATCAAAAGCGCAATGTCTCTATTCTAGCTCTGTTGTGATAACACTTTGACTCTTAATACTCTCTCTGTAATTCGCGCTCTCTGACTATTTCTTTACGACTCTCGCTTTCTGACTATTTCTTTGTGACTCTCTGTGACTCTATAACTCTTTTCTCTCTGTGACTCTTGCTCTCTGACTATTTCTTTGCAACTCTCTGTGACTCTCGCTTTCTGACTATTTCTTTGTGACTCTCTGTGACTCTTGCTCTCTGACTATTTCTTTGTGACTCTCTGTGACTCTATAACTCTTTTCTCTCTGTGACTCTTGCTCTCTGACTATTTCTTTGCAACTCTGTGACTCTCGCTTTCTGACTATTTCTTTGTGACTCTCTGTGACTCTATAACTCTTTTCTCTCTGTGACTCTTGCTCTCTGACTATTTCTTTGCAACTCTGTGACTCTCGCTTTCTGACTATTTCTTTATAACTCTCTATAATTCTATAACTCCTTTCTCTCTGGGACTTTCAATCTCTGACACTTTCTGTATGACTCTCTGTGATTCTCGCTCTCTAACTATTTCTTTGTGACTCTCTGTGACTCTATAACTCCTCTCTCCCTGACTATTACTTTGTAACTCTCTATGACTCCATTACTCCTCTCTCTCTGTGTATATCGCGCGCGTCTCATCCACCCGCCCATTCCTTCTTTCTCTATTTCTTTAGTTATTTCACTCTTCGCGGACACTCAAACCGCATTCGAACACATCCACCCAAATCTTTAGTCGGTCACTCATTCTTCATTCACCCAATACTCTCACGCTCTCCAAGTTCCAAACACTTTCCATTCGCACGTCTATCTCTCCAGTCTAAACTCTCGCTTAACTATTTCTAATTACAATCCATCATTCCCACAGTATAACGAACTCACTCCTCGCTAAAGCTTGCCCCAGAAAGAAAATAATATATCTCGAAGAACGTGTCAGGAGAACGTACACTCTGCGCGGAGAATATTGTTAGAGAAAGGAGAGTAAATCGAATTCTTTCAAGCTGCTCTTGGAGCGCTTCTCGTATAGTTGCGCGAAAACGTCGTTTCGAAAGATCGGTAGCAATGCAATTTCCGGCGGACGGAACGATTACGCGTGTCGCTTCGGCTCGCGTTATTTCATTAGCCGACCGGAGAGTGGACGGTCCGGCTTTGGTAGATCGTCCTAATTGAATTATCTGCATGGTAGATTGCAGAGTGTAACGTGTCGCGCGACTGCTTCTTCTTCCTTCAGCTTCCCCCTTTATTTCCCTTCTCCTACGATTTCAGTTTCGTTTGCGCTTCACGTGGTCGCGACGTCCCTTTGCTTCCAACGAACAACCACGATGTATCGCACAGAATCTTCCATTTCGTACACAAATTTTCTAACAAATTTCTCGTCCAAATTTTTCCTTCTTTTCGACCGAAGACCCGAAGAATTTCAATTACGCCGGCAAATTAAAGGCAACGTCCGACAACGGTTAATCGGGAGAAAAATAGGAGAAATCGTTAACGGGGGGATAGGCGATTACGTGGAGGATAGAACCGTTTTTATAATTAGATATAGAAGGCGGCGCCCTTTTACACACAGCGAAGAGTAGGGAACGAGCAAAAAACTTGGCTTGACTCTTTGCAACTGGCGATCTCGAGCGGAATCTCGGTTCCCCCGGAGCTTCATGAAATAGACCGTGGACGCTTTGTTCACGCTGTGTGGCAGCGATGAAATGTAATTTAAATCGGCGGACGATCGTAGGAATCGTCGAATTCGAGGACAAAAGTGTCAGGAGAGATCGGTGAACGCGTGACGAGTTAACGAGAATTCGATTCTACCACTGTGCTTTTACGAACAAACGA
>NW_017100261.1:515644-534433 GCF_001263275.1 Habropoda laboriosa | reverse complement strand
GATGGGAGAAACAAAATGGACAGGAAAGAAGCGGGGAATCTCCGTTGGGAAAGCTCGCTTGTCCACGCCCTTTTGTTATTAAATTCGCGAAACTTTCTCCGTCGGTTGATTTTTTCTCAAATTCGAAAGTCCGCGAATGGCGAGGAGGTGGGGAAAAGATTCCTACTCATTCTCATTCTGGGTCAGCCATCGATGTCAGCATCGAGAGGACGGTGCACGGAATTCAATAAATCGAACGTCTTTCTCCACTGTCCGTTCGAATCATTTCGAGTTTTCAACCGATGCAAACACTCGCTGCGCGACGACAACTTTAATTTACTTCTTTGCAACGAGAGAGGGGAATATTTGCGGGTGAAAATTACGATAATAGGATGGACCGCTTTTCAAGAGAAGCGGGAAAACGGTAATTTACGGGTCGGGTCGCGATACGTGAGCTCGATTTCACGGAAAGATTAAAACTAATCTCGTTGGAATTCTTCCGTTCCATAGAAGAAAAAAGGAAGGAAAAACAGAGCGCAATTTAGCGAGTTGTCTGTCCCGAGGTTTATCGTCGCGACGTGTTACACGGCGTGTCGGGAATCGAGGAGAAAAAGTCGCCGAGCGAGTTGCTTTTATTGTCACGAACTCTCGCGGAGCCAAGCAGTCTCCAAACAGAGTTAACCGCGTCGTAACTTCCTTCCTGCCGTTTCAAACGCACTCGACCGCTGTCTGCTTTTTCCATTCATGAATCAAGCCGAGTCAAAGGTAAGCTCTACGAGTGTCACTCGCGGCTATTAAAGGGAACACTCTTCGATAACGTCGGCCTGTACAGTGTTCTCCGTCGTTTTACACACTTTCTTCGTTGTTTTTGGGAGAAGAGGCAAGGGTACGGTGGAATATTGCGGGAATCTTGGGTTGTCGATGGCTATTTAGAAAAGTTTGTAACAATAATTGATATATTTAAGAATTGAGGCTCGATGATAATGAGAATGTAACTCTGTAACACTCGTTCTCTCATCTCTCTGGTGGAAATTGCAACGCAGGGTATCTGCCGCAGTGAATGAGTTCTTGTATGAAAGAATTACGCGAATATTCCAATTGTTCGTCGTGTCAGATGATAATTTTGAAACAATTGTGCTTAATATAATATACAGTGGGGGACAAAAGTATTCATACACCGTATAAAACGGAACAACATTTTTAAAATTGAGCCAAACAACTCGAGTGTTTTTGAGAACTTCGAAAGATTAGTTTGCTAGATGACGTGTAGAAAAAATTTGGAAAAAACTGCAATTAGTCGGAAAATTTAAAAAATACGTTTTGTAGATCTATGTCAATTATACACACGCTGAAAATTTCATCGAAATCGGTGGATGGAGAAACAAGCGACAGGCATCGAAAGATGTAAGAATCTGCAGATTTATTACAGTTCTAGGCCGAAAGTCGTGAAACAGTGCGATTTTCACAATCTTTAACCGTTTGTAGCTCATAGCAACGTTAACTGATTTCGATGAAATTTTCAGCATGTGTATAATTGACATAGATCTACAAAACGTACTTTTTAAATTTTCCTCACGAGCTCAGATAAAAAATTTATAAAAACGACCTTCGCTATTTTCTTCGCGATTCCGACTAATTGCAGTTTCTTCCAAATTTTTTCTACACGTCATCTAGTAAACCAATTTTTCGAAGTTCTCAAAAAAAGCTCAAGTCGTTTGGCCCAATTTTAAAAATGTTATTCCGTTTTATAGAGTGTATGAATACTTTTGTCTTCCACTGTATGTAGTCGTTATAATTTTTCTTACGATCTTAATAATTTTGTAGTAATTTAAGTTACATTTCTTGCCATTTTTCAAACTGTTTAACCCATATGTCAATCACCACAATTATCCACTTTATCGTCCAATTTTAGTAATTTTCTGATAGGAAAATTCTGAACTCGAAGCAAACACGGATAAGAAATGTGTCAAATAACGATCTGGCCGGAATATTTTCATTGAGAAAATGTGCAAAAGGGTTAAATATCTCCAATCAATTATCCAACATTCCCACAATATCGTTCAGAAAGGGAAAGAAAATCTCCCGTTGATTCGACAAAAAAGGTAAAATCGTTTGCACCGTCATTGGAACTCGATGGACGTTTTTGTTACACGCAACATCAATTACTAGCGTCAATTACTCGTTGTTGATATTGTCGGCGATACACGCTGCATTCGGGAGGATGCCAAATGTCAGATCTACCGTCAAGGCTTTCGATCGGTTCCTGTCACCGCGAGACGAGACACGATTACCTTGAACAGCGTGAAAACACGTTTCTGGCTGGTTTCTGTGAGCGGTACCATCGATAAACTCCGTTCGCTGATACGCCAGGCGGGACGTGTCTCCTAGTTTACAGTCGCGAAACAGGGAATGCCTGCCACTTCGTGATCGTTACCGGATCCCTCCACATTTTTCGCTCCAATTCTCCACCCTTAGTTTATCCTCGTTTTGCAAACCCACTCTAGACCTCGTTGCCTCTTTGTCACCTGGCTTTGGTAATACGGTACAAGGTGAGTAAACGAAATCCTTCGGGACGCTGCAATAAGAATGTCTCCTTTGTTCGCGAGAAAACATAATTTCAACCTTCTTTTCCTCTAACTTTTACCCCAGCTACGTCCTATTGCCCCTTCTGTGTCGCGGCGAACTGTCCATCGTTACGTGCGTCGTGCCACCTGTGGCTACTGGGTTAGCTGCAACGTTGAATAGCGATTCGCAGAATCGGTTTCACCTGATTGCATACGATTTTCTTGCATGTCACGTGGTATTTTGAAAATTTCTTCTGGCTTCACAAGATTCCTAGGTTTCGAGGAAATTGTGGGATGTGATAAGCGTATTTTGAGAATTTCTACAGATTCTCTTGTTTCTATAAGATTCGTAGAATTTCGTGGAAATTGTAGGATGTCAGATAAGCGTGTTTGGATCGAGTAAAAGAGTTTTTGGCCCGAGTGATAGTTGGATCGACTGAGATGCGAGTAAAGAGTGTTTTAGGCAGAGATGCACGATGCACGAAAATCGGCACGCGGCGAGAGTATGTGAATGCGTAGGGTACTATGCAGAGGTGAGAAGTTTGCTAGCGTAAGGATTGCGGGTCTGATCGGGTCACATCCTCATCGGCTTACCTTTTTTAACACAATCCTGAAAATGGGGCACGTGTATTTTCGCGCACGCGACGAATCGGCTAAAATTGTCCCTGTGCCATCTCTGCATAGTACGAATCCCTGACTAAGCGTGATTATATACAAAGGAATATGAAACACCAGCGCGATCTAAAAAAAAGGGCAGCTTAAAAAAACGAATCTCGAAAACGCTTCGTCTTTCTGTATCACAATAAAAACCGTATATTCCCAGCAAAAAAAAAGAAAAATCACCACGCAAATTACATCCCTACAAAATCACTCTTTTCCTTTTCCCTCGAATTCAGTAGAACCACGCGTTCCACAACCATTTTCGTTTAAAAAAACCGAAGGAGCAATTAACCGGTTCATTGGCTAACACGATGGGAAATGTTTGCAGACGAGGCAGAGCAGCGGGACGGTAGGGAACAGCGAGGAACAAGAAGGGACGGCCAGCAGCTGTTCCCCAAGGACGTCGACAGCAACGACGATAACGATGACGATGACGGCCACACCGACAACGCCGACGTCGACGATGACTGTCACGTCAATGGCGTTGCCGTTTGTGCCCGCGGAATCAGAAGCGTCGTTATCGTCCACCACGACGGACCAGCAATACCGGGAACGGCTACAGGATCAGTCCCAAGCGACGACTTGCCCGATCGTAGCAACGTCGTCCACCACGTTCTCATCAGCTTCGTCGTCCGCAGAGACCGGCAAGTTGTCGGCGAACGTACTCTTCTCGTTGCCCGCGTCGCCGAAAAGACCACCTCCTGCCTCGTCCAGTAAGACACCTTCTATATCCAAGTCCCAGATGAAAGGTGAGTCTGATTGAAAAACGGTCAAAGAGGAATGTGAATGAGATTCTATGGAACTTCTTTATTGACACGTTCGTTACGATTGCTCCGTTTCCTTACATTCTTAATATCCACGCTTTTATCAGTTTTACAATAATGCATGCCTGTATTAAATACGTAAACCGAGCATTTTCTGTTACGTATCGCACGGAGATAACGGCGATCTATCGCGAGAATTGGCGCGTCACAACGTATGTGACGCTGGTAAACGGACGTGTCAAGTGATTTTTAACGTCTTTATGAGTAAAGCAGGAGACGTGGTGGGGGTGAGTGAGACAAAGTGGCGAAAAGGATTTCTTAGGCATTATCAAAGGTATGGGTTACTTGTCCATTCACTCCAATGCGAATCTACTAATTTGCGTGCGTTTGATAAGTGTGGAATTAACGTTGTAGGGCTCAGTAACAATTTGGATTAGTAACAATTATAATAATTAGTCATATAACAATTTAGTTATCAAAATTTAGGTAGATTAGTGTTAAAAAGATTCGTTGAATATTTCTTAAAATTGTCAATCTCGTTCTACAAAATTCTTGCTTAGATTGTAATACACAGTGGTTGTCCCTCTCTAAATATATCTCGCAATAAATTCTCACGTACTCTCAGATATCAATAGCAACGCGCTTCACCTGTTTTACACCCAGTTACCCTGTATGATCCGCTCGTTTACCAAATCTCGAGAGCATTCGATATATTCACTACATTCACGCCATCACTCACATCTTATCATTAAACCAATTCCACAGTGGTTCAAAAATTTGATCTAATCTCGTTAGAGTACAACGAACGAAGAGTAAAATACGGAAGGAAACTCGTTTAATTCAGCGCAGACAGTTAAATTGGGCACATAAAAATTAACCTAAGCCAAGAACACCCCACGAACTCATTCGATATATTCACTACATTCACGCCATCACTCACATCTTATTATTAAACCAATTCCACAGTGGTTCAAAAATTTGATCTAATCTCGTTAGAGTATAATGAACGAAGAGTAAAATACAGAAGGAAACTCGTTTAATTCAGCGCAGACAGTTAAATTGGGCACATAAAAATTAACCTAAGCCAAGAACACCCCACGAACCCATTAATCACGCGATTCTGCGTGTTTTTTGTATATCTTCAAGTTCAGTAATCCCATAACGAGCTTCACGATACGCAATTCTGTATGCAAAGAGTCAGAAAAATCTCTCTTAAACTCTTCCCAGCGAGCGATGCAAATTTATCGCAGATTCGGTTAGAAGATAGAACTGTATTCTTACTCGAGTACAGAATAAATTGCTCCATGTCGAAAACAGAAAGCAGCGTGCATTTTGGATTACTTCACGAGCTTTAGAAAGAAGATAATCTCGATTCTCCCTGCTAGAGTTACATCAAAAGAACTTTTCGTCCGAATTAGTCGTCCAAACGAACATAAGTTGTAGCATCGTTCTACTCGAGTTTCAAACGTAAAATATAATACTGTTTCAGCTCTAATTTAACGCGACGTGCTTTAAAAATATTCAGTTCGTTCTTATTCAGATGGCAGAGGAAGTATCGTATATTCTTCGCCAAGTAACTTCTCAGAATATTTAATCGAACGTGAAATAAATATGAATCACTGGTCTACATTGTGGACACAGTTGAACTGTGTAACGAAATTTATTACTTTAATAATCCTGCTGGAACTTCTTTAACCACATTCACAGGAATACATTCTTTTGTGCAGGATATCATTCTTTTCAGAGTATCCGCAATTTTTTCAAATAATTCACCGTGATTAGTCAAAGCTAAAATTCATCTTGTTACATCTGTTGTATTCCGCGGCTCGTGATTCCTCGCGTTGGTTTATTATTTTCAATAGGTACGCGGTAGGAGAGCCTGACGGAAACTGGGGCTAAATAAGGATGCTATTCTGCGCGTAGTACTATTCGACTTTATTAGACAGTTCGGTGACGTTCGGCACGTGAAGACCACTAGACAAAAATCTGCTGTTTCGACGGAAAAGGTAAGTACGAGAGTAGGGGTTGGTCTCAGAGGTGAATGTAGGGAGAGGCGGTGAGGTCTAGGTTCAGCGATGAGTAAAGGATGATGTGGAGGTCTAGGTTTCGGGGTGACTAACGTTAGGATGATGCGGATTTGTTTACAGTTAAGGAAAGGAGGCAGGACGACTAAAAACTAATGAAAGATAGGAGAGAGGTATACGACACATCTACTTAGAACTGCATCGCCCAATTCGAGAAACTCAGAACCACCTACGACGTTACGGATCAATTAGGCTGCTTGTGTGTCACGTTCCAAATAGTACACCATTGTACCTTATATCTCCACGACCTATTATAATCACGTCAATTATCGTGACGTTTTCACGCAATAATCTACATCTCCCTGTCCTTTGTACAATCTCCAAGATAAACCCGATTAATCGTTAATTACAACAATTTTGCAAGAGAACATCCCTAAATGATAATTTTCCGAGAAACGTGCTTCCACGATTCACCAAAGTTAGAAACGATCGAACAGCGTTGTACTCGAACGTTGCAGCCCATTACACAGCTCCGTGAAAACAACGAACAAACCTCGAATACGTCCAAAGTGGCTCCACGTTCAGTTTCCTGCGGTCGACACGCGTAAACTCGCAGGTCGGAGAAACGGGTGCCGGGTGGTTAAATTTCTAATTAACAAGAGATTTAGCGGCAATCGCTTTTTTGACGTGCACGTCACGCGCAAACGGAAGTACAGTTTCCGGTGACGTTTTTTCGCCCCAAATTTCTAACTCGACCCAGGGCGCCGTCGCATTTCCGTTCGTTTGTTTTTGACAGTCAGATCGTCGATGTTTAAGCTCGACTCTTTCCGCCCGTACGGTCTCCACGTATGTACATTTCCCTGGAACGACGAAAAATAAAAAAAACGGCAGAATAAACGAAAAATAAAAAGGACTGGAAGTTAACGATCGATCATTCGACGAAAATATGAAGTGTGCGCAGCTTTTACAACTGTTAGAAGGGTGCTCTTTACACGGGTTAAATTGCCGGACGTGAAATGGAGGAGAGGAGTAGATACGGGGCAAAAGGACGTTGCAAACGGAATTCGAATCAAAGAAATATCCTGTCTATCGTCGTTTGTGTTCGACCATTTTACCTGCGAAAGAGGCACACGCTCGCGCCAACGCTGACTTAAGCTACTCCCGTTTCGCTCGATCTTTTTCAGAGGAGGTCG
The DNA here is from genome assembly GCF_001263275.1 of Habropoda laboriosa. Taxonomy (NCBI): domain Eukaryota; kingdom Metazoa; phylum Arthropoda; class Insecta; order Hymenoptera; family Apidae; genus Habropoda; species Habropoda laboriosa. Next base: position 527,249 of record NW_017100261.1, on the reverse strand, counting down.
GACTTTATATCGATGTACTTCACTCTATACGCGAGCAGTTTTCACGGTGGAAAACGGTATACATCCGATGGAAGATCGCGTTAGCTTCCACGGGGTATCGTTGATTAATGGGCTTTTCGTGAAAACCGCCCTACGGTACACCCTGAGAGAAATTACCCGCGTTACTTCTTCCGAAAGACGAACGACGGAAGTTTATCGGCGATCTACGTTTCAGGTAAACAAGAAGACGGGTGCACCCGGTGAACTAATGGTTTAATCCTCCACTTAACTTCTTCTTAACTTATTCCGCGATATGAATACCGAGAGGTAGTTGGAAGTTTCTCAGAACAGTTTCATTTGGAAAATATCTCCTATTGAAGTAACAACGGTAATTAAAACACGTTGACTGCGACGTTGGTTACTTGTGACCGGAGATTGTTTCTTTTATGGGGCCACGGTGGTTGTTGGGTTATTCCTGAAGAGGCTAAATAAAATGTATCGCCTGAGAAGAAAAGTGTTTCAATGTTTTTTCTAAACAAAGACACTAGGAGGACAACTGGACGTGTCTGGAGTTCGTCTTAGAGTCGAGACACTCTACATAAACAATAGCATAAACAGTTCGTAGGTATAAGTGGACCCTAGATTTCTCTTTTTGGGTGTCCTGAGACAGTTTCTAAGAGATATTCGTATAGAAAAGACCCCATACGTTGAGCCCATACGTCGTAAAAGATCCCCCATATTTGTACTGTCCAGACAACGACATAGGATTATGTATTCCTTGTTTTAAAATATACCACACGAGGAGTACATATCAATCAATGTACATATCATCAAACAAGTTTTATAACAAAATATATGCAATTTTATTGCCGAACGTCATCTTCTTAATCCACAGTGAAAGGGTTAACGAAAGTAAATTTAATATAAAAAAGGAAACTTTTATTTCAATTGTCCATTTTCAATAGTGGCTATCGGTGACCGGTGTGCTTCAAATGTTTAGAATAATTCAAATGAAATAAATATCGTCGACTAAAAATTTCGAACGTCATAGCTAACTAGACATTATTTTGAAGTAAAAAAAAAATAATAATTTTATTAATGTTCGCTGTACTCAGCTGTTGCAATTGGTAAATTTTTATACGCCAATGAGACCGCTTAGACCTGCTCAACCTTTCTTGCCTCAAAGATACTCGTCAAACTTTTCGAACACGGACCAAATACGGTATATTCTCCACAAGTGTCAGACCGCAAGGAAGCTAAACCTGACACTTGTAGAGTCAGGGACTACGTTTTCGAGCCTCGCGCCCGCCTTTGTAGTTTGCCGAATGTAGACAAGGACAGCGAATAAAAGATAAGCATGAAACGTGAGTCGAGGCAACCAAGCGATTTAAATATCAACTTTTTTAATTTTGTTTTTTTATCTCGAAATTTTTCTTAAAATATTGAGATTTTTCTGGTGAAAATGACATAAAACACGACATAATTTGAACAACATTTACTTATTAATACTTATTGAGTAATTAATTTAACGTCGGCCTACATCCACGTAAAAAAAAAAAAAAATGTAGGGTCGATTCCACAAGTGTCAGTAAAATGTAGGGTCGATAGCAGCAGAAAAGCTGTTAAACAATTAGAATTAAATGTAACGACAGAAATTATTGCAATAATGCGTAATGAAAAATTGAAAGAATCAGAAGAAAAAACGCGAATTCCTATCTTTTTCGATTCTAGAACATAAGAAAATTTGAATAAAATACACGGCGAGAATTGGGGAGAAGCATAAGTTAAACGCGTAAAAATATTCAATAATAAACGAACTAGGGATGAAGCAATTATTTCAATACGCGATGCACTGACTCTAGTATTTACTAAAATTCAAAAATTCTCGTATAAATTCCGAAAATAGATTACTGACTCTTGTAGAGAATTTACTGTACTTTTTATTTCATGGTTTCATTTAATTTCATTTGTACACCGAATTTGTAAAACTGCGAACCGGTACGCAGAACATTGAAACTTTTTCAAATGTTTTTTCACCGATTGACAGAGTTTTGTAAGTTTCTCATTTTGAATTCGCGTCCGTTAGTATTTACGTTTTAACTATTTGTGTGCAATCTAATGGAAAGTTTTCTCGTATAAATAAAAAAAAAAAAATAAATAACGAAGCATGATACAATATGCTTAGAATAATGAAAATTTTCTCGTGGCCCTCCGAGAGCAAAACATGCAAATCTGGCATGGCAGACGACGTGTTAATATCTTCGTATAAACAGGAATTCCATTCGAGACGAAAATAGTCGATGAAATCTCCATTACCTATATTCTGATCTCGAAGTTATCCTTAAACCGCTAACGAATCCATTTCCTCGTCATTTCGGCAGAGAATGAAAAAAATCGCGAAACCGCAAACCCGTAACCGGGTTAAGCAGAATCTATTTGTCGACGCTCCTTTCTGCCCGCTTTTTCTTTGTCGTTACCCATTAGCGCAAAATCGCTCGCGTTCTCCACCTCTCGCCCCATCTCTCTCGTTCTCTCGCTTTCGCTCGATCTACCAGTGGTTCGAGTACAATAGCGCGTGGATACGCCGATGTAGAATGTGCTTATAGGAAAACCATAGCCGCCGGTACGTACAAAATCAATGGGCCGTGAAACGAGGCTATTAAACGGTCGAGTCAAGCACCGACGATCCAAGTCGAACCGAGGCTGCCTGTCCCTCCTCATCGTGCCCGCCGCGGGCATCAAACATCACGGAATGTTATCGACCGGACCGTTTAATCAGCTCCAACTACCTCACCTTGTAACCCTTCATCTCGAAAAAAGAGAAACGATCCGACACCGCTGCGTTTCACCATTCTTCTTCCAATTTTCGTCTTCGTCAATTCCCATTCACCGCGTGACGGAACGTTTGATTTAGACGCTGTTCGTGTAATTAGCTGCTGGACCACTCGTGTATCAATTGCTTTTCATCCTTTCCCTCCACGTGCATCGGTCGATTACAGAAAAATTCTTGGAGAATATTCCACGGAGAGGAAATTTGAAGCGTAATCCTGGAGCAAAAGGTAATTAACGTATCGCCCCATTGCGATTGTATTCCGTTGGCGACGCATTAAGACCGGAAGGAAACTCGCGAGCACCACTGTGCGCCACGCTTCTTAAGCATGTTTTGCAATGCTCGCTTTCAACTTTCACCTCGCTCTGATATAGAACCACATTTGCCTGGCTATTATACGGTAGTAGAGAAAATGGGAGTGATTTCGAATCGCGAGGTGAATCTGGGTTATTGAATGCGGCTGCTGTGTACTAAGGCAAGTATTATACGTTGCTGAGAAGATGAGGAGCGGGACGGAACAGGAGCAAGGGGATGAATTAGTAGATGTGACCGTTTCGGCCAATAATAATACTCCCTCTGTCCCATAATAATAGTAGCAGTTGATGAATTTAATTTGTCCCATAATAATAGTAGCAGAAGAAAATAAATATAGAACGCAACATTTATTATCAAAAAACTAGATTAAATTAAACAATAAATTAAAAATATTTCTCCTAATTTTTATTTCGAGTGTTCAGATAGTTTCTGGATTTTTCAATAATTTCGTTACTGCATTTTAAACTTGTAGGTAGGATCCCTTGGCTGCGAAGCTTTGCTTTCCCTATATGCGTGAGCCTAAAATTATTGGAGCCATCGATCTCAATCGCAACTCGATCTTTGCTTGAAAACTCTCTTACTTTTACAATGGGTTGATATTCAGCTGAAATAAAACAATTGATTTCGATCAGCGGATGAAATTAGAAAAATAGGTATAATTCGTAATAATTAGGTTAACCTAAAAATTGAAAGATGTGTCAAAACGAATGACAGATGTCATGGAACATTGACTTTGATTGAAGGCTTCGCAATTTTGCGCTACAACATAACTTACAGCTGCATTCGCAAATAATTCTCGTTTAAATATTCACTTGCTACTATTATTATAGGACAGAGGGAGTATTAGATTTTGAATAGTTTATTTATTAGCAGAGTTAACATTTAATCGCACGAACTGCGAACGGGACAAAGGAATAGAACAAAAACCGATCGCTCAGAGACACACATAACCCAGCCACAGTCGATCACACGAAAAGCACGCGAGAATGCCTAAGGCTAACCGAAACGAATAATCGAAATCATGGCGGTCTAAATATCTTTTTCGAATAAATAAAAATGCGTGTGATCCGACTTTGAGTGTGTCCGCTACGCGACCAACGAGACTCGCATTCCTTCCGTTTGTCATCTTTTCAGTAACGCACGGTACGTAGGATAATGGCTTCATGACGTGGGTAGACGTTAATCTGCTATTTTTAAGTGTTTCAATTTTCCTGTAGGAAAACATTTTTAATTAAATTTGCCTTTTAACCCTTTAACCTTAACAAGTGTCAGACTCGTAGCAGAGAATTCGTAAGACTGAGGATTACCAAATGTAATTAACCTGTAACAGATTAGCTTTTGTTACCTGATACAGTAGTTGGATTCCGGGTGATGGAACGTGTACAATACTTTAGCAAGAGGTTTATTCAAGAGTCTAAACGCGTTGTGAATCGTACAAAGATATGGAAAATAACGAGCCTCGGCGTTTTTGAGGTTGTTATATTTATAGGGATTGGAAAAGGACGCGGAAGAGACTAGAGAGGGGCTGAGGTAAAAGGTCTAGGAAAGTGGCAAAGGTTCTAGGTGACTAAGAACTAACTGCAAAATATTTGGAAGAAATGAGTGTTTGCGATGCGCTGGCGTTAACCGAAGATACCAACGCGATCGGCTAGCATCCATGAGTCATGTCGGTAGATTGGTATCCAACGATGGCTCACGCTTAGATACATAAGCAGAAAGGAAATTATAGGTTAAAGGGTTAACCGAGGTCGAGGCTCAGAAGGTGTTTTATAGACGCAGAAACTCTACGCTTCTGCGGACTGCACGTCCTTCCGGTGCCCACTCGTGAACACTAAACAGCAATTGACGTGTCGTAAAGCAACTAAAGGACACGCAATCACGAGTCCTGTTAAGATCTCATACACCTTGGGCCTGATTCTCCCGTCACTATTCATACCACCACCCTGCCAACTTGGAAATTCCAGGGTGGGCGGTATGCTTACGGCCAACTAGTTTCGCAATTTGCCAAAGTTGATAACACCCAAACTCTCGAATAATTTATAGATTAAGAAGAATTGTACATAGTTGGTCATTAACCAAATAGTATCCTAAGTGAGATTTTGCGACAAGAATAGCGCCCCTTGCGTGATAAGAACCTTAGAATTAACTAGCTAATCGTGTTTAACAGTAAATTTGCGAAATATAGACAATCAAGGTATTTGCTAAGGATACTTAAGTTTAGACCAGATTTACGATACGGACGCGATTCTCTGCTATTTTTGAGATTAAGGTTTGAGTACGCGTTTAATGTTTCGTTCGACAATTTTTCCTTATTGTCAGGAGGGCTTATTGTTCTTCGTGCATCTTAATAGCAATTTAACCCCGCGGGAGCCGAGGCACATTCTCGCGAGCGAGCGGTACCGTTACCTTGGGTTTCTCCCATAAGCCCAGGTGACGCGTACCTCACGCAAAACATCCCCTCCCTGAGGGTGAGCGGTTGGCGTTGGGCGTTAACCAAAGCCCTAACTTCATCAGGAGTCTTGGTCTCCCACCCAAAACTCACCCCCGTCAAGGGACCCAAATGCAACATTTGGAAGGGGAAATGCGAGGCAAAGATTAAACGAAATCACGAGAACAAATTCAGAAGTAAAGACAAAAAGTTCAGGCGATCAAACAGTCGCTACATAATTCATTAATTCTAGACGACGTGTCAGAATTAAAACAGTATTCAAAAATACCACTTTTATTCGCGGTAGCTACAATAAATTCCGCGTGTGATCGAACAGCGGGAAATTTCGTTGTTGCAGAGTTCAGAGAAGCTTTCAAGCTGTTCGACAAGGACGGAGACGGAAGTATCACAAAGGAGGAACTTGGAAGGGTGATGCGTTCGCTTGGACAGTTCGCGAGGGCTGAAGAGCTGCGCACGATGCTGCAGGAGATTGACATAGACGGTGAGTTCTCCTCGAATTATCGAAATACGTTTTGATAAACATTTAATCGAAGTGAGTAAGTAGGTTGGCCCTGAAATTGACTCGGGAATACGAGGACAATAGAAAACAAAAGGTGGTAGTAACAGAGTGGACAAAGTGTCCCGGAAACCGCGATCGGACGTGGCGTTAATCGAAAATTTCCCATTAATATTCAACGGTCCCTGTTAAAACGATTCCGCACACAGGGGTAGTTCGTTAAAATTCGCGACGGTGTTTCGCGACCGCGCGGTTAAATTCATTGTACGATCGTATAAAGTGCACAACTCGAACTCGTAAATCGTCCCGTGTTACTTCACCAACGTCCACCGAGTACACCCTCCGCGCCATTGTAGATTCGCGAAACAAGGTGGCCAAGAGATAGCCGCGCCTCGAGGAATCCAGAAGTTTGCCATTCGTCCGTGTAACCACGTTGGCCCACTTACAACCTTTCTACCTCGACAGCATCGCCTTAATCGCGGGTAATTTTCACGAAGTGTTCGCCCGCCTGACAATGGTCGAGGACGTTCGCGTGCGGAACCTCTTTATTAAGCCAGATCCACTCTTCCGCCACGAACCTTTTCTCTCTCGGACCTTCCAACGTACCATTCTCGCTCGACCATACTGTCTGTTTCGTTCGCTTGTTTCGAAATTCTCCGCTGAACTCTGATGGCTGAACGAAACTTCCTATTGTCTCGACGCCTAATCACTGGGATTTACTGCAACTTAACGACGTCGCAGAGGTTGAAGTCTTCTTAAGAAATTCTCCGACCTAAGAAAAGTCGACATTTTCGTGGAACTATAATTACGGGTAAACAATTATACTGGGATGTTTAATTGGGGAAAAAATTCTTTCGACAAATAGAATTTGTAATAGTAGTTACTCTATCTGTGGACGTGAATCCTTCGACCCTTTCGCTGCGGCAGACTTTAGTGCGTGACACGCGTGGCAAACGGTGGCTGTAATATCTTTCGTTTAGGTCTAGTTTGCAGAAAAGTTTAAAATTCCAATTTTTAAATTTACCATTTTAACACATTCGCGTCGGGACGTTTGGAGTCGCACTTAACGTGGATGCAGGGTGATCCAATCGTGGTACGTTGGAAAGAAACTACTGTAACTAATGAATATTTTCCAAAGAAATTTTATTTCATCCGTGAAACATCTGTTGTGGCATTTCTGAAGAGAAATTGAACCATTTATGGCGTTTTATAAATATATTTTGGGACAGACGAAAATAAGCATATCTGCGTCATCCGACGCCAATGTGTTAAAAATTAAGGTGGAAGTACGTAAAGGTAAAAAAGGAAGGATTAACTTCCCGCCAAGGGCACGGTGCAAGCACATTTTCAAAAAGTCACTAAAAAGACGCTAGCAGCACTGAAAGGGTTAATTAACCAAACAATCACCCTTTCAAGCACTCAAGATCCCGAACAAAGAAATACGTTCACCTAGCAGGAAGTTGTACTTTTCCCCGCGATACACAGAGGGTGCATATAAAAGTATCGGTACCTGTTGCTGATTCCTCGACCGTGAAGGAAGCAATCTCTTTTACTGCGATAGAAAAGCTATCGTCGATTCTCCGTTTTACGATCACCATCTGTTATGCTTCATATCGCGCCGGAAGTACGGATCTAAGGGATCTTCGGTTAGAAATATCGGCGAAGTAGGAGGTTTCTCGCGCGTAGGCGTGTTTATCCGAAGTGAAATCCTTTGGCGAAATTATAGATACGTCGAAACAAACGTCATATCGGCTGGTTCGTCGTGACGAATCCGAGATAGCTGTCGTCGTGAATCGCGCGACTCGTGTTTACCGCGCGTAAAATTCTCCCTCTCTATGTGCGTCTGTCGCGGCGAGATACATACGTGCTCGGTTGTACTAGGGCGAAACGTGTACTCTCGTCGAAAGGTAGGAGATCGGGTTGACAGGATTTTTATTAATTTCACGAACCGTTGGAAATAACGAAACGCACGCACACCCGCTCGCGTTACACGAATATCGGAGGCTCTCGTTGTTTAACTTAGCCACGATCGGTGGATTTTGTAATAGCCGCGCTATAAAATCCCCTTATTTGCCTTTCAAATATTTTCATTTCTCTTCGAAATCCTGATTGCCGGTAGCCCCCGGTTTCATCCGAACTTCTCTGTTTGCTTGCAGTCAGTAAGACTTCTTTACCTTGTTTCCTTATGGTTTGCTTACCCGTCGCGGACTACTTTCAGTAGTTCGCCACTTTTTAGCCGTTCCTTCTGTCACTCTCCGAAGCGCGCCGTGATTACTAGTTAGACTTTGCCGTTGAAAAATACTTCAACTCGTTCCCGGGGAATCGGACGCGCGGCAGCAACGACTAATTGGATACCATGTTCTCGTGTCAAATAGTTAAACCTCTACTTTATGAAGGAAGAAATACTACCCGGGAAAGCTGTTATTTTGTACGTGTTTCTTTTTTTTACCTGGGTTTGTTTAAATACCATTCAACCGGTCCATTTGTTGTACGTGTTCTACGTTGCGTGGCTTTCGGTTTCGGTGAATGGGTATTGTAGGGTTTGGTGGTTTCCGTGATCGAGACTAGACAGGTGTAAATTAATTTTCTGTAGGCAAACACATTTTTTCACACTCTTAGGCAAACTGTTTCAAGCTTTTAAAAACTCTGAAAAATTTCTGGAATACTTATAGAAATCTCTAATTTAAGTCAAATGTTTAAAACCGTTGGCAGTAAAAATAAAAATTCGTTTCGAAGAAATACGGGAGTGAAATTTCTCTTGGGTTGTAAATCACCCAGATTGCCTACGAAGGGTTAAAATAAAACATAGTTAACAGCAAATAGAACGGTACAGCTAAATTTTATGTAACTTTACACAAGACTATACTACTACCTCTTATCGACTATGTACTTTGATCTTTGCACAGTGACTTCGTGCACGCATTTTCAAGTTCTTTTATTCTTCCACTCACGCTTTCTCTCTCTCTCTCTGTCTCTGTTACTGTGTATTTTCTTCTCGTTCTACGCAGACATTTCTCACAGACATTTAATCACGTCCAATCAAATCCTTGGGTGGCCACGCACCCTTCGTTCACACGATACTCTCAAGTATAGTCTACGGAAGAAATATCGCGAGGTCGCAGAGTACCTGCTATCACTGTTGTACGAACCTCCAAAAATTCAGGACTTAGACCTTCTATACTTAATTAGAAACCCTTAAATTTACAATACCATCTTGTAAGCGATATGGCTGGGTGAGTCATGGCGAGAGGGAGACGCGACCAATCGTCGTTTTAGAAAAGGACACAGTGGAATCGTCGCCACGACGTAAAAAAGAACGTAGCGTCACCGCGAGGGAGGGGAGCGTGCGAACGGGACCCGGAAATAAGGAACGAGACGAGGCATTCTTAAGGAGAGCCTGAAGGGATAAAGATATATGTATATACAGGGTGTCCCGTAACTCCTCGAACACCCGGAAATGGGGGGTTGCTGGGGTGACTCTGAACAAAATTTTCCTTTACCAAAATGTTGTTTGAAGCTTCGTTTTTGAATTATTAACGAAAACCACTGGCCAATCGGAGCGCGCGCAGAGCTCGCGCTCAGGGACGAAGAACAGAGGCACACCCGCACGCGATCGAACAATGCGTACGCGTTATAAACGACCTTCGCTATTTTCTTCACGATTTCGACTAATTGCAGTTTTTTCAAAAATTTATACAAATGTCGGAATGACGGCAAAAACCAATTTCTCTAAGCCTTATAAAAATAGCGGTGCAAAGTGAAATTTTTTTGACAGAGATCGATAACCGAGAAGTCACGCGTACGCGTCGTTCGCGATAGCGCGCTGGTGAATCTCTGTTCGCTCGTCCCTGAGCGCGGGCTCTGAGCGCGCTCTGATTGGCCAGTGGTTTTCGTTAATAATTCAAAAACGAAGCTTCAAACAACATTTTGGTAAAGGAAAAAGTTGTTCAGAGTCACTTCAGGAACCCCCCATTTCCGGGTGTTCGAGGAGTTACGGAACACCCTGTATATAAGAGTTTCAGTTTATTTCACCATTCCACACCTTCAATAACCCCCCTCTTAAAATCCGTAGTATCGAGGCCTCCATACCCAAATAGGAAACCGACAAGACAAAATAGAGAGGGAGTAGTTGGCGTAATGAGCAAAGCTTCGGCCTGCCAAACCGAAGGTCCCGGGTTCGATTCCCGGTTGGGATCCTCAAAATTTTTTCTGTCAATTTCTACATCTATCCCTCAAATCCACCGTTTCACTAAATTCCCACCTCGAATCCCACACCACAAACAAAAGGACGTCACCGAAAAACACAAACCCTCTCCAATTCTACATCCGCGAAAATCTACCTGTTTCGCGCCACGGCCCCGGCGGGACCGCTTCGAATTTCGATATTAGAACTTCGTCGGTGCACGAGTAATTAGAAGTGGGTTGCTAGCGAGGGTAGAACGAGGAGAGAGACGCCTACGTAATCGGGCCTGGTTTCGCTATGATGCACTCGTCTCGATGAATAACGTGTCTATGTGTTGCATCTATATACCATCGAATAAAAAATAGAAAAAAAGAGAGGCTCACGTGTACCTATACACACAGAGCACGTCACGCTGGGACAAAACGCGAAGAGAGAAAAGCGTTGGCGGGGTAAAAAAATATCACGAGAGATAGAGGCGACATGGGGTTGGTTCATAGAAAACTTTTCGATACGACATCATTGGAATGCATCTACTTCACTCTTCGGCCGAGGGGGAATTGGCCGTCGTGACTACTTGGTCTGCTTGAGTAGCACATTCGTATGTAAGCCACATTGCGGCGTGTGACACGCGCGTGTGTAGGTCGTCGACGTCGCGCTACGCCGAATGTCAATCGAACGGCGTTACGTCCTGGTATTTACGCGCAGGAAGTTCGAATCTGGTAAAAGCCAGCCAGCCAGAGAGAGAGTCCACGGTATATAACTTGGAGACGCGACACGGTTCACCGAGATCGTTATTCATTGACGGAATGGCACGAGCGAGTTGGAGAAACGAGCCGCGAATTGATTCTCGTAACGTTTGCGTGTTTCTGGCTTTTCATGGAAATTAGCCGATGTGAGAAATTGGCCGACTGCAGATGTAGGGTGAATAGTGGAAAATACGTTTGTAAATGAAATAGTAAAGTTTAGCTGTTACCGCGAGGTATTTTGTAGGATAGATCGAACGGTGATTGGTTTGCTGGAATAGTAGCGGTGTTTCGATGAAAAATTTCTGTTTAACGTTCCATTGATTACAATAGTTCTGTGCCGTGTTGTGCACGACAGATCTATTGCGGACATATCTGGCTGGTACGAGGAAATTTTTGTACGCAATTTAAGTTGTTTCAAAGAGTGAATGAGATGGAAGAAAATTTTTTTGTGAACTCCAATTTTTCTATTTTTTTTTTTAAAGGTCAAGTTTCGAAGTTTTTTCAATATTGTGAAAGACCTTAAAAAACAATATGTGGGTATATCATTAAATTAAATTAATTTTTGCAGCACAGTGATCTAGTAAATAAAATTCCTGAAATAGTCTGG
>NW_017100261.1:512719-515482 GCF_001263275.1 Habropoda laboriosa | reverse complement strand
GAAAAAACCATCTAATTATCTTCTCTAACTATGATGGCACGAGAAAATGTAATTTTTTTAAGTTCCCAAAGTCACCTGTGTTTTTTTACACGAATGCATTTAAACATGCACAATAATATTTATTTTAAAATAACCTTGGACTCTAAAATTTTAAAAGAAATGTAAAAGTTTCCTCGTGACACTAGAAATCAATTCGAGAATGTAAAGAAACACGATTACTATTTTACTAAATGTTCACTGTTACCCAGCGATAACATATTTTCCGAGACGAACAATGACAATCAGCATAGCTCCTTCAATTCGTTTCGGGTTTAATGTCAGCGCACTAGGTTTTTCTTCGCAAACTTTTACCATTACTGTAGGTTGTTCTTCATAAACATTTTGCTTCAACGTCCCGCGCGAGAAGAAATCCAGGGATGTGAGATCCGATGAGCGAGGTGGCACAGTACAGACCCGTTACGTCCGATCCAACGATCTGGAAATTTTTAATTAAGAGTCTGCGTTGCGATACGCGAATAGTGTGTCGGACAAGTATCGTATCGATACATTATTCGACGGACACTCGATCGTAAATTTTCTAAAAGAAAATACAGCGGGAACTATTGAATGCAGCAGCATTCGAATAGCATAGTTCAGCGCTACGAAATTTTTTGCCTCCTTGACATCCTTTGAATATTCCTGCACGCCGTGTTATTGTTTTTTCGCCGTTGTTTCGCCAGTGGATCAAGATAATCGATAGAGACAATAATTTCACAGACCTTCGAGGGATATTTCTGTTGTTTATCGTATTACCGCGTTAACCCTTTGGCAGTCTAATGTAATCACGTATTGGAGTCAATAAAAATCATATTTTACACGTATCTTTTTCGAAGAAAGTTAGAAAGGGACGAGATATTTTTGGAAGTGACGAGGTGCAAATGATTACTCGCGAAGTTTGGTAACAAAAATATATTTATTGAAACGGTAATGCTTAAACTAATTTAAAATGTAGACGATATGATGCGCGTGCAGAGAAGGTCTACGACAAAAGGCCTCGTGCCTTTTTCGGGGCTCCCTTAAGTCCCAGGAAGTGGGGGCGCGGGCCTGCATTGCCGAGGCAATACTCTCGTCCTCGAGGACGAAGAAACTCGGAGATGTTTGGGAAAACATCTCTCGATTCTTCGCCTCGAGGGCCAAGAGTCGCCAGGCCTAAGTGCGTGGCCCCTCCGTGGCGGTCGCCACATATTATTACCAGAACTGTGACGTAGGGTTATGTACGCTGTGCTTTAAAAATAATCGCACACGACGTAATTATTAAAAAAATACGCGTGAAATATAAATTTTTCTTACCGTAATTCGTCATTTTATTAGACTGTCAAAGGGTTAAGGAGCGGCGTGCGTGACGGCACAAAGACTAATTTCTGGGATTTTTGAGGAAGGACGTATAACATATGTGTTCGTATCTTGAGGAGTGGAAGTTAGGAGTTGTAACGGTTTGGTATACCAAGGGCAGAGTTCGAGGGTGAGATACTTAGTTAGTCAGGAAGGGACGAGGTCAAGAGGTCGAGGTTCGAGGATGAGTAGTAAGAATGAAGTCATTGGTTATACAAAGTTCCTACGGCTCTCCCCAGCGCTCCCGACGAGGATCACCACGGAGGTTTTAGTGGGTAAGAATCCCACACTACCCCGGGGGAGACGGGGTGTCTTTTGAAGATTTCCTCCGCGTCAACAAAGAAAAAAGTCATTGGTTATAGGGTATTTACAAAATGAGCATGGAAGGCTAATACTTAAATCTACAGCGCGATTTGGACTGATAGATCGTGTGGGTATACAACAGGTCGACTAGTGGGACAGATGGTATTGTAAGTTAATGAAAAAGTGTTTCTAAGGCTTTAATACTAGAAATGGCCCATTAGCATCTTTCGAAAAAAAAACGTGAATGTTCAATACTGATAGGCATTATCGTTTGTAACTTTCCGTATGCTTCTATCTGTATCGATTTGGAGAATCGCTAATGGGTCATTTTGACTCGGCTGATAGTTCTAGTGTTAAAATTGTTGGAATCCGGGTGTGAAAGTAGACGACGATTATATTCTTCAGGAAAGGATGAGGTGATGAGGTCGAGGTCCGAGGATGAATAGTAAGGAAAGGATCAAGTCACTGGTTACCGAAATTTCGGGTATTTACAAAATGAGAATCGAAGACTTAAATCTCCAGCGCGATTTGGACTAACAGATAATGTCTCGCTGGATTGCTCGCAGGAAAACTATACAGCTGGTAATTAGAAGTGTACCCAACGGTGTTTCGTTCTAATCAGAATCACGCAAAGAACGCGTAGCATCGCGAGTTCGACGAAGTTGACTTTGAAAACAGCCCCAAAGTGATTTTCCCGGTGAAATTTGTTATTCGTTCGACTCGGTGAAAATCGAACCTCGCGTATTGTTTTTCTTTGTTTCAAACGCAATTGTCTATCGATGTTGGTAATCTGTCGATACGTGAAATTCGTTTTATTCGATAGAGTGTTGTTTTCACAATGCTGACAGAAGAAAAAAATATACGAAAATACGCGAGGTTCCTTGGAAATTCGAAACGCGGAATAATAATACGAAATCGCGGCAAACCGTGCCGGAAACTATTGTAAACAAATAGCATAGTTTCCGCGCAAACAACGAGCGCTTCGAAATTTTCTGCTCCGATTTCTGCTCTCCTTGACTTCATTTGAATAACCCTGCGCGCTGTGTTATTGTGTTTTTTTATTCGCCCATGTTCGCGATGCGTAACGTG
>NW_017100261.1:495376-512545 GCF_001263275.1 Habropoda laboriosa | reverse complement strand
TATCCGATGTTTACAATTTGCCGTTATTTTTATCGGCTCTCGTATAACCTTGATGCCCGCGCGAATAATATTTATCAAAAGTGAGAAATTTCTCCGATAATACAAACACACCGCTTTAGCGAAAACAAAAAATGAAAGAAATATTGAAATGAAAATAGGATAAGAGAAAACAGGAAAATACTGTTGCACAAAATTGAATTCTTCATTGGTAGGAATATGCGAGGTTGTTACATATGAAACGGCCGATTTGTGAATTTTGGTCTGAACTCTTTCGTAAAATCATATGATTTCTTTTGCCAAATGTGCATTTGAATGTTAGATATTTACTGTCTTGGTACTGTATTAGATAAAGAAAGGTAATTTATTAGAGATTCGTTACATTTGGTAATCCGCAGTGTTGCAAATGGAAAGGGAAGTTGGAATTAAAATTAATTACGGCAGAATCTGTGCCATAAGTCTGTCTCGTTAATACAGGGTGAGCAAAGTATCTTGATCACGTCGAATATCTTACTTGTTTTTGATAATATGAAAAAGCGTTATTTTGTTCGAATTATATTAAGCAGAAAATTTCTCTCACGGTCATATTTTTCGAGATTTCAACGTAATCGATGTTTCTTTCAAGACCTGTCCAATGACGTATAATACCGTGATCTTGACGTGACAGCAGGAAGCAGAAAAACAATATTTTCCTTTAACATTTTTTCATATTATCAAAAACAAGTGAGATATTCGAGGTGATCAAGATTCACCCTGCATAAAACAAGGGGTTAAACGTACCACGAAATAGAACACATTAATTCATTGTAAGTACATCAGTTAATACTCAAAGCTAGCCCTATTTTATCCTTAGAAATAAAAATAGATTCTCAAATTTTTCTTAAACAAAGACATAAATAATCTCGTATACCATAAGTAGATCACACTGGAGTTAACAAATGTCACATTTTTACCAAAATCACACACACCTGTTGAAAGTTTCATCAATTCCCTCTGGCTGGGTGATTCGCTCTGCAACAACCTACCACATACAACGGTAAAATTCGCGTTTCAAATAGAAGCATCTCTGGCGAACACCCGACTCCGGTTTACAAAACGGGCGAATTAGCGGAAACCACCGAAATCCTATTCACGGTTGGCCAAGAGGGATCAGGGCAATCCTACGCCACTGAATAAACAATACTGCCTCGTAACACACATGTTCCACTTCAAACACGCGGCTTGGTACATATTTCAAAGCTGCGCATTCCACAAGAGACGTATTAGGTTCCATGATCTCCCTCTGCCTGTCACCGATGCCACTTCCGGAGAACACGAAGCCACGCGTCATCTAGAATCCAGAATATCGATACGATGTCTATCTCAACGTGTTCACTATGTACATACACCATCGCCGTTTTCGATATTCGAACGGTTTCCCTGTGCATATCGGTAAGCTTGTTTCAAACAAAAGACACGTTGAAATGCATAATCGCGGAGACGTCGTTGTTGTGCCAGAAAAAAATAAAGATGAAAGAAGAACGTTGTACCGGGGGTTCGTTGATATCCTCCGTCGAAGGACCAGCGTTCTTCCTTCGTTTCACCTATATGTCGGTATCGATAGATAGCCACGGATAACATTCTCCACGGTTCGAGTTTAAAACGAATCGATCGAGGATGCAGGAAAAGGTGGTCGCTATCCGTTCCAGCCATTCTTTTTTACGTTTTTCTTACGGTCAGAGAGAACGAAGCGGCGTTGAACGAATTGCGGTTTATTTAGCTCCGATCCGTTTCGTCGTCGTTCATGCCTGCACGCGTTCCGTTTCCTTTGGACGCATCGCGAATTCAAATTTTACGTTTCTGCATCTGTAAGGATGTGTAACCCCCTTTGCTGTCGCAGCTCGATAAAACGTTCTGCCGTACACATTTTTTCTCACAGCCTGTCAACTTATACGACGCTTTTATTCGCCTCGTGCAATTATTCACGAGTGCTAACACGCTTAACAAATTGTGGGGAAATAACGTCGACGATAAAAGTCTCTGTTTTATTCGCCGTTACAGAGAGGGAAGGAGAGCGAATGAATAAAATTTACGCTCTACTTTTATCGACCACGATCAGCTCAATTTTTCTCACGGTGAAACATCCTTTCGGAAGGATTACGACGACGTTCGCCGACAACGAGAAAGAAGGAGAGAGAGCGAGAGAGAGAGAGGAAGATGTTACGTTCATCGACAACGAGAAAGAAATAGAGAGAGATGTTACGACACGGTGCAAATTATTCAAGAGAATGACGAGAAGCGTCGACGGTAATTTTCACGAGGAGCTCGTTTTCCGGCTGCGTTCCTCTTTGTTAATGAACTCGCCAAGTTACGGCCGTGGCGGCGGTTCCGTTCAAGATGCGTCAAGAAATTCCAAAGTGGAGCCGCGGTTACTGAGGTTACGTCAGTTGGTCGCGGCGCGTCCTCGGAATTTACCATCCGAAATCCGGATTCCAAGAGCTGCTCTCGTCAAGTGTACACACGTGTGTGCACGCGCGTGCACATAGAGACGGGAGAGCAAACGGTGGAGGGCAAAGTGGACGGGCGGGCCGAAAGTGTGACGGTGTGTTGCGCAATTGCAAAGGTTAGAGAGACTTCGAGACTATTAGAGAGCGCGCATCTAGGGACAGGCCCGGTGTCGCGTGCTTGTCGTCGTTTTAAGGGACGTTCCGACGTGAGCTCGCGTTAATTCGTCGTAACAGTATACCAATTAAAACTTGGATACCTCTCTGCTTGAATAACGCGATCATTTGCCTAACGATTTCGCGCGGGAATCTTCCCCTTTCTCCTCGTTAGGTCCCGTCTATTGTTCGATATTTGGGACACGATCGAGGTACAGTTTTTCGCCTATTGTCACTCTTATATTCATTATCAAAGTTGCCTTTCTCGTGAGTTTCTTCTTTTTTTTTTCACCCTCCGCGAATTTTTAGACGCTTTTCGTTGGAACGAAATTGGTAAACGGTGCAAGAATTTTTGGAAGCAATTTTGTAAGATTTTCCGTTTACTGCATAATTCATTTGCAGAAGTACAGTGGTTTGAAGATGAAATAAAAAAATGTAAGAGAAAATCAGTCAGGATCTGCACGAGTGCTGATACAATTCTGTCCTTCCTGAAAAAACCTAGTCAAGAGGACCCCCTTGACAATATGGCCTTTCTTAGCCTTGAGGCAGAACTATCCCTAGGAGGGGGAAACGCAGCAGAAGACTGCACATGGCCCACTCAAGCCTTCGCTTTTTGGTCTTTTCTAACAAAAATATTGTATTTAATAAATTTATATTTGAATGTTGAAATGTAAAAATGTATTGTCAGAAAGTACTCTAACTCGGAGTAGGGTGGACGTAAAATTAATTAAACGTGTCTACGTTTTTACAATAGTATATTGTATAGGCGTCGTTCGCAAAAGTATAGTCGGGGCCACGATATAGCGAGGTCGTAAAATCGGTCAGGCGTCAAAGTAAACATGTTTTAGCTGCCGGAACATTGAAATTGACAGAAATACGAGCAGATAAGTACTTGAAACCATTGTCAGGACCGTACGAAGAATTTTTGTATCCAGCGTCAATGTATCTTGTATGATATATCAAAGAAAAAATTCTTAATCACATTACAATTTTTCTTTCTTGTTTTCTAATTTATTGAGTTCGTCTTCCTTTTCATTGTTGATATTCTTCTTCGATTTTGATCACCCTATTCACAGTTTTTTTCCAATTATGCGGTTTAATACTGTCCATTTCTCTTTTTATTAATTCAACAACTTGTTGATGAAATTTCGGGCATCTATTTTTTCTTCTTATATTCAATTTTAATTGAGCCCAAATCATTTCTATTGGATTAAATATGCAGAAATATGGTGGCAATCTCAGGACAGTATGGCCGTTCTTCTCTGCTATTTCATCAATAACATATCTTTTTTTAAATTTTCCAATTTTTAAAATTTCTTTCTAAATTTCTTAAAAGATAGTGATTAATATTAAATATTTTCCATTTGTAAATGAAATATCATTTTCCATTTGAAATACCAAATCATATGCTACCATTCATTTATTGTTAGAATCCTCAAGCAGACTGCAACGCACGGTCCTGAGTGCCGCAGCATCAATAGGTGCCGCTTCTTAAGAGCTTAATTTACGACCTCGCTATATCTTGGTCCCGACTATATACGTTAAGGGTCTCGGGAAGAGTGTGTACGCGTCGTCCTGCCGATCCCTGCCCACCCCTACGCGAACAGGCCCAGGGAAAGACCCACAGGGGCGAGTCGTCTCCACCGAGCGCGCTGGGCTAGGCTTCAAGGTGCTCGCTTCACTGTCTTCGGAACGGATTTTCTCACAGTACAGTGGGAGAGTTGTTAATGAGTATAAAATGTAGAGAGATACTTGAAACTTGTTGCAATTGTTTTCTCGCCGAAGGTTCTCGGGTAAGTGCCGTACCTTTTTGGCACAGTCCTCTTCCCGGAGAGTCCTAGGACCCTCCCCACTTTGTGGCGAGATCCTTTGTTCCGGATCTTTATCTCTCTGTGTGCGCTACGAAGCATCGGTGACGTCGGGCCACCGGCCCCGTGCACGCGTCCTCTTTGTGTTCGGCAATAGGACATCGGGTCCTCTGCCACTGGTTTCTACGCCGCCCGCAGAGCCTATCTCCCAATGACAGATTCTAAGGTTCCGCTCGTTGGCGATACGATGTTCTTTTAGAAGACGTTAAATGCGTCGTCTTTAACACGTGTGTCTTCTAATAAGATAAGTGACGCTAACAAACTCTTGAACAACACTGCAGTAATTAATTGAAATAAGTCGATGGAAATACGATAAAGATCCTTAACGTTCAATTGAAAGAACATTTAGATTGCCAGAACAAAAGACCTGTAATTTATCTTCGAATCACCGGCTAGGTAATCCAATTTGTCGCTGAAAAACGAAGGCGTTCGAGCAATCTTTCACGCTGCACAGTGTTTCGAAACAGCTGTCTGACTGCACGAAACTATATTTCATTTTAACAGTGTATGGATCATTAAGAATGAATTGAAATATTCAAATCTGAATGGTTTTGGGCTGAATTTTAAATGCGAATAACTCGAATTTTATTGGCTGAATTGAAATGGTGCTTGCTTTAATGGCATTGGCTGAGTTCAAATTTTCTAAATTTTGAATTTCATTGGTTAAACTTAAAATTCGAATGTCTCGAATTCTATTGGCTGAATTCAAATGCTGTTCACTTTAATGACATTGGCTGAGTTCAAATTTTCTAAATTTTGAATTTCATTGGTTAAACTTAAAATTCGAATGTCTCGAATTCTATTGGCTGAATTCAAATGCTGTTCACTTTAATGACATTGGGGGAATTCAAATTTTCTAAATTTTGAATTTCATTGGTTAAACTTAAAATTCGAATGTCTCGAATTCTATTGGCTGAATTCAAATGCTGTTCACTTTAATGACATTGGGGGAATTCAAATTTTCTAAATTTTGAATTTCATTGGTTAAACTTAAAATTCGAATGTCTCGAATTCTATTGGCTGAATTCAAATGCTGTTCACTTTAATGACATTGGGGGAATTCAAATTTTCTAAATTTTGAATTTCATTGGTTAAACTTAAAATTCGAATGTCTCGAATTCTATTGGCTGAATTCAAATGCTGTTCACTTTAATGACATTGGGGGAATTCAAATTTTCTAAATTTTGAATTTCATTGGTTAAACTTAAAATTCGAATGTCTCGAATTCTATTGGCTGAATTCAAATGCTGTTCACTTTAATGACATTGGGGGAATTCAAATTTTCTAAATTTTGAATTTCATTGGTTAAACTTAAAATTCGAATGTCTCGAATTCTATTGGCTGAATTCAAATGCTGTTCACTTTAATGACATTGGGGGAATTCAAATTTTCTAAATTTTGAATTTCATTGGTTAAACTTAAAATTCGAATGTCTCGAATTCTATTGGCTGAATTCAAATGCTGTTCACTTTAATGACATTGGGGGAATTCAAATTTTCTAAATTTTGAATTTCATTGGTTAAACTTAAAATTCGAATGTCTCGAATTCTATTGGCTGAATTCAAATGCTGTTCACTTTAATGACATTGGGGGAATTCAAATTTTCTAAATTTTGAATTTCATTGGTTAAACTTAAAATTCGAATGTCTCGAATTCTATTGGCTGAATTCAAATGCTGTTCACTTTAATGACATTGGGGGAATTCAAATTTTCTAAATTTTGAATTTCATTGGTTAAACTTAAAATTCGAATGTCTCGAATTCTATTGGCTGAATTCAAATGCTGTTCACTTTAATGACATTGGGGGAATTCAAATTTTCTAAATTTTGAATTTCATTGGTTAAACTTAAAATTCGAATGTCTCGAATTCTATTGGCTGAATTCAAATGCTGTTCACTTTAATGACATTGGGGGAATTCAAATTTTCTAAATTTTGAATTTCATTGGTTAAACTTAAAATTCGAATGTCTCGAATTCTATTGGCTGAATTCAAATGCTGTTCACTTTAATGACATTGGGGGAATTCAAATTTTCTAAATTTTGAATTTCATTGGTTAAACTTAAAATTCGAATGTCTCGAATTCTATTGGCTGAATTCAAATGCTGTTCACTTTAATGACATTGGGGGAATTCAAATTTTCTAAATTTTGAATTTCATTGGTTAAACTTAAAATTCGAATGTCTCGAATTCTATTGGCTGAATTCAAATGCTGTTCACTTTAATGACATTGGGGGAATTCAAATTTTCTAAATTTTGAATTTCATTGGTTAAACTTAAAATTCGAATGTCTCGAATTCTATTGGCTGAATTCAAATGCTGTTCACTTTAATGACATTGGGGGAATTCAAATTTTCTAAATTTTGAATTTCATTGGTTAAACTTAAAATTCGAATGTCTCGAATTCTATTGGCTGAATTCAAATGCTGTTCACTTTAATGACATTGGGGGAATTCAAATTTTCTAAATTTTGAATTTCATTGGTTAAACTTAAAATTCGAATGTCTCGAATTCTATTGGCTGAATTCAAATGCTGTTCACTTTAATGACATTGGGGGAATTCAAATTTTCTAAATTTTGAATTTCATTGGTTAAACTTAAAATTCGAATGTCTCGAATTCTATTGGCTGAATTCAAATGCTGTTCACTTTAATGACATTGGGGGAATTCAAATTTTCTAAATTTTGAATTTCATTGGTTAAACTTAAAATTCGAATGTCTCGAATTCTATTGGCTGAATTCAAATGCTGTTCACTTTAATGACATTGGGGGAATTCAAATTTTCTAAATTTTGAATTTCATTGGTTAAACTTAAAATTCGAATGTCTCGAATTCTATTGGCTGAATTCAAATGCTGTTCACTTTAATGACATTGGGGGAATTCAAATTTTCTAAATTTTGAATTTCATTGGTTAAACTTAAAATTCGAATGTCTCGAATTCTATTGGCTGAATTCAAATGCTGTTCACTTTAATGACATTGGGGGAATTCAAATTTTCTAAATTTTGAATTTCATTGGTTAAACTTAAAATTCGAATGTCTCGAATTCTATTGGCTGAATTCAAATGCTGTTCACTTTAATGACATTGGGGGAATTCAAATTTTCTAAATTTTGAATTTCATTGGTTAAACTTAAAATTCGAATGTCTCGAATTCTATTGGCTGAATTCAAATGCTGTTCACTTTAATGACATTGGGGGAATTCAAATTTTCTAAATTTTGAATTTCATTGGTTAAACTTAAAATTCGAATGTCTCGAATTCTATTGGCTGAATTCAAATGCTGTTCACTTTAATGACATTGGGGGAATTCAAATTTTCTAAATTTTGAATTTCATTGGTTAAACTTAAAATTCGAATGTCTCGAATTCTATTGGCTGAATTCAAATGCTGTTCACTTTAATGACATTGGGGGAATTCAAATTTTCTAAATTTTGAATTTCATTGGTTAAACTTAAAATTCGAATGTCTCGAATTCTATTGGCTGAATTCAAATGCTGTTCACTTTAATGACATTGGGGGAATTCAAATTTTCTAAATTTTGAATTTCATTGGTTAAACTTAAAATTCGAATGTCTCGAATTCTATTGGCTGAATTCAAATGCTGTTCACTTTAATGACATTGGGGGAATTCAAATTTTCTAAATTTTGAATTTCATTGGTTAAACTTAAAATTCGAATGTCTCGAATTCTATTGGCTGAATTCAAATGCTGTTCACTTTAATGACATTGGGGGAATTCAAATTTTCTAAATTTTGAATTTCATTGGTTAAACTTAAAATTCGAATGTCTCGAATTCTATTGGCTGAATTCAAATGCTGTTCACTTTAATGACATTGGGGGAATTCAAATTTTCTAAATTTTGAATTTCATTGGTTAAACTTAAAATTCGAATGTCTCGAATTCTATTGGCTGAATTCAAATGCTGTTCACTTTAATGACATTGGGGGAATTCAAATTTTCTAAATTTTGAATTTCATTGGTTAAACTTAAAATTCGAATGTCTCGAATTCTATTGGCTGAATTCAAATGCTGTTCACTTTAATGACATTGGGGGAATTCAAATTTTCTAAATTTTGAATTTCATTGGTTAAACTTAAAATTCGAATGTCTCGAATTCTATTGGCTGAATTCAAATGCTGTTCACTTTAATGACATTGGGGGAATTCAAATTTTCTAAATTTTGAATTTCATTGGTTAAACTTAAAATTCGAATGTCTCGAATTCTATTGGCTGAATTCAAATGCTGTTCACTTTAATGACATTGGGGGAATTCAAATTTTCTAAATTTTGAATTTCATTGGTTAAACTTAAAATTCGAATGTCTCGAATTCTATTGGCTGAATTCAAATGCTGTTCACTTTAATGACATTGGGGGAATTCAAATTTTCTAAATTTTGAATTTCATTGGTTAAACTTAAAATTCGAATGTCTCGAATTCTATTGGCTGAATTCAAATGCTGTTCACTTTAATGACATTGGGGGAATTCAAATTTTCTAAATTTTGAATTTCATTGGTTAAACTTAAAATTCGAATGTCTCGAATTCTATTGGCTGAATTCAAATGCTGTTCACTTTAATGACATTGGGGGAATTCAAATTTTCTAAATTTTGAATTTCATTGGTTAAACTTAAAATTCGAATGTCTCGAATTCTATTGGCTGAATTCAAATGCTGTTCACTTTAATGACATTGGGGGAATTCAAATTTTCTAAATTTTGAATTTCATTGGTTAAACTTAAAATTCGAATGTCTCGAATTCTATTGGCTGAATTCAAATGCTGTTCACTTTAATGACATTGGGGGAATTCAAATTTTCTAAATTTTGAATTTCATTGGTTAAACTTAAAATTCGAATGTCTCGAATTCTATTGGCTGAATTCAAATGCTGTTCACTTTAATGACATTGGGGGAATTCAAATTTTCTAAATTTTGAATTTCATTGGTTAAACTTAAAATTCGAATGTCTCGAATTCTATTGGCTGAATTCAAATGCTGTTCACTTTAATGACATTGGGGGAATTCAAATTTTCTAAATTTTGAATTTCATTGGTTAAACTTAAAATTCGAATGTCTCGAATTCTATTGGCTGAATTCAAATGCTGTTCACTTTAATGACATTGGGGGAATTCAAATTTTCTAAATTTTGAATTTCATTGGTTAAACTTAAAATTCGAATGTCTCGAATTCTATTGGCTGAATTCAAATGCTGTTCACTTTAATGACATTGGGGGAATTCAAATTTTCTAAATTTTGAATTTCATTGGTTAAACTTAAAATTCGAATGTCTCGAATTCTATTGGCTGAATTCAAATGCTGTTCACTTTAATGACATTGGGGGAATTCAAATTTTCTAAATTTTGAATTTCATTGGTTAAACTTAAAATTCGAATGTCTCGAATTCTATTGGCTGAATTCAAATGCTGTTCACTTTAATGACATTGGGGGAATTCAAATTTTCTAAATTTTGAATTTCATTGGTTAAACTTAAAATTCGAATGTCTCGAATTCTATTGGCTGAATTCAAATGCTGTTCACTTTAATGACATTGGGGGAATTCAAATTTTCTAAATTTTGAATTTCATTGGTTAAACTTAAAATTCGAATGTCTCGAATTCTATTGGCTGAATTCAAATGCTGTTCACTTTAATGACATTGGGGGAATTCAAATTTTCTAAATTTTGAATTTCATTGGTTAAACTTAAAATTCGAATGTCTCGAATTCTATTGGCTGAATTCAAATGCTGTTCACTTTAATGACATTGGGGGAATTCAAATTTTCTAAATTTTGAATTTCATTGGTTAAACTTAAAATTCGAATGTCTCGAATTCTATTGGCTGAATTCAAATGCTGTTCACTTTAATGACATTGGGGGAATTCAAATTTTCTAAATTTTGAATTTCATTGGTTAAACTTAAAATTCGAATGTCTCGAATTCTATTGGCTGAATTCAAATGCTGTTCACTTTAATGACATTGGGGGAATTCAAATTTTCTAAATTTTGAATTTCATTGGTTAAACTTAAAATTCGAATGTCTCGAATTCTATTGGCTGAATTCAAATGCTGTTCACTTTAATGACATTGGGGGAATTCAAATTTTCTAAATTTTGAATTTCATTGGTTAAACTTAAAATTCGAATGTCTCGAATTCTATTGGCTGAATTCAAATGCTGTTCACTTTAATGACATTGGGGGAATTCAAATTTTCTAAATTTTGAATTTCATTGGTTAAACTTAAAATTCGAATGTCTCGAATTCTATTGGCTGAATTCAAATGCTGTTCACTTTAATGACATTGGGGGAATTCAAATTTTCTAAATTTTGAATTTCATTGGTTAAACTTAAAATTCGAATGTCTCGAATTCTATTGGCTGAATTCAAATGCTGTTCACTTTAATGACATTGGGGGAATTCAAATTTTCTAAATTTTGAATTTCATTGGTTAAACTTAAAATTCGAATGTCTCGAATTCTATTGGCTGAATTCAAATGCTGTTCACTTTAATGACATTGGGGGAATTCAAATTTTCTAAATTTTGAATTTCATTGGTTAAACTTAAAATTCGAATGTCTCGAATTCTATTGGCTGAATTCAAATGCTGTTCACTTTAATGACATTGGGGGAATTCAAATTTTCTAAATTTTGAATTTCATTGGTTAAACTTAAAATTCGAATGTCTCGAATTCTATTGGCTGAATTCAAATGCTGTTCACTTTAATGACATTGGGGGAATTCAAATTTTCTAAATTTTGAATTTCATTGGTTAAACTTAAAATTCGAATGTCTCGAATTCTATTGGCTGAATTCAAATGCTGTTCACTTTAATGACATTGGGGGAATTCAAATTTTCTAAATTTTGAATTTCATTGGTTAAACTTAAAATTCGAATGTCTCGAATTCTATTGGCTGAATTCAAATGCTGTTCACTTTAATGACATTGGGGGAATTCAAATTTTCTAAATTTTGAATTTCATTGGTTAAACTTAAAATTCGAATGTCTCGAATTCTATTGGCTGAATTCAAATGCTGTTCACTTTAATGACATTGGGGGAATTCAAATTTTCTAAATTTTGAATTTCATTGGTTAAACTTAAAATTCGAATGTCTCGAATTCTATTGGCTGAATTCAAATGCTGTTCACTTTAATGACATTGGGGGAATTCAAATTTTCTAAATTTTGAATTTCATTGGTTAAACTTAAAATTCGAATGTCTCGAATTCTATTGGCTGAATTCAAATGCTGTTCACTTTAATGACATTGGGGGAATTCAAATTTTCTAAATTTTGAATTTCATTGGTTAAACTTAAAATTCGAATGTCTCGAATTCTATTGGCTGAATTCAAATGCTGTTCACTTTAATGACATTGGGGGAATTCAAATTTTCTAAATTTTGAATTTCATTGGTTAAACTTAAAATTCGAATGTCTCGAATTCTATTGGCTGAATTCAAATGCTGTTCACTTTAATGACATTGGGGGAATTCAAATTTTCTAAATTTTGAATTTCATTGGTTAAACTTAAAATTCGAATGTCTCGAATTCTATTGGCTGAATTCAAATGCTGTTCACTTTAATGACATTGGGGGAATTCAAATTTTCTAAATTTTGAATTTCATTGGTTAAACTTAAAATTCGAATGTCTCGAATTCTATTGGCTGAATTCAAATGCTGTTCACTTTAATGACATTGGGGGAATTCAAATTTTCTAAATTTTGAATTTCATTGGTTAAACTTAAAATTCGAATGTCTCGAATTCTATTGGCTGAATTCAAATGCTGTTCACTTTAATGACATTGGGGGAATTCAAATTTTCTAAATTTTGAATTTCATTGGTTAAACTTAAAATTCGAATGTCTCGAATTCTATTGGCTGAATTCAAATGCTGTTCACTTTAATGACATTGGGGGAATTCAAATTTTCTAAATTTTGAATTTCATTGGTTAAACTTAAAATTCGAATGTCTCGAATTCTATTGGCTGAATTCAAATGCTGTTCACTTTAATGACATTGGGGGAATTCAAATTTTCTAAATTTTGAATTTCATTGGTTAAACTTAAAATTCGAATGTCTCGAATTCTATTGGCTGAATTCAAATGCTGTTCACTTTAATGACATTGGGGGAATTCAAATTTTCTAAATTTTGAATTTCATTGGTTAAACTTAAAATTCGAATGTCTCGAATTCTATTGGCTGAATTCAAATGCTGTTCACTTTAATGACATTGGGGGAATTCAAATTTTCTAAATTTTGAATTTCATTGGTTAAACTTAAAATTCGAATGTCTCGAATTCTATTGGCTGAATTCAAATGCTGTTCACTTTAATGACATTGGGGGAATTCAAATTTTCTAAATTTTGAATTTCATTGGTTAAACTTAAAATTCGAATGTCTCGAATTCTATTGGCTGAATTCAAATGCTGTTCACTTTAATGACATTGGGGGAATTCAAATTTTCTAAATTTTGAATTTCATTGGTTAAACTTAAAATTCGAATGTCTCGAATTCTATTGGCTGAATTCAAAT
This sequence comes from Habropoda laboriosa, assembly GCF_001263275.1. Taxonomy (NCBI): domain Eukaryota; kingdom Metazoa; phylum Arthropoda; class Insecta; order Hymenoptera; family Apidae; genus Habropoda; species Habropoda laboriosa. Next base: position 499,519 of record NW_017100261.1, on the reverse strand, counting down.
GCTGTTCACTTTAATGACATTGGGGGAATTCAAATTTTCTAAATTTTGAATTTCATTGGTTAAACTTAAAATTCGAATGTCTCGAATTCTATTGGCTGAATTCAAATGCTGTTCACTTTAATGACATTGGGGGAATTCAAATTTTCTAAATTTTGAATTTCATTGGTTAAACTTAAAATTCGAATGTCTCGAATTCTATTGGCTGAATTCAAATGCTGTTCACTTTAATGACATTGGGGGAATTCAAATTTTCTAAATTTTGAATTTCATTGGTTAAACTTAAAATTCGAATGTCTCGAATTCTATTGGCTGAATTCAAATGCTGTTCACTTTAATGACATTGGGGGAATTCAAATTTTCTAAATTTTGAATTTCATTGGTTAAACTTAAAATTCGAATGTCTCGAATTCTATTGGCTGAATTCAAATGCTGTTCACTTTAATGACATTGGGGGAATTCAAATTTTCTAAATTTTGAATTTCATTGGTTAAACTTAAAATTCGAATGTCTCGAATTCTATTGGCTGAATTCAAATGCTGTTCACTTTAATGACATTGGGGGAATTCAAATTTTCTAAATTTTGAATTTCATTGGTTAAACTTAAAATTCGAATGTCTCGAATTCTATTGGCTGAATTCAAATGCTGTTCACTTTAATGACATTGGGGGAATTCAAATTTTCTAAATTTTGAATTTCATTGGTTAAACTTAAAATTCGAATGTCTCGAATTCTATTGGCTGAATTCAAATGCTGTTCACTTTAATGACATTGGGGGAATTCAAATTTTCTAAATTTTGAATTTCATTGGTTAAACTTAAAATTCGAATGTCTCGAATTCTATTGGCTGAATTCAAATGCTGTTCACTTTAATGACATTGGGGGAATTCAAATTTTCTAAATTTTGAATTTCATTGGTTAAACTTAAAATTCGAATGTCTCGAATTCTATTGGCTGAATTCAAATGCTGTTCACTTTAATGACATTGGGGGAATTCAAATTTTCTAAATTTTGAATTTCATTGGTTAAACTTAAAATTCGAATGTCTCGAATTCTATTGGCTGAATTCAAATGCTGTTCACTTTAATGACATTGGGGGAATTCAAATTTTCTAAATTTTGAATTTCATTGGTTAAACTTAAAATTCGAATGTCTCGAATTCTATTGGCTGAATTCAAATGCTGTTCACTTTAATGACATTGGGGGAATTCAAATTTTCTAAATTTTGAATTTCATTGGTTAAACTTAAAATTCGAATGTCTCGAATTCTATTGGCTGAATTCAAATGCTGTTCACTTTAATGACATTGGGGGAATTCAAATTTTCTAAATTTTGAATTTCATTGGTTAAACTTAAAATTCGAATGTCTCGAATTCTATTGGCTGAATTCAAATGCTGTTCACTTTAATGACATTGGGGGAATTCAAATTTTCTAAATTTTGAATTTCATTGGTTAAACTTAAAATTCGAATGTCTCGAATTCTATTGGCTGAATTCAAATGCTGTTCACTTTAATGACATTGGGGGAATTCAAATTTTCTAAATTTTGAATTTCATTGGTTAAACTTAAAATTCGAATGTCTCGAATTCTATTGGCTGAATTCAAATGCTGTTCACTTTAATGACATTGGGGGAATTCAAATTTTCTAAATTTTGAATTTCATTGGTTAAACTTAAAATTCGAATGTCTCGAATTCTATTGGCTGAATTCAAATGCTGTTCACTTTAATGACATTGGGGGAATTCAAATTTTCTAAATTTTGAATTTCATTGGTTAAACTTAAAATTCGAATGTCTCGAATTCTATTGGCTGAATTCAAATGCTGTTCACTTTAATGACATTGGGGGAATTCAAATTTTCTAAATTTTGAATTTCATTGGTTAAACTTAAAATTCGAATGTCTCGAATTCTATTGGCTGAATTCAAATGCTGTTCACTTTAATGACATTGGGGGAATTCAAATTTTCTAAATTTTGAATTTCATTGGTTAAACTTAAAATTCGAATGTCTCGAATTCTATTGGCTGAATTCAAATGCTGTTCACTTTAATGTCATTGGCTGAGTTCAAATTTTCTAAATTTTGAGTTTCATTGGTTAAACTTAAAATTCGAATGTCTCGAATTCTATTGGCTGAATTCAAATGCTGTTCACTTTAATGACATTGGGGGAATTCAAATTTTCTAAATTTTGAGTTTCATTGGTTAAACTTAAAATTCGAATATCTCGAATTCTATTGGCTGAAGTCAAATGGTGCTTACTTTATTGGCATTGGCGGAATTCATATTTTCAATGGTTTGAATTTCGAGGATTCAGGAATGTTGGATTATTAGGAGAAATGAATGCGTCTGTGTAGCAAAAACGATCAACATACTGAGACAGGTTAGTATAAACATATATAGAAGAATGACATTGTAACCTAGAATAGTATCATAGTTTAGTATGGGTGGACGCTGATATGTTTTTTCTTCTTTTCTTTAGAGTCTTGTCGATCTCTTACGATTGCGTAGAGACGTGCCTTCCTCGTGTATAAAAATAAACAAGAATTTATTATTGAAATACCACCTTTTAATTTATTACGTAAATCCATCAAGAAACACAAGGACACCAAAAATTGAGTAATAGAAAACGATAAAAATTTGAGGTATCGCGTGGTCAGGTAGGCGTTTCGAAACACCGTAGGCTGTGACGATTAATCGCTCGAACGAACGAACGTTGCTTATCGCTGTACACGTATACGCGATAACTCGTTGCGCATAAGTTTGCATGAACACGCGCCGTCCAGGTGAGTTAGACACGCGATTACGCACGCTTTACGTATAGACGCGCCGGAAATCCCCCGGCTCTTAAGGGTATAATCGCGTCTAAAGTCTGGACGCTCGCGGGGAATAAAGTTTAAGCCATCGCAAGAGTCGAGAAATCCCCGAAACGTCAAACGAGATCGTCGTGTTTTCGAAAACGCGACAGCTTGGATGGAACGTCGCACGTTCTGTCCTATCTACGAGCCTTCGAAAAGCACGTTTTCGTGTAACTGATACCCGATAGATCGATGTTTCCCCGGAGATTTCTACAAAACTATCACGTGTTACTTGTCACGTGTGATGTTAACAAGAATTTCTCGTACACAAACATTTGCCGAGAGAACAATCTTCACCTAGATTTCTCTGAATTGTAATCTTGGAACTTGGAATTTTTACTAAGGTTTGTCACAATTGTAATCTTAGAATTTGAAATTTTTTCCAATATTTTTAAAATTGTAATTTTAAAATTTGCCATTTTTACCAAAATTTTCAAAATTGTAAGATTAGAATTTTAAACTTTCTTCAAAGTTTCTCAAAATTGTAAGATTAGAATTTGCAATTTTTACCAAGGTTTCTCATAATTGTAATCTTAACATTTGCAATTTTTACCAAGATTTCTGAAAATTGTGATCTTCCAATTTGGATCTTGGTTATTTCAGTATTTGAGCTTTCAAGCTTATTCCATCGCGTACCGCAGCGAAGAACTTTCTTGGCAGAAAATTCCGGCGAGAAAGGACGGGAGAGCGCCTTAAATACAACACAAATTCCCGAACGTTTCACCGTGTTGAGTCTGTCGTCGATATCGGAAGCTCGAGACAACAACTGTTATGCACTGCGTACACAGTGCTTCTCTGTTTACTTGGGCGTAATCGCCAAAATGGATTTTCTCTCTCCGCAACGGAACGGTTATTTATTTAAAGGGACGTTTCGAGAAAGTTATCGAAGCCCCACCGCGCCGATACAACCGGAACGATGGCTGTCGACAGTTCTTCGCCTTGGAAAATTGTAGCACACCGCTTTGGATACCCCACTAGACGTGAATTTCATCCAGAAACCTGCTTTAAGCCCGTTTTCCCACGGGAATTATCGACGAAAGAATTTGCGCCACGGTTCTATACCCGTGGAATTCTCTCCTTTGACTATGCAATTTTGTCTCTCGTTTCATATTTTACACGTGGCGATACGCGGCGAAACATAAGGGTGCAAAAAAGGAAACTGGTGAAAATGCAAATAACGGTAAACGCGATTTTTACGGGGAAAGCAGCCTCCGGTCTGAGAACGGTGGACTTACATTCGAGTCGCAAAGTTCGTTAATCCCCATGATGTCGTGGTTTCTGTGTTCTCACC
>NW_017100261.1:453608-495118 GCF_001263275.1 Habropoda laboriosa | reverse complement strand
TCTTTTCGTCCGCGGTACGAGCAGCAGCTTCTTTTACCGAAGCCGGCAAGTACGTAGCAGAAGGACGAATGTGAGTTGTTGGAAAGCGTAAAAGACGGGACTAGAAACTGTGCACGAAAGATCTTATCGGGACAGAATGAATAGCGTGTGTTGGCGATAAAGTGTCTGTTAAAAAAAGAAAGAAAAAAAAAGAGAAATAGGAGAAGAGAAATGAAAAGAGAGAGTGGGGGGGAATTCTGGTAGTGTGGCATTTGGGAATAAATGGCAGCCATGTTGCCAGGGAAAAAAAATTCGCCTGAAAACAGAATGGAAGGCTTTACGTATACATGATGCGTTCTTTTTTTCGCTTCTGTTATTCCAGGAGATGGGAATGTCAGCTTCGAAGAGTTCGTGGAAATCGTGAGCAATATAGGAGCCAACGAAACCGCCCCCACCGACCAGGATCAGGAAGAGCAGGAGCTGAGGGATGCGTTTCGGGTACGTTTTACCTTTTATCTTTGCCTTTTGTTCCTTGAAAGCCCGACCCGCCGTTGTTTCAACAGGATCGCCAGCATGGAAAACGCGGGTAGATACGATTTCAACGAACGACCAGGCCGTTTGTTTAACGATTTAACAATCGCCTGATATCGTTCGTACGTATCCGCCACGCGTTCTCTGGCCGGATAATTTCGGCCGGATCGTTTCAAAGCGGTCCGACAGCACACGATTTCTCCTATTGAAATTGGGGAAGAATTATGAGATTTAACACGCACACACACGCCGATGGAAATCGGCGCGGGTAATCCGAGTGTTCGTTGTAGGACTGTTAGAGATACCAAAGGTGCAATGGATGGATTTATTGGGCCAAGTTGAGGGTATGAAGTAGTATTAGTCCTGACGGAAGATGGGTCGAAGATAATTTGCAAAGTATATAAAATTTGGGGTGGAAATAAATAAGGAATTTCATAGGTGGATAAGTTGGAAATTTGAATATTTGAAAATTGGAAAATTGGAAACTTAAATATTTGCAAATTTGTAGATATTAAGAGTTAAATATTTGGAAATTTTTTAACTTGCAAATTTCTGAATTTGAAAATTTTAATATTTCACAATTTTAAAGGTGGGAAGTTTGAATACTTGAACAATGGAAAACTCAAATACTTCAAAATTTGGAAATTTGATTATTTGAAAACTTAAATATTTGGAAATTTTTATATTTGAAAATTTAAAAGTTCGAAAATTTAAATATTTGAAAAAGTTTCAAGAGGCAACATCGTATGAAAGAAATCTGCTTTATCAGATTTTCCATTATCGAAACAAAGAATGACGTCCACATGGCTCCTATAATAGAACCGCTTTATTTGTAAAGTACTCTCGACCACCTCGATGTTCCCCGTGTGTGGGAGGAGGATTCATACGCAGTCAAGTCCGCGTTCGCGCGCTTTGAAATTTTCGGCACACGTTCGCCTGGGCGAAATGTAAAGCCCCGATGACGATACCCTGTATTCCTATGTGCATACATATATAATTTACTGCCTCTACGTGAGATGTAGTTGATCCGTTAAGGAAAACAAATCTCTGCGAGAACGAACTTCACGGTAGAAGCTTTACATTTCAAATGACGTAGGATACGGACACTGGCTTTATCTTCGTTTCTCCAGAAAATCACGTCAATGCGACCAGTTTTCCTAACAACACAAAACATAAATCTACTCAACCTTATTAACCCCTTGGTAATACAATGACGTTTGGGAGACATGGATCATTTGTTTTGTGTGTCATCGTAGACTTTGGCGTCTCCGAGACGTCATGAACTTTCTTCGACGCGTACCAAAAATGAATACATTATCATTATCTTTTTTTGTTTGAAAAATTTCATTCTTTACAAAGCTGCAGATGTTTCACTTAATAAAATTACTTCGTTAGTGTCCATTAACCCTTTGGACTCCTTCGTCGAGTGTGACTCGACATCAGTTTTATTCACAGGGATGAATGAAGTAATTTTTAAATTGCCAGTTTAAATATGTATTATATTTTGCAATACTTTTTTTACCTCGATGAGCAATAGGTACACATACGTATGACCCTTAATGCTATTTTCAATATAATTAGTAAAAAAGAACAATAGTTTTAATTGGTTCCTATCGACCAAATGTCTTTTGAAGTGCATTTCAAATAGAATTCTTAAAATAATAGGGTGTTATTGTAAAAAAAATTTATTTTAAAATTTGTAGTTCAAAGGGTTGATATTGTATGTCAACCTTATTAAATGATATTCACCAATACAAATATTCCACTCTGTTTCTAAGTTTATACAACTACTTAGTCCAGCCGAATTAAATAGTATTTTTCGATCGCACCGAACTCCGTTTTATTTGTATGCCAAGGGGTTAAATTCCAACTATTTTTCATTCTCAAACCGAATCATTTTATTCTTTATATTCGTCTCTGCTGTATTTCCAATTCATTTCGACCTACATTCTCCTATAAAAATGAAAAAAAAGAACCCCCGAGAAAATAGAAAGAAATTTTTAGAATCAACGATTAAACACACCCTTTTATTCGAACCATTTACAACGCAGAGAATTACCCTATTCATCGAAATTCGCTGCTCTTCAGCATCTTGATTGTACAAGCTCGCAGATCGAACCTAATTTATGCGATGCCGAAAGAATCGTAAGAAGGGCGACAATTGCCAATGGTTAAGTAAATCGCGTCATCGAGGACGCAGCTCTTTGTTCCTTGTCATCGTCGCCGTTCGACGCGACTCGCGTTCAACTGGTGCATGCAGCGTATCGTAACCATGCTTGAATACAAACGTTAATAATAATTGTCAGATAACTAGAAACGAACGACAGATTTCGTTGGAAGGTACAAAGCTTTGCGCGCAGCGCCTACGGAGTTCCCTACAAAGGAGCCCCGTCCACGTCGTTCCGCCGCGTTCTGACTGATTCCAATTAATTCTCGCACGCGCGCCACGAATTTGTCCGACGAACGTGCAACCGGCTGCCTTTGTCTGACTGGAATCGAAGATACGCCTAGGCGGCAGTCATTTTTGGAATGACCGACGCAGAAGAAACGTGACGCTGACCGAACGTTTTAATTCATTTAGTTATCTAGCTTCGGGAGTGGAAAGTATTTTTTCTGCAATTACGCCTTTCGTTTGAAAATTGATTTTGGGGTTGGTAACTTACGTAGGCGCACGAAAAATTCTGGTATCTTTGGAATTTTATAACGTGAAATCTATTCGTGTTATCGATATGAAACTTTGCATATTTATTTGCTTACGTTTTGTCATCTTACGTGAATTTTTTCGTGTAAATTTATTTGACAATTATGAAGATATGATTTATTTCTTATGACGTAAAAAAATTGCATTGGTAACTTGTGGCTTACAATTACAGTAATGTCTCCACAAGTGTCAGTCCGCAAGGAACCTAAACCTGACACTTGTAGAGTCAGGGACTACGTTTTCGAGCCTCGCGGCCGCTTTTGTAGTTTGCCGAAAGTAGACAAGGACAGCGAATAAAAGATAAGGATGAAACGTGAGTCGAGGCAACCAAGCGATTTAAATACCAATTTTTTTAATTTTACGTTTTTTTATCCCAAAATTTTTCTTAAAATATTGAGATTTTTCTGGTAAAAATGACATAAAACACGACATAATTTGAACAACATTTACTTATTAACACGTTCACTGTCACGCTAGATATTTCACTGTATTGAGATAAAACAGACGCCCTATATTACATTACATAGAGTCGGCCTACCGTTTGACTGCCAGGTGGAGAATTGGCCTGCCGTTTGACTGACACTTGTCGAATCGGTCCTACATTTTTTTTTTTCTTTTACGTGGAGGTAGGCCGACATTAAATTAATTACTCAATAAGTATTAATAAGTAAATGTTGTTCAAATTATATCGTGTTTGATCTCATTTTCATCAGAAAAATCTCACCAACCTGTTAAAAAAAATTTCAGATGAAAAAAAGTAAAATTAAAGAAATTATATTTTTCTATTATGAATTGTCCAGCCGTGAAATCTCGTAAAAGAAACCGAGTGGTGTAGCGTTACACGCTTGACTTCGAGCGAGATAACATAGGCGCAGCAATGACGCAGACCATCTATACTGACACTTGTAGAATCCAAACTGGCTGACACTTGTAGAGACATTACGGTAGTCTCTTTAGGCGCGCGAAAAACTAGGGTATCTTTCGAATTTTATAACATGAAATCCATTCGTGCTATCGATATGAAACTTTGCCTACTCATTCACACACGTTTGCTCACCTCCCACAAATTTTTTCGTACAAATTCATTCAATAACTATTTATTCCATCAAATAAAATTTTCTGAACCAAAAGCATCTCCGCCAATACACTTATCTCGCCAACAAACTACCAGAAAAAAATCAATTCACTACAAAATAGTAGCCATTCCGAGAAAACCAATGTTTCCAACTCTTTGAAAAGCTTCGATGTTAAAGAAATTCGTCTCAATAAACGGAACAGCAAGTTCGATCGTAGGAGACGTTTGAAAAAGCTCGACGTTGAATGTTTCTTAAGTTGTGCCCGTGGACGGTTTCTGCGAGTTAGTCGCAACACTTGCCTTCACGCCTTACATCCTTTGAAAAGCGTCGCGACGTGTCGGCGATTTTAAGCTGCTATGCAGCGAAGCGCGTTAAGTGGAAGCCTTTCATTCGACGGAAGAAACTAGGTCCGTCGAAGTCGTAGCGTGGCTCCCTCGACGCGACAGTCAGCCACTTTATTACCCCGAGACGCTTGTCCCTTTCCAGGGGGAAGCTTTTTCAAACTTACGCGTGTCTCTTTCAATTCCGCCTCGTCTCGCTGTTTCGAACCATACAGAGATCCTTTCCTCGCTGAACCGACTAAAACAGCGTGTAGTTGAATTAATTGAACATAATGTAGCGGTGGAATATTATAATTCGCAACCGTGGCTTGGAATAAAACGAATGAAAATTAGGTAAAATACTGGAAGACGAAGAGGAAGCAAGGTTCGTTCGTTTTGAAAAAACATAACTTGGTTAAAATGAAACAGTTTCATTTGAGGTCATTTCCATAACGTTTCGTACACTTTTAACGAAGAATCACGGGAGAATTAACTTCTTCGCGTTTGTGGACGAGATATCTCGCGAGTTAATGTTGTTTATGTGACTTTTTGGACGGGATATCTCGTCGAGAATTCAGATGAAAATCAGTTCGGGAGACTTTTCGTCTGTGGATGAGAAGTTAGTTTCGTGAATACAAATTCAATACAATTCGTATTTCTAAGGGGAAGAAAGTGGTGAAAGACGTTTTCAATATCTTCCTGTTTCCTAAATCGTGTTTGCGCAGAGAAATTGTCAAGTAGGCGGAAAAAGTGAAAATCGGTTGGAGATACATCTGGAGAATATGAAGAACTTCAATACTCAGTTGACACAATTTTCGTACAGTTGTGGATAAGCAAAGGAATAGGGCCTTTTCTGTTGACCAGAGCTGGATGCTGTATCTTCAACTTTTGGTGAACTAGGCAACTCGATCTTAGGCAACTATAGTGAATTCATTCGAAATTTCACAAATTTCGTTTCGTTACTGTATGACTCTGCAGTGATAATGGTACTCAATCTTAGGAAACCATAGTGAATTCATACGAAGTAGGCTACCAAATTATGAGCATGACTTTTGTCAAGTATAAACTAGGTTTGGATCGAAGAAAATCATTTGTGTCTTTGTTTTTCTTAGAGATTCGAATTTTTATATACGTGAAATTAATGCAAAAGTGTACCAAACGTTATAGAAATTATTTTATATAATAATGATTAATTTCAGTGGTCATATGTTCTTTTTTACGAACAACTTGAAATCACAAGAACTTTCACGATGACCCAATATTTTCAGTCACGTAGAAAGAAGTTACGACATTTCACCAGCGTTCGCCCGATATCCTCTCATTTCTACTAATCATCCGATCGAAGAAACCTTTTTCAAATCCATAAAAAAGTCAGCCAGAAGAAACATCTCCACCCTTAAACGGCGTCCTATGATTTGCACGAATCCGTGTTTCCTGGAACGTTAATAACGGAACGAAGACTCCGATCGGCGTCCGTTTCGAACTTCTAATTGATAAATTGAAGTCTGAACGAGTTGGTCTGTACGACGAAGCCTGTCGGCTATTGTACAACATGGGTGCCGTTTCAGAGTTGCGAGTAATTTAAAATTCCCTCGAATCTAAGTTTGCTCATTTGTGCCGCGAAATCCCCCGATGAACTGTGTTCTTCGGCTAAAAGACCTTCCGGGAGATTTTCCCTCCTCGATTTCCCACCCCAAAATGCACTCTTGTCCGTGGTTAAACGACGAACACGAGGAATTTCTCCCGGCCTTCTTTTCCCCTCCAGCCGATTTTCCTCTTTTATAATAATTTCACATGGCGAGGGGGCATACTTGGTGAGCTTTCCCGATCCTCAAAAGCGGCGAGGATCAAAGAGTAGAAATACCCTGGCGGAAAGTTCTCGGCGAGGAACGCGGTCATCCTCGAATTCGTAGGAGGCCAACGCCAGCTTCAGGTGAATCCTTACGGATCGCTGCCGCTTTCCGCGAGAGAAGTTGGCGCGGGCATCCGTCGAATAAGAAAGCGACAACGGGGGGAAAACGAAGAAAGTTCGTTGGCGCGTGACGTAATCAAAGCCAGATCGAATCGATGGGATTACGTCGGTCCTTGCAAATCCCCGTTTAACGTTCTCTATCGTGCTCTCGCTTCACTTGTCGCTATCTTGATTAAGAAAGCGTGTTCCACATCTGGATTGTCCTCTAGCGGAATTCTCAGCTAGTATTTCTATCGGGTTTATCGGCGACAGGGAATTGTTTCTCTTCCCTTTGATTATCACATACGTTTCTTTTAATCCGATACATTTTTCTCATTTTCAGTTTTGTATCGACGTCTTTCAGATATGGAGCTAATTAACCCCTTAACGCTCACAGTTTTGTCAACTTGGTGTGCCGGAAATGATAAATTTTATTTTTCTAAATTACTGCCTTGGCGTATAGAGATAAGTCTCCTATTTATTCCTCCTGTGAAATAGAAAGGATAGCGGAATATGGAAAGTGAAAGGAACTAATTAACCCTTTGCGATCGGCACATTTCTCTGGTTGGACTATCAGCTAGTCGAAGTAAATTTAAATTTTCAAAGTTATTTTTGCATAGTTTATTTATTATATATATAAGGATATTGAAAAACAGAATATTTTGAAACTGATACATTTTGTTTAATACATACTAGTTATAGTGCATAAAAATTAAACGTTTTAATTTTTGTAATTTTCTAAAGTATGATACTTGACAAAGCAAAGATCATGCCGCTATAGCGGCGACACCGATTTCTAGAACAAAATTGAAATGCCGCCACTATGGCGGCACCGATCGCAAAGGGTTAAACCAAATTACACTTTTGGGAGAATTGTGGAAGACACGAGCACGAGCGTTAAAGGATTAATTTCCGGCTAGCATTTCTATCGCTTTTATTGACGACAGAGAATTGTTTGTCTTCCCTTCCATTATCACACACTTTTCTTTCAATCCATTCCATTTTTTATCGAATACATTTTCCCTATTTTCACTGGTTTCGTTGTTGTCTTATAGCACGATCCTTCAGATATAGAGCTAATTAATTCCCAGCTAATATTTCCGTCGATTTTACAAACGACTGAGAATTGTTTCTCTTCCATTTCATTATCACACACTTTTCTTTCAATCCATTCGATTTTTTATCAAACACATTTTCCTTATTTTCATTGGTCTCGTCTTGCATCACGATCTTCCACATACAGAGCTAATCGATTTATCCACCTTAACCCAACATGCTTTCATAATTCGAGCTGGGTGAAATTTTGTATACCTTATCCCTTGGTCCGTTGTTGATCTTCTGGTAAAGTGTAAAAGCAACAAGTTTCCATATACCTGTTTTACACAACGCAAAACTTCAGAAACCCTCTTGTAACTTTTATCCATTTCACGTTACGTATACACGTACACCTCTCCGACGTGTATTCTTTACTCTTTCAATGTGTCTACCTTTCTGATACCTCCGTGTTTATACTTTGTCTACATTCCGTTCTACTCTAAATAATACACGTCTCATCCTCTCCTATCCCATGTAAATTCTCTCATTCTGTTGTCGCTCTGAACTCGACAAACACCGTTGCCAGAACCAGAGAGGGATTTCGTTTTCCGGTAATCATCTGGATCGCAGGGACGAGATTTCACGAGTTTTCCAGTCGCGCGCTTAATGTCCCGGTCGCCTCGGAGCCGGTCCAAGCTTATCTTGAGCGACAATGAGGATGCTGCGTAATGTAACGACCTACTTCCATTACGTATGCACGCGGAATTCAACGAATATCGCAGGGAGAAAAACTGCGGAAAAACCTTTGCCTGCAGAATGAGCGGCTCCATGGGGGATCAGCTTGCTGGTAATTAAGCGCCTGCAAGAAGAAGAAGAAGAAGAAAAGAATAACGAAGAAAAAGCTCACGTGCAACTTTTCCACCGACAACTTTTGAATTTCGTCGCGATAAAACTTTTCTGCTGATCAGGTTTGTCTGTCAACGTTCAACAGGGGGAAATTGATAAAAGCGACGAACGAGCGTGGAACAGTCAGTCACCTTTGGGAAGTAAAACGGCGCGAACGATCACGCTAATGGAGCCCGTTCTCGATCGATTTCCGTATCAAGATTCACGTTGAATATCGAGGGCTGCAAATAAAGCGTCTCGCTCGACCACGTAGCCCTCGATGAATAATTAAAACGTCGACGGATTCCGTTGTCCGACGAAGAAATGAAGCCGGAACGATCGAAACTGCCGGTGTATCTCGTAATTAACACACGCGTGTTCCGCGGCGAGGAGGCAACCTAATCTATAAAGGAGCGTCTGAAAGAACGTCCACTTTACTCGAACTCTCTGGTTACTCCGCGAGAATCTTTCGGTTCGGCTAAAAGGTAGCTTTCAAGCTACCAGACGAAAGACTGCAACGAGAAACAGCCGACTGGCGTCTCGTATAAAAGCGCGAGTCCATTAGTCCTCTCTGGCCCCGTAACTTTGCCGCATACGATTCAATTCTCTTTTTCTCCTCGATTCTCCAGGACTTATACGATCGTTTCAACACCCCTGCTGATTTTCACCGACCAATTTACCAACGTTGAATCCGTCGATAAGCAGCGAGTCAAATTTCCTGTTCGGTTTGTGCAACAAACAGGGGGCAATTGCACGAAATTGGATTGTTTCGAGTGTAAACGACGCGGTGGTTGATGTTTTGTTTCGAGAATGTGCAAACTAGGTGAAGAATCGTAGATACCAATTTACTCGCGATATTTTCCTTCTAATTATCGCATCGAAAATTTCATTATCGTCCCGTCGTATCGACGCGTAATTTACCATCGACCCTGTCATGATCGTTGTGCTGTACAAACACGTTAATTAGTAATTACGTAATTTTCATTTGATCCGATATAATATTCGAGGATATTGAATTCACACGGGTAGGTGAAAACGCATTTCGATTTCTATCGCGGTTTCCCTAGAAAACTTTGCCACTTCCGTGGTATTCGCTAGACAACGAATCGATCTACTTCCTTTTTTCCCTGGAGTCTGCCTCCTCTATCTCTCTCTGTGTGTTCGAGTTCCAGAAGTCGATAATATGCTTTCGACACGCGATCGTACCTATTCGTCCTCATTTCCAAGCGCAACGATAATGTACCACCCACGCGCAGTTATCGTACATATTAGTTAGCTGAACGAGCTTAGCCGGCTGAATACGCGCGTTTCGCCCAACTAACTTCGCCCTTACGACGGCTTTAAACGCCGTTCCTTCCACGTCCATGTCAGAAAGCTTCTCTCCTCGGTCCCTGCACATTCTCCGGCTTCCATTGTGTCCCCGATGGTAATTCTGAAATATCTCACGCTCGACAGTGTTCGTAATTTACGCGCGACGAGTCACGGAAGAACGCACGGCAGTTTTTTAAACGCGATTGAAAACTGTTACATACATGCCGCACGGTTGAAAAATGTTTGCCCTAGCGTTCGAGTATTTGCAGAAGCGGGAAAAAAGCGAGCGGCGGGGGAGTGTGCACGCGGAAACGTTAAAGCGTGTGCCTTTTTCTTCAATTTGACGGGACGAAGAGACGAAAACGTTTGTAATTTCGGGACACAATGGGGCAAAAGAAGAGGAAGAAAAATTGTTGAGAAAATAGCGCAGGGGAATTTCATAGGACCTCGCTCGAGACAAAGACTCGGTTTTATTCCCCGTTTATACAGGAGCTTGTACGAAGGAGAAGAAGAAGGTTCGCCGTGTAATGTAAGGTCCAAGAATCAACCCCCCAACCGCGTGTTCGTTATTTACTCGCTCTTGTTCTGCGAATGTTATATTGCAGGAGAAAAGTAATATATACTTATTAACAAAAACTAAACGGATCGTCCCTGAAAACATATCCTTCGAGGCGCTCGCTTTCCGCATTTCACTTCCTTTCTGTTTCACAGCTGCAATGTCTGAATATCTTGCAACGTACCGTAAATTGGGGCACATTGGCAGTACGGGGTAACATTGGCAGCTATACACACGAACATTAGATTTTAGTTAAGACACAAATACAGTGACTCTTACTAATATTCGGACACTCTTCAGAACAGTATAACTTTTTTAAAATTGGATCAGACGACTTGAGTTTTTTTGAGAAGTTAGGATTAGTATACTGGATAACGTGTACAAAAAATTTGGAAAAGTGTGTAGCTTGTGGGAATTGCAGAGAAAATTGTAAAAGTCATTTTTTACAACTTTTCTATGTTGTTTAAACATAACAAACACGCCACGCACGATCGTCTTCCATTCGTTCTTCCTTTCCAGTCCATTCACACCAACTCTCTCACATTCGCTCTTTCATACCAAAACCCCCTCACAGTAGTGCACACATAGTGGGCAGGTGACTCTGCGAATTAAACTAAAAAAAAGAGAGGAGATGTGTCTGAGTGGGATACAGATATATCAAGTGTCAGTTGTTCACATTCAGGAGTCGAACTCCGCTCCGAAGTCCCATTTCCAAGAATTGCTGGGGATAGCGACGGACGCTTAAGTGTGCAGAAATGTGGACGCTTATGCGTGCACTACTGTACACCTACATATCTTACAATATTAAAAAAAAATAGAAAAAGAAAAGGTCACGGACGACGAGGTGCTAGCTCTTGAGACGGCAGAAGGTCCTACGACAGGAGGACAGAGATTGCACGTCGTTATGCGCCGGATAAGCTTGACTTCGGTATTCGTTAGCTTCTGCAAACGAATTTAGTAAACCCGTGTGGTTAACGCTTCGTTGATTACAACGTGTAAGCAGTATGTAAGCAACGTCGGTTTAATTTTCTAACGTAGTAACGTGAAAGATACTTGGCTGCACGTACAGTAGTGGTAATAGGAATGCTTCGCCGTCAGTGCTGCGGTATTTCTACAACGACGACAAGCAAATCATTTGCATTTCCATCAACTTTAGTCGATCGAATAATTAACCAGAGTTGTAATAATCGAGAAATTAATAGAATAACGGTTTCACATGATCTCAGTTCCACTCACGTATGCTTCTCCCTTAACTTAAGTCGCACTGTTACGCCGCAGCAAAGAGATAAGTCTCGAAGAACGTCTCCTCGATGTGCAAAAAGTAATTTATTTATGTGTCACAGAAATCACGTTCAGCGTACGTTTAACGAGGAAGCCAACTATTAACCCTAGGAAGACGAATGGTTTCAGACGGACGCGGGAGACGAATGCAGGGTGATTTTGACCCATAGCAAAATTTCTATCGTACACGGGTTTCAAGAAGGAATTCTCTATAAATATGCATACTTTCAACTATATACTATATTTGATATTTTTCTTGCTTATTTACATTTGATACGTAAAATACCAAACGTAATCTGAGCCGCCTGACTTTATCGCTGTTGAGTCAAAATCAGCCTGCATTCGTCGTACGAGGGTTAACCTAAAATGTACGGAAACGCTGTCCTTTATGTTTGAACATTATTGGCGACGAATAAGCCGTTCGAGTTTCGACGGCTCTTGGACCAATGGTACGAGTAACATTGGACTGGCGCCACGTCCTGACTGGCTCATCGTTATCCTAACAGTGCTACGAAAAAATGACGTAAGTCATTTGCATCTACTAGAACCTACACACCCGTGCCAGAGTTCCTGATTCCCTTTTTTCAAGCACTCTATCCGTATTAACGTCAGCCTAGAACTCGTCCACGGCCCGAAAAAGGCTGGTCGTGACACAAAAAGGGAAAAAAGGAAAAGCGGCACCACGTCACCCATTATCTAGTATATTACAGCGACGACCGTTTTATATGCATAGCGCATCCATAGTGCATCCGTGGGTGCGTGAAGTGGAAAAAGAGCGAGAGAGATGGAGGTGGAAAGGGCGGACGAATTTTCTGGCGAATTGTGGTGGGTTGTGGCAAAGGGAAGCGTGTCAAACCGTTGCGCCACAATACATTCTAATGACTGTAGCTTGGCAGCCGGAGCCACGAGGACTTACCCTCCCGTCGACGTTTTCGCGCTCCATTCTTCTTCCGCCCCGTGTCGTCTGCCTACACACTTTTCCAGCCATTCCGCCGCCTTTGTTAGACCGTCTTTCTTTTTCACCGAATCGGTCCACTCGTTCGTTCCCATTCGACTTGCGCCTCGCGTTTATACTATTTCCTCGAGCGTTTCTCCGATTATCAAACCGAGAAAGAAAAACCTCTATCTATTTCTCTCCTTACCTATGATCCTTCATGCATATATTCAAGCAGAGAGAATTTAAGAGCAAAGTGAACCGAGGAAGGAGCGATCGGTACAACGTCGGGTGTATCTCAATTTGAACAGCGTTTCTTTGCTTTCGTTCAGTTCGAACTCTCTCGTCCAAGGAATCGTTGCATATTAATTCGAACGATATTATTCCCGCGGAATATTCGTTCCCTCTCGTCCGCTTAACGAGCCGCGCATTACCATCCTGACCCGGAGTCAATTTGTCAGTCGAGCAAATTCCTACCTTAAAGGTAGTATCTGTTATCGTCGAATCACTCAACGCAAATTTTCTGGGATCTTACTTCATTCGAAGTTACCCCGATATTGCAATTTCTGCGATTTCGTTTGAAAATTTTACGCATGGGTTCGAAGACGATCGAAGTTACAGAAATGACTGATCTCTTCGGCTCCTCAGAGTTCCTTTTTCTACTATGTTTCGGACGGGAGACGAGGGTAGGGATTTTCACGGAAGAAAAGACGTAGAAATATTAGATGAAGCACCAAATGGAAAAAGAGTCTTGCGACGATCAATCGGGGCCTTATAGGAGAAACGAGAGAAAAAGGCTAAGGGGTCTGGTGACGATCAATTAGGGCCTTATAGGAGAAATGAGAGAAAAAGGCTCAAACGTGTAAATTTTGAAAAAAGGAGAAGCGAAGCGCCAAGCGGGAGAAAGGGGTCTGATGACGATCAACCAGGGCCTTATAGGAGAAAGAGGAGAAAAAGGCTCAGACGCGAAATGTTGAGAAAACGAATATGAACGGGTCTGAACGCTTCGGGACTGAGATATGATAAAGGATCTTCATTATTCGTACAGCTGTATTCCTCGCGTTGAACATTATCCAGGATATCGTTTTCCATCGCTCTACCACGTGTGTGCGTGCATTCACGCGTAACACAACGAAGAAACCTAGGCCCAAGTCCATCGTTGCGTGCCGCTTGCACTTTGTCTTCCTATTAACGACCCCCGTTCCTTACTCTTCCTTCTCCTCGCCCCATTCTCGGAACCATTACGATTGCTTACGCGCGGACGCACGCTATCGTCCACGTTGGCCACTTTTACCGCTCCATTTAGCCGCGCGAAGCGCAAACACGACCTCTCACGATCATCGTGGCCGTAAATTTTCGAAAATAATTCCCTCCTCGAACAATTACGTCTCGGTCGAGTTACGTCCACGCTATTCTTTCGATCGCGACGATCAAAGCCCGAAGGTCTCGTCGTTGATAACACCGAATTCCGACCTTTCTTTCTTTCTTTCATCCGACGCCAGGACGGGAAGATTAATTGGGATCGCGAAACGAGTATTTAACCGGTGAGGATCGACAGCAATTCAGCGAAAATTTGCATAATAAGGATCGTTAAGTGGTTCAAGGCGACGCTTAATTCATTCCCGCGGCTTCGTTCTTTAATTCCAACCGGTACAACCTAACCTTCGTGTTTGAATACCTAGGCCCGGCGATGTCACCGAGAAATCAATTAGAGAAGCAGAGCGACGAAGGTTAACCGAAAGTGGAATATTTATCGCGGAAGGTAAACCGGTTGCTTCGATACAATCCAAAGAAGATTCGATATCGGATTGCCTCTTTCCTCTTCCTAACACAACCACAAAGTGTACGAGGAATTGAGCCTTCTCTGACTTAACAGCGATAGAAGTGTATATATATTTAACGAAAAAATCGTGTCCTTGTGAATACGAAATCCTTCTCTTCACGCCTACTGCTAACTCTTTCGCCTATCGCTCCACTAGCAAAGGACAGAATGAACGGGGGTGGAGATGCGCGGCTGTAGGCGTTCGTTCTCTCCCCCGGAGCTAGAACGATTCACTCGCGTCGAAAGCTTCGCCTCGATCCCTTTAAATCGTCTAACGCGCGCTTAAAGAGTTTAGCGAGGCCGGCATTGGGGTCAGACGCGACGTATCGCAGTGTCCCGAGTCGATATTTTAATCTCCGTGGCCTGGCGAGCGCGCCGGCAGCCGGATTGTAGCCGGCGAATAAAAAAAAAAGAGAGAAGAGAGAGAGAGAGAGAGGGAAATGGGGGAAAACGAGAGGCGGGAAGCAGCTTGGTGGGAAAGGGGTAGAGCGACGAAGGATATAGCCCAGGATGGATAGTAAGATTTATCGCGTTCAATGGAGAGAAAGAAAGGGGATGAAAGGGTAACACGAAAGGAACGTGACGACTTTCGGGCAACCCGGCGTTATTCCTCTGAGCTGCTTTGTCAAATTAAATTACACCTTGCGAACGTTCGCGAAGGTAAATCGCGTAATTAAATATGGATCGCTTTGATGCGCGCGATTGGCTACTAGTGTTTTCATCTCGCGGGAGACATTACCGGTAGCTCCATGGAAGATTCATTTTGGAAATTAGCTTTGTTCGTTGTACTGGGGATTTTCGCCGCAGGGTAAATGATTATAGAGGTATTTAAATTTGTCAGATTGTATGGTTGGTTGTAATTAGGCTGCGGATTCTGATGTGTTTATGGAAAATTTCAGGGCACAAAAATACACAGAATGCACATAAGCAAAAATATGTAAATAAACCCAAATATTATATTTGGTGAATAAAAAAATTGCCTATTAAACTTCAACTTTTTAAATTATACTTTTATATTTTAAAATCCGCTGTCTAGTTACAATTAATCGCACCTAATTAACATCGAACATTATTGTTAGGTCGTGAGAAGTAAGTTAATCAAGAAATTACAAATATTTCGTTTCAAGTAAAACCTCCTTCTCTCCAAAGTTAAAGTAACTCTGCGGGATGTGAAAGCAAATTCTAAACGCCAGAGACTGCCCGCGCGCGGATTATGCACTTATGGCACCAAGTATCTTTCCGCTTTGGCGTCTAGTGGCAAGTTTCGCTGTACAAAACGGATTTAACATCCTATAGACACGTCGCGAGAGTGATACAAATCACAAATCCAAAGAATCCAAATCGAGACTATTTGAGATACTCAAAGTTCGAACATCCATAAACCCGAGCAAACACCAAGAGCCCCCGTTCAAAACGATAAAACTTTCAAACGAAATATATTCCACTGAAAAGAAGACGTAGTTCGCAGCTACATTATGATAACAAATTCACAACGCTAACATCAGAAACGGCGAGTACGTTGAATATGCAAATCCACCGTTCCCCGCAAACAATCTGTAAAACACGCGTAAATAGACAGGAAAATCGAGTGCTCGGTGAAAAGGACGAGAAAGCAGGTCAAAAATACAGCCCGAATCTCTAGAGAATCTGCGTACACAAATACGCTATAAAGCTTGCCCTTTGGCTCTCTGAAAAGAAAGAGGAAAAGCAACGCAGCCAGGCCACAGTGGAACGAACGTCGATCGTAGATAGCAGTCGGATAACCAATTTCTCCCATAATCGAGGGACGTAGCTTTTCGTTGGAACTCGGTGTTCACGTGGGAAAACAGAGAAAGGTGTTCCGATTTTAAGCGAGCTAGTTTTAATATCGCAGAGTGTACGGTTTCGAGCAAATCGGTTACTATCACGAGGCAACGAGAAGGGAATTAGAACAAATTGAACGACTGACTAATAGGTTACGATGCAACGGGAACAAAACCAGAGAGAGAGAGAGAGATGGTACGTAGAATTAGAACGGATCTTAATATTCCACTAGTGTACGGCCACTCGGGGAATTCTTGCAGCCTCGATTACGTTCACTCACGTCTCGACGTCCCAACTCCCGCGATTATCGCCTTATCGTCACAGAGAAAACATCGTCCCCGTCCTCTCTGTAATACTTTTTTTGATTTCCTCTCGGTGTTCCTAGCTACACACTCAGCCGCGCAACATTTCGTCCATTTGTCCCGGATCCGGAGCGATAAACCTCGCGAACTTCTCCTTTCGCGCGTTATCTGCCGCCCTGACGTTCAGGATAAAGGGCATGATTTATTCCGCGATTCGCGAGACGAATGATCGTATGCATGAAGGAGAAGACACGTGACGCTACGGAGTTGGCCGAAGGGGCGCAGCATTTTGAATGTAGAAAAATCAAGCATTTTAATCTTACTTCCCCTTTGTATTAGCATACATATTGTATTACATGTTCGACGATTTATCTTGCCGGTGTCTCGCGTTTCTCTAGCTGATGCTGCTTGAGAATATCTGATTCTGTTAGGACAGGTCGTGGGAGACAGAATTAGCTCGAGGCTTAATCACCGTCGGATTTTTCCTCATTAGCCGCTGTTACGGCCGTGACACTGTTTTAAAAGGGTCGACGCAGCACGCGCGACAGAGCGTGTACGCGATTAATAGTCCTTAACCTTTGTCACGTGTGCTTAATCGACGATTCGTGAGCCACGCGTGCTTCGTACAGTAATTATCACTCCCTTGTGTGTACTCGCCGGATGTTGAACAACGCTGTTGCGCTTATTTTCTTCATTTTCAGAAATACCACGTCGCTTTTGTTTCTTTGTCATTTTCACGCGGTGTTGGTGTATCGTGTGCTCTTATTTTGCATGCAAGACGACGGAAATGGTTGTGGAGAGTATGTCAGGTTGTGAATCGGGTATCGAGTTGTTCTACGTTTGCTGAGTTTTATTTTGCATCGGGATTTCGGTTTTGAGTTAGGATCTAGTCTGATTTCTTTACTTCTTTAATTCTTTTTTTCGTCTCTTTTTAGTCTGATTTCTTTACCTTTTTAATTCTTTTATCGTCGGAAGGTAATGAAGAGTTACCTGGAGTAAGACTTCTTTATATATACTCTGAAAGGAATTAGAGACGCTAGTTTTTCATGCAGTTATTGTGGAGTATTTGCACGCATTAAGTGTAAAATACAGGAAAAATTTTTATATTGACTTCTTTGCGAATGGTGTGTCGCTTAAATAAATTTTACCGGAGCTAAGAAGTCTCGGCAATGACGAATCAACGATCCTTACTTAGTTTAAGCGAGGAAGGGACGCAGATCAAAGTATAGTCATCAATTGTATCGTAATTTCGTGTCTCGTCACATAACACACATATCAAGCTTTCCCTGGAAAAAGGTTCGTCGACATCGAACGCGTCAAACTGATCATTACAAAGGAAAATTCGCTTCGATTCGAAAGCTCGAACTTCCCGCTTTCCCGGAGTATCAATAGATCGATCAACCGTGTCCGTCAGTTAATCACTCGACAAAACTATCCAGCAAAAAGTGACGACGCACGATCACGTACAAGCGTGTCGATTATCCAAACGACAATAGTGTTAATTATGACGTACCGCTCGTTGACTCGATGTCCACACGGAGAGACCACTTGCACGCGCAAACAATGGAACGGTTAGGGAGCTAAATGTTTCGGTAATTGCTCTAATGGTTGGCTGATTGCGATTTCCTATGGCGTAGAGACGCCACGTTCAACGGGGATGCGGTGACTTCAGACACGAAATTTCCCCAATTTTTTCCACCTCTCTCTCTTCTCCGCTTCCCATTTCCTTCCACGGGACACTGCGCGACCGGAAGCCGGAAAGGCGGAACGATTTCCAGCGAACGGAGAAACAGAAAAGTGTGTAATCGTTAGGCTGTAACGACGGAACGGGAGAGAACGGTGCTTCGTCAACTGGAATCTGATCGATTCGTAATCAACCACTACCTACGACGTCCTCACCTTTCAACCCGAGACAAAGTGGAAAGGGAGAAAAGCGAAAAGGTCCGTCGGAGGTTGTCCTTTCGGCTGAAGTTGTCTTTTGTGTGTGTACCGAGC
Organism: Habropoda laboriosa; assembly: GCF_001263275.1. Classification (NCBI taxonomy): domain Eukaryota; kingdom Metazoa; phylum Arthropoda; class Insecta; order Hymenoptera; family Apidae; genus Habropoda; species Habropoda laboriosa. Next base: position 476,636 of record NW_017100261.1, on the reverse strand, counting down.
ACGGTACTTGCCGCCATTGTGCTTTAGGTTCACTGGAACTCAAAGGGTTAAGGGTTCAACTTTGATAATAGTTACTTTGTTGTTTTATTTTTGATTTCAACGAAACTGGTCGGTTTATATCGGGTCATTTCGTGAATTTTAACGAAGAACTAAAGAAGTTTTACAGCGATCGCGTTATGGCTCTAAAAAGTGGGAAGAAGTATTATAAAAGAAGATTGCGTTCTTTTTTCATCAAATTTAAAGGTGTGTTTGAAATATTGATCTAACTTTCATTATAAAATTCAGCATGAAATTGTATTCTCGAATAATATTTCGTACTGTTTTCTACAAGAACCCAGGGCAATTTGTTGAAGCGCGTCGTGTTTCTCAGACTTTAGCCATCAGACACCTTAATGAAAAAGGTGGATCGAAGTAGAACAAGAAGATCACACTTTTTTTCATAAAATTTGAAAGTGCGTTTGAAATATTCGTCCAAATTTCGATATAAAATTAACTTATAGAGTGACCTAATTTTATTCTGGAGAAATAACTCGTATTAAGTATTTCGTACGAGAATTTACGACAATTGGTAAAAGCGTATCGTGTTTCTCTGACGTTAGTCATTCGAGACCTTAACGAGAAAGGTGAATCGAGGTGAAACAAGAAGATTACGGTTGTTTAATCAAATTTAAAGATGTCTCAAATATTGATTTAAATTAACTAATGAGATGACCTGACGGTAATCTGGAGTAATATCTCCTACTGAGTATTTCTTATAAGAACTTAGGACAATTGGTTGCATCACGTGATGTTTCTCAGACGCTACTCGTCAGAGATCTTAGCGAAAAAGGTAGACCGAAGTAGAACAACCAAACTACATTTTATTCATGAAATTTAACCCATTGCACTCCGAAATTTTTTTTTCATTTTCTTTCCCATAACTCCGCTTTACTTTAAGTGTTTTATTTAAGAAGCACTTCGAAGGACAATTGGTTGATAGGAAGCAATGTAAACAATTGCTTCGTTACATATATATGACACTTTTCTCTAACAATTGCACTTTTTTTTTTACAGAAAAGGGTCGTATACACAACCGGCCAAAAGTTTGGAATCACCTCCCACGTTTCATCGATATTAAATCCGCTGCTAATTTTTTATAGATTTGAAGTTTATCTCAATTCTACACTTATCAATTTATCTCATATCAATTGCTTCATATGATAAAAAATTCTCAAAGTCGCTGACTTTTTTCTGCAAATTTTTGTGTAAATTGCAATGCTCGGTGATTCCAAAATTTTGCTTATCTAAGTATAAAAAAAAATATCGCGAAATATAATACATTGTGGCGACCGCCACGCACTTAAGCCTGGCGAATCTTGGTCCTCGAGGACAAGAGTATTGCCTCGGCAATTCAGGCCCGCGCCCCCACTTCCTGGGACTTTCCCAGGGAAAAGGGGCTACTTAAGGGACCCCCGAAAAAGGCAGGAGTATTCTGCGCGCGCATCACATAGTACATTTGAAATTAGTTTAAGCATTACGTTTAAATAAATATATTGTTGTTACCCACATTGCGAGTAATCATTTGCACCACGTCACTTCCAAAACATATGTAAACTGGCAACTTGAAAATGTCGACTGTGACTCGACCTAGGAGTATCTGTGAATAAAATTGACGTCGAGTCAAACTCGACAAAGGAGTGTCAAAGGGTTAACAGTGTGTTCGAAATATTGATCTAAATTTCGATATATAATAAAGTGACCCAATTTTATTCTCGAGCAATATCTCCTATCAGCTACACATTTTCTACCAAGAACTCAGTACAATTGGTTGCAACACGTGATGTTTCTCAGACGTAGCTCATCGGGGACTTCGAACGAGAAAGGTGGATCGCGTAGAACACTGTACGTATTGTTGTAAAGTAGGTTCTCAAGGGTGAAGCATTTTGTATGGGCGTAGTAACATAGAGAATCGATGTGTAGCCCCATTTAAATAAAGAGCAACTGCATATTACACTCCGGCACGAGATCGTATCATAAGGAGATAGTCCTCATTAAGCCACTCAACTTTTCCCTCTATCAATTTGCCCATCTTCATTTAGAAAAGAGCTATGCCCCGCCCCGCTTTCTACTACCGTGCTAAGAGCATCGCGGAAAATTAAAGTGCAGCAATAATCCTGCACATCCTGAAACGCGTCTGTTATTCCATAGAGCAGCCTCATATTTCTCTCTCTCTCTCTCTCTATTAAAAATCACGTAACAATAGAAAACGATATATTTTCTTCCGTGGCGACTAATCGAGAGCCAGAGAAAGAAAAAAGGAGGGCATTGTATCCCACCCCCGTTCGGGAACATACATAACAATCACGTCTAGAAATACAATTACTGTAACGGAATACCTAGAACGGTGAACAAATAATATTCGATATAAACAAATGCGAGTATACAATTTCGCCCCGCGAACCATTAAAAACAAAAACGTTTACCGGCACCGACGATGCGGATCGAAACCCGCTCGTTTGTGCCGTATTTACGAGGCACGAATTTAATAAATATCCCGAGCGATATCCGTGGCGCACACAACAACCAGCCAGAAACGATATTTGCAATTTGTATGGCAAAGCAAGAATTTCCCGTAATTAAATTATACTTCGCGGTGCCCGACAAAATTCCCGACGGTGGTAAACCCTCGTTACCGATCGCCCCGTCATTATAATCCCCGCGCAAAATAATCATTTCTCCGACCAAACAGACTTTTCCATCCTTCCACGTTGCTAATGAACTTTGCGGTCGATAAACCTATTCGCGCTTCCACCTTGTGTTTATACGCGAATTTTCGACGTTAAACAAGCTACCGCGATTCGTTGGTGATTCGAAACGGGAATTCTTAAAGGGGTGTACTATCCTGAGGTGCGTAAATAGGGGAAGTTTGGGAATTTTTTTGAAAGGTAAGTAATGGACGAAGGGTTTCAATTTTTTGGGGGGATGTAAGTGTAACTTTCAGATTTATTCTGCGATTTTTTGGAAGTAAAAGTGTTGCAAAATGGTGGAGTTATTCGATGACTGCGAAACGTCTTCTGTTGTATCGTCCATTGAAATTTTTCGACGAAAATTTTAGTTATTATAGATATGATGGCAATTTTAATACATTGAATGCCGCGGGGGTGATCGACGAGCGGTGCCAAGATTAGTGAAGGCATTCAATTTGAATAAATGGTAATATTTGTAAAATTTTCATCTAATGTATCTTATTTCTAACTGTTGACATATTATTTATGCATATTGGGGTGCGTTGTATTTAAATAAGAAATTCATTTCGGCGCTCTGGACAAGTTACGCAGAATTGGTCTACCATTCAACGTATTAAGAGGAAAGACCTCCTTTACCAAAAAAGAAACTTCAAACTTTTCTAAAATATTAAATAATTGAGATAAATCGGGAGAAGAAAAATCGACTAATAACTCCTGCATTTTGCAACATTCTCACTTTTTAAAAATTGGAGAAAAATCTGTATGTTACATTTATATCCTCAGAAAAAAAAAACAGAAATTCTTCATTTACCATTTACCTACGAAAAAAATCCTCAAACTTTATTCTCAGACGTCCCACGGCGGTATCCTCCCTTGAACCGTCTTTTTTATTTTTCTCGTTATGGGAAACCCGTTAATTTATCGGTAACGAAGCGGGGATCTTGGAAGGGCGGTTTCATCGAGGTACCAAACGAACCGAACGCAATCGAAGGCTCTGAGAATGTTCCCCAGAGCGGTATCAATCCCAATTCTATTTCCACGAAGGTCCACAGGATTCGTGGTTGCGTCTGCGACGCGCAAAGAGCCGATAAATAATAGACGTGTGCGTGGTTATTATTCCCGCGGTGGTATTTTCTCGCGAGCTTGGGCTTTTTGGTTCGCGCGATTCTTCACGAAACAGGGGAAGAGAAAAACACCGTTGCTATTTTCTTCGCGAGGATATTCCATTTGGCGGTTGAAATAAAAGAGTGTATATCGACGAGTGTTTCGGGAGAATGGAAGTGGTCCACCCTTTTGGTGGAAGATTACGGGGGTTGATACGTGTTGCTGAAGCTGGCCTCTGTTCGATTCTTGCAGGTATTCGACAAGCACAATCGTGGATACATCACCGCGTCCGATCTCAGAGCTGTGCTGCAGTGCCTCGGCGAGGACCTGTCCGAGGAGGAAAGTAAGTATTGATTCTAGTTATTGGTATTAATTGAAGGGTGGGTGGGGAAAGTAATAAATCATTCGGGACGGAAAGAAATTAGTATACTGTTGGAAAATGATTGTAGACAGTAAGAAATATGTCTGTGACTAAGTTTTGTAATAATTTTGTTGGTATTAATTGAGTAGGTGGGCAGGGAAATTAGTAAATGAATTTATTAGGATGCGAAGAAATTAGTATCTTGATGGAAAATTATTGCAGAAAGTAAAAAAACTAGGTCCATGATTAAGTTTTGCAATAATTTTGTTGGTATTAATTGAAGAGGTGGGCAGGGAAATTAATGAATTTATTTATTAGGATGCAAAGAAATTAGTAGAATGATGGAAAATCATTTTAAAAAATTAGAGAAGTGTGTCCATAACTTATTTTCTCAATAAGTTGCGAGAGTCGTTCAATAATTTTTTTGGTATTAATTAGGCAGAGAAATTAATAAATTATTCAGGCTGAAAAGAAATTAGTATACTGTTGAAAAATCATTGTAGAAAATAAGAGAAATACGTCGATGACTAATTTTCTCAATAAGTTACTAGGGTCGTTCAATAATTTTTTGGTATTAATTAGGCAGAGAAATTAATAAATTATTCAGGCTGAAAAGAAATTAGTATACTGTTGGAAAATCATTTTAAAAAATAAGAGAAGTGTGTCCATAACTTATTTTCTCAATAAGTTACTAGGGTCGTTCAATAATTTTATTGGTATTAATTAGGCAGAGAAATTAATAAATTATTCAGGCTGAAAAGAAATTAGTGTACTGTTGAAAAATCATTGTAGAAAATAAGAGAAATACGTCGATGACTAATTTTCTCAATAAGATGCAAAAGTCGTTCAATAATTATGTTGGTAATAATTAGGCAGGCAAAGTAATAAATCATTCAGGATGAACAGAAATTAGTAGATTATCGGGAAATCATCGCAGAAAATATGAGAAATATGTCCATGACTAATTTTCTTCATTAAGTCAAAAGGGTTATTCGATAATTTTATTGGTATTCATTGAAGAGGTGGGCAGGTAAAGCAATAAATCATTCAGGATGAAAAGAAATTAGTAGACTGTTGGAAAATCGTTGCAGAAAATAAGAGTACAAAACAATAAGCAAAGAGACAAAGAGCTCTGGTTAAAAAAATATCTAAATAACAAGCACAATACTTTCAAAATCATAACTTATCTCTGTTCCTCTGCCGTCTATCTAAAACAGCGGTTTGACAACTATTTCAGTATATTAAAAAAAATATGGAAAAATTAGGTAGAGAGGTTCTGACATAGTCCAGATCTCGTCCCATCAAATTTTTTTATATTTCACTCCCCTTTTTCGTATTATTTCAATCTTCTCCAGAGCAAAAGATACGTTCACCACTTCTTAAGTGAAACTGCATAAAACCATAGGTTGTAAAACAAAGGATTCGAGTAGTTTTTCAAGTATTTTACAATAACACACAGAAGGAGCAACGTTTCATTCATCTAGAAAAAGATTATGACAAATGTCCTAGTTATGCGTCGCATGAGTAACGAGTACCTTGATATATCACACGCTACTCCATACGCAAAAGGCTAAGAACTGCAGGGAACCGCAAGGAATCACGTAAGAACCACATAGATTGATATATTACAGGGAGTCATAGTGGTTCGAAAGTTCTTACTGCCATAACTCTCGTAACGTCTAAGAGACTCCCCACGTTTTTGGAAGCTCTCCTATAGCTTCCCCCCAGTCTTTTCGCCGTATCTGGTTCCTCCATAATTCTGAAACACACCTAGTCGTTTATATGATTCCCTGCGGGCGCGTCCGACGTGAAAGTAGAAGTAAAAGTAGTCTATACCATGTGATAGGTCAGACAACGAATCACGTATACTCCGAAGAACCTCCAAATATCATTACCGGACATTTGTAATTTATTTAATTTATTTATTATTTATTTATTATTTGATTTATTTAAAGTTGTGTTATTCGCGACTCAGATACAATTGAGGCGTTTGACAGAGAAAGGGCACATACGCCAAAATGCCATTTCAAAGCTTTTATTATCGGATGACTTAATAAAAAGTGAGGCAATTAAATCCAAAAGTCTGGAATCACCTTCCACTTTTCATCAATATTAAATCTGCTGCTAATTTTTTATAGATTTGAAGTTTATCTCAATTCGACTTTTATCAACTTATCTCATATCAATTGATTCGAACGATAGAGAATTCTCAAAGTCGCTGACTTTTTTCTGGAAATTTTTGGGCAAATTGCAATGCTCGGTGATTCCAAACTTTTGGCCGGTAGTGTACATAGATATAATAACGCATACCTGAGTCGACTGAAGCGATTGAATGAAAAGGAGCAGAAAAGCTTACGTGCCCTTTTTCCACCAATATCCTCAATTATTCTCACAGTATTACACAAAAAGTACTGCGATCAATTTGAAAATTCGTAGAAATTATAATTCAAACGCTTTCGCTACCTCGAGTTTAAATAATTCCGCTCGATTATTTCCGACGCACGGTTAATTGCGCTTAATTAGTCGGCAGTGTTAAGCGAGCTAGAGAAATTGATTCGTCGTTTGTAAACTCCGTGGAACAATAGAGGGGACTGGTTGGAACCAGGCAACGAACGAGGTGGCGAAACAAAAACGAGAAGCACGCGGAAAACTTTTCTCCCGATAAGCAATTCCGCGCTTGTCCTTCGTTCCCGCGACAAATCGCTTCCAATCTTGTATCCCGGTGCACCCTTAAAACGCGCGAAATGAGGATCGAGCGACGATTTTATCCGGGAAAGTTTCCCCCCGATGCGCGTTCCAATCGTTGCACCGTTCTCGCCAAAACCAAATCCCCTTTTCTCCGCCGATTACCATATATAACATCCGCTTCGAACTTTCTTTCAAATTTCTCTCGGAAAAATTCACGAGTCCAGACATCAAGAATCGCTCTAGCTATCTTGGATAATTAAATAGGGGACAATTCCCAATGTTATTCCGAGGGTTACGACGTCTAAGAGAACGAGGCAAAATGGAAGTAAAAAGGAGGATACAGAGAGAGCTTGTTAGACTTTCAATTGGTTAAGAATTGTTTAGTAACACGTTCCGTGCCGAGCCGTTTTTGAGCAAGTGTCATTACCAGTTTGCTAAATATATGTATGTAGGATCGGGACGGGTAGCAGTCTAGCTTGAAGGATAAGAAAGTTTAATGTAAAATAAAATAGAATAGAATCAATAACATCCGCTCACGCTCGCGGTTCGACAGACAAAACCGCGAGGTACCGCATCTCTGCGCTTTCATCTGTTTTCTGCCCGCTTCCAGAATGCTCGCGATGCCGGCAACGGTTGTCACGATTGCAACGTTCTCGAAGCATCGCAACGAGACGCCCTCGCTCCCACATATATTACAGGGGTGGCCAGCTACACTACCTTTGGGAGCCACACTTCAGGAAGGAATATTTCAAAGAGTTATTTATCTATCTTTGATAACAAAACAAACAACGAGAAGCTGAAAAATCAGTTCAATTTGTTGCGTCGTGGACTTTGATCAAGTCTTATGACCAGGAGTTCTAGCGCAGGTTGACGATAGTTCTCGCTGGTTCGAGGTGTATTGAAACTTCGTTGTTGGGTTAGATGTTTTTCTTTTGGTTCGTTGATGTAGATGTTTTATAGATGATTTCCTTCGGTTCGTTGATTTAGATGTTTGATAGTTGATTTGCTTTCGGTTCGTTGTTGACGATGGTTGATAGATGATTTGCTTTCGGTTCGTTGAGGTAGATGATTGATGAATGATTTTCTTTCGAATCGTTAATAGATGTTTAGTTGAAATTCGGTTATTCTTTTTTTGACGATGTGTCTCGTGCACTCGTTTTACTGTGATTCTCGGTTTTCAGGTGTGTAGATGTATATATAGGCATTAGGTTGGTTCTGATTGGTGGTTGTGTTATGGAGGTGGAAAACGTGGTGTGTTCGGCTATTGGTCGACGAAAACTGTGACCTTTTGGTAACGAATGTTTTATGGTCCCGAGTGTTTTTGGGACCTATTGTCTGAGTGTCGCGCTGGTGCGTCCACGGAGGGTATATTGCGGTCTTCCGAACGTCGGCACCTCGGTCTGGCGGCCAAATGCGACTAAGTAATCCGCCGAACCGAGACTTCGTGGCGTCCTCATCAGATCGCAAAACAATGTTTTAAAGTTCACCCGCAGATCTTCCTTGAATGAAATAAAATAGTTACTTTTGGACATTGATCAGTTTTAGTTTACCATATTTCATGCGTACATTTTATTTGCATAAGAGCCTCACCACTCGTCTGCGAGAGCCGCGCTGTGGCCACTCCTGATGTATTTATATATTTTTGAGCTCGGAATTTATCTATTCGTAAACTAAATATCGAAACTATAAAATGCACTGTATAACAAATACATGACTTTATTGAAAATACACAAGAATTCTTGGAAAATGGTACGCGTGGCGGGAAACGCGTTAACCCTGTCACTACGGCAGATTTGAACGCGTAACGTGGGTGACTGACGGTCAATTTTTAACCGCAGCTGCAAAATTTCTTATTTGCCTGTATCGTTTTAAAATTTCGTTTATTAAATTAACCTCTTCAGCGACGATTTTCTTTCAAATTAGAAAATATTGATCTAATTTTTGATGTAGTTACTTAAACCTCTTCAGCGACGATTTTCTTTCAAATTAGAAAATATTGATCTAATTTTTGATGTAGTTACATTTATATTCATGTTAAATCGATAGCAATTAAACTACTTTTCTTAGGAGATTTTTCGAGATTTCGGGAGATTGTGTTTTTCATATTTTCTCTAAAATTTAAAGGTACACATACACTACCGGCCAAAAGTTTGGAATCACCTCCCACTTTTCATCGATATTAAATCTGCTGCTAATTTTTCATAGATTCGAAGTTTATCTCAATTCTACTTTTATCAATTTATCTCATATCAATTGATTTGAGTGATAAAAAATTCTGGAAATTTTTGTGTAAATTGCAATGCTCGGTGATTCCAAACTTTTGGCCGGTCGTGTATTTTCTTCTATTGTGCAAACGAAGTTGAAATTTTGATTTATCACTGAATATAGCCCTCTTCCGGAAGTCTAAAGATTTATTTATATGTTGCCTAGCAAACGTTAAACGTTTTTTACCACTGATTTCACTGACATACACTGCCAAATGTTTGGAATCACTGTGCATTACAAGTTATAGAAATATTTCCAGAATAAAGTTAGCAATTGTAAGAATATTGTAACCAGTTTTTCCTCGTTTCAATCAATCGAAATAAGGTAAAATACTGTCGATCTTCGCAACATCAATTTCAGATCTATAAAAAATTAGCTGCGGATTCAATTTTACCTTAAATTAGCAGGTGATTCGAAACTTTTGGCCGGTAGTGTATGTGTCGGTGTCCCTGAAGAGGTCAAGGTGGAAGTGCGTGAAGGATAAAATTTAGCATTAAATTAAAGTGGAAGTGCACCAAAAGGCTCTAACAGTATTGCGTGAGCAAATTTTCAAAACGCCTGTAGGCGCCAATAGTAACGAAAGGGTTAAACACTAGAATAATATATAAAGGAAAAAATGAACCGACGGTGTACATGCCTCGCATATTCTGCTAACGGAATTGGTCTCGGACAAAGGAAAAAACGAAAACGAATCGCAACACACCCTCATCACGCGAAACGCAAAAACGCTTATAAGAGAACATGCGAATAATAATGGAAATCGTAGCGGTCCAAGTATTTATCCAATACACAAGTTAAACAAAGGACAATTCCAATATTGTTCCGCGGATTACGTCTAAGAAAACGCGGTAAAAGGGAAGTAAATCCGAGGAGACAGATAGAGAGAGCTACTATTATTATCCCGAGGGCGGAACAAGATTCCGTTCGAGAAAACATTCGTTCCAAGTGGTTCCCCGCTGTTATCCCACGGGATTAGCCGACACCGTGGTTTCTCTAATTTTATTCGACGCGTCGTTACCGGTCTCCAGATTTCCACCGTCCGTAGAATGAACGATGTTCGCGTTTATGCTCGCCAGCAGAACAAGTCACGCGGATAAACAGCGTCTGCACCTTGCCGAGGCTCTCGTTATCCTTGGTTGCGCGTCACGCGGCAATCTCGCGAGCTTCTTTGCCGTCGTTTCGACCGATCGTCCGCGGGGATCGCTCGTTCGAGGAAGGAACGCTTCGCGGAGGAATTTCGTTACGCGCGATCACGCTCTGAGTGGCTTTTAAACACGGGCGTGTATTCGGCGAATGTGAGTACGTTTTACGACGCGGAAGAAATTCGCGATGTTCCGCGAGATACGAGAGGAACACACGCAACGTGGTGGTTTTTTGATAAATTTTTGTAACGTGGACGGGGGAATTGCTCGTGTAAGAATAGGTTGAGAATGTTGATTACGTTTCTCGGTTGTATTTTTTTAACATATTTCTGCAGGGGTAAGTAGGTTTTTTTTAAAGCTTCTTTTAGTCTTCTGTTTAACCCTAGAGCGGTCTCCGGGTCTTTTCTGACCCGCCGCCTTTTTATATTTTTAGTAATTTTTGCTGTTATCAAGTTTACGTTCCTTAACACTATTTTAAACGTTTATCGTCTAGGTTCATATTATGTCGTGTTGGAAACAAAAATTATTACACATAAGGTCTTAAGTCCTTTTTCACCCAAAAGTTGTTAGATTTATCAGTCAGTTAGATATAACAAAAATTAATCTAAAGCCTTACTAGCAAGTATATATTACTTTTGTTTTTGTATATATTACTGTAAAGATCTAAATGTTTATGATACGTGACAAAAGGCCCTTCGGTCCCAAGCGCGGTCGTAAGCAATATTAGGGCGTTGCGTAGGAGAATTCTCAGTCTGTATACAGTGCTCTTACCATCAAGTAGAAAAGCGAACCTTCCTTGTGTCTAATAAAAGTTTATAGTCCAAAATAAGGATTATTAATTATTTAACAACCAATAAAAGCCTTAAGTGTACAGTCAAAACGAAGAACGCAGTAGGGTTAAGCTTTTTGTGACTGAGTTCGTTTTTTAAGAATTTTTTATTTGTTCAGAGTGTGGATGCTGAATTTAGATTAGTTTTAGTTGGAGTACATAAATGGGACGTATATATGTGTGAACATTCCCATTCATAAGTATTAGGGCATTTACTGAAAGTGAGGTACCTGCATTGAAATCTATTGAAATCTAGCGAATTCTACTGGAATCCTATTAAAATCTACCGAACGCTGTTGAAATCTACCAGAATCTATAGAATTCTAGGAAAACCTATTGAAATCTATAAAATTTTACGAAGTTCTACTGGAATCTACTGAATTTTACTAAAATCTACCGAAACCTAACGAAATCTACTATTATTATTACAAGTTTAATACAAAATTATTTGACGAACAGAAGTCGTTACAAAATTATTGAGCTCCTAAAAAAAATTATTCACTATAGAATCTCGGCTAATTTTGGCGGTGAAATGTAATTTAAATCGTCTTCTTACGAACGCCAGTATACGTTACATGTATATTTTTTATCAAAGCTCGTATTTTTATTGATACATGATACCAATTTTGGCGTAGAAATGTAGTTTAAATCGTATAATACTTTCTGTACAGACATAATAGGTGTCCTAAAATTCATCAACGACCGTGTATACATTTTAATAATCGCGAAAGGGTTAAGATGTCCATAAAACAAAGAAATTGCACACGTAAATCAGAAAAAGTGAGCTTTCAAACTTAAATAAAAAAAATCGGTACTCCCAATTCATCTCTACCTAAAATTTCACCCTTTATCTAATCGAGCTACAACTCCAATTCACTCTGAATATTACACCTTGTTACATCGACCCAAAATGGTTAAAATATCCTCAAAACAATCAAATTGCAAACGTATATCAGAGAAGCGAGAAAAGTGAGCATTCAAACTGAAATAAAAATAATTTCAAATAAAAATTCACCCTTTATCTAATCACGCTACAATTCCAACGCCAATCAGAACACTACAGCTCGTTAATCAACCCAAAAGTGTTAAAATACCCTCAAAACAATCAACTGACAAAGTAAATCGGAAAAGGTGAGCCTTCAAACCCAGATAAAACACAAACGGTACTTCCAACTGACCTGCACCTAAAAATTCACGCTTTATCTAATCACGCTACAATTCCAACGCCAATCAGAATACTACACCTCGTTATATCAGATCCGTGCTAACTCGATACCGGTGATTTTTCCTTCACCATCCGTTCGCATCCTAATATCAGTTTAAAACTTCCCAGCGGAAGGTGAATTTTCTCCTCTCTCTAGTAACGACGATCAACCGACCCGGATGAAGCGGGGTAACAAAGTTAGCCCGGTGAAGCGGGCCCGGTAAAATAACCGTGGCCGTGTGGAAAAACAACGAAACTATCTTCCACATCCCGCAACTTCCGCCGCCTATTTCAGCGCCATGAAACATTCACGGCGAACAATCAAGAAGCATCTCGTGCAAATTTTGTCCGCGAGGTTTGCGTTAATAGCTCGAACCATCCTGCGAGATGGTAAATTGCGCGCGCTTTCCCTCTCCATTCAACAGCTCTATCTACGCTATATACATGTATATACGTACAGCACATATACCGATGTAATAATCCGTCTGTTCGATGGGATGAGGTTGCTAATTGACCGGAATCAATTTGTGCAGCACACGTATTTCTGTGTACGCGTATTAATAATTGCTCCGGGCTATGATGAAACCGATTACGATAATGGTTAATAACGCCCTTCGAGAAAATTGCCGTTTGTATAATTCAGTAGGTGAATCGGAGTGCCGCCGTGGTTCGGCGATCCGTGAAAAATGGGAAATTCGCGAGGAAGACGACGTACCGAGTTATCTTGGGATCGATTCTCCCCGTACGATCGTAGTTACGTATTTAAGAGGAGAGTGTGCGGCACAGGTAGGTACGTATCCTCGCCGTTTTCGGCTGCGGTAAATTCGGGGAGGAAGTTACATTTGTTAGTGGAGACTTGTGGTAGGGTAGCAGGGTAGCTGTCATCGTCCATTCAAGTTTCTACGAGTTCTTTCGCGGACCTGCGCCGATCGTGGGTGAAATTGGCGGGGAATTTACGCTCTGACTGCGGATGGCGGGTCAAATATGACCCAATACTGAAATCTTTTTCGAAACCAAATTTTTTTTATTTTATCGGGCGTTGTACTGTTTAAAATTACGTAGATGAATTATATGATTGAAATAACAAATATATTTTTAATGTAAGGGAAAGTAGAGTCGTGACTCTGTTTCGAATGCCAATTGAAGCAAGAGATATCTACGTAGAAGCCAGCGGATGGCGGGTCAAGTATGACCCAATACTAAAATCTTTGTCGTACGCAAGCGAAACCAAATTTTTTTACTTTAATAAGCATTATATTGTTTAAAATTATACGAATATACTATGAGTAAACTAACAAAGTTTTTAATACAAGAAGAGTAGAGTATTGACTCTGTTTCGAATGCCAATTGAAGCAAGAGACATTTAAAAGCCGGGTCAGCGGTGACTCGGCATCCGCCTTGCCAAGTTTAATGACCCTAGTGTCGTTTTTTTAATAACTGACATTGGCGGATCGATACTGTATGTTAAATTTTTATACATAATAGTCAAGAGGAAGGAATTTGCTGTAATAGGAAAAATACAAAATACATTTTAAATACCTACCTGTGTATTTAGTAGCGAAAAGATTCATAATACAATTTACGCGATGAATAATCGGGATATTCGCGTAATTAGTAAACTTGGACAAACTGCAGTAAAAACTGCGGAAAATATGAATTCAACATTTGAAGAAGGTTATGTAAATGCGAGGACACTTCAACGTTGGTGTGCGAAATTCAAGATTGGCGAGTTTTCGTTGGAAATGAGCCAAGAGGAAGGCCAGATAGGGTCCTGGGTGATAACGTTTCAGGAAAAATTATTGGAAACAATCCACGGGAAAGAATATCAAATTTTGCCTCATCGTCGACTTTTTCCCTTCCCAACACACACTCCTATTTCTACAAACACCTGAACAATTTTCTAACAAACAAATTCTCTCGAAACGAAGACACCGTAAACGTGGACATTTAAAAAATTTGTTCACTCAAAAATTAACAATTCTTATAAATTTGGAGCAACGAAACCAATTAATCATCTCTGGAAAAAGTGCGTAGGATCGTATAAAAATTATTTTCATTAAATCTAACACACATTGTTTATCAAAATACGACGTTTCACATGCACCAACCAAATAGTGCCAGCTCTTGAAAACTCGTAACGCGAGGATCGTGCACGTAATGATCAGATAATGCGTGATTGAAAATTGGGAAGAGATCGTTATAACGTCGAACGGGGAAGATATTTGTTCGTTTTCGATGAAGTAATTAAAGCAAACCCCCTAAAAGGATCAGGGAAAATAGGGAAGCAACGGTTGCACACGGGAATTCGTAACGGAGAAAGGAATTAACGGCGGTAAAATAATAGAATCGAGCATTTACGTGAGAATTGACGGTAACAGAATTTACGTGGAAATTTATCGGATTATCAGGCGGAATTAAAATGGAAAATTCGCGACATGACGCGGCGCGGTCGCCGCGATCAGACAAAATCGTTTCCACTTTTTTCAACCGTGTTACATGTGTCAGTTGAGAGAGCGAATCGAGGTTGGACGTATTATCGAGAGGCGTTTTCCGCGCGGGAAAATCGCCCGTTGGAATATTAATCGTTGGGCGGCGCGATACTTCGCGCGGTAATACTTGGGATTTTACGCGGAAACGCGGCGAAAAATTAAATTGCCGCCACTTGCCCCCTCTCGTCAATTAGCATACTATCGTCCATGGGTGATTTTAATCAGGCTAAATGCAATATTTGCCGTGTCAGTGAATGCCTACGGCGGACCGCGCTAATGGCGGAGATATTAATTTCAACTTTCCGTCAGGCTGACCCGACAATTTCGCAATCAATCCGGCGTGGGACTTTTGCACGCGTGCAAAATCGACAGGGAATATAACAAAAGTTTCGTGAAATACAACGGTTTAACGGCGGGATGATTACCGAAATGGTCATAAGAAATATCCTGCGGCATTTTGCTCGTAATAAATTTAATTGGTAAGGTGATTCTGTTTTAACGATGATTACCGATCTTCGTTTCGAAGAGTCTTGACTGTTTGATGAATTTTTATTTTTCGAATTATCGAACATACTCGATACCTGTTTTTTTTATTTTACCGAAAAGTATTGGGGTGGGGGTGTTTTCTTACCGTCAAGATGTAATTTTAATATAAAAAGATTGCAAATCTAATAAATTTTAATTTTTGAAATTATCGAACATATTGACGCGATCCTGTTTTTTATTTTATTAAAAAGAATTGGGGTGCTTCTTTACCGTCGAAAGGTAATACCGATATTAAAATATTGCAAATCGAGTAAATCTAAGTAGAAATAAATTTTTATTCTTCAAATTATGGAGCATATTGACGCGATCCTCTTTTTTATTTTATTGAAAAGAATTGGGACAATTTTTTCTTACCGTCAAAAGGCAATTTTAACACTAAAATATTGCAAATCTAGTAAATCTAAATAAAAATAAATTTTCATTTTTGAAATTATCGAACACATCGACGCGATCCTTTTTATTACATTACCAAAAAAGAATAGGATTTTTTCTTACCGTCAGCAGGTAATTTTAATATTAAAATATCGTAAATCTACGGACGCGAAAAATCGCCTGAAATTGGATTCGCCAAGTTATGAAAATTTCAGAGTAGACAGCGGTATAAAAATTGATTTATAATTGTTCGATAAAGGGGACACTTCCCCGAGTTGTTTGATTAATGAATTTTAATCCCGGCGATTTGTCTTTCGAATCACTCCTAAATCGACGGAAAGTTTGTTCGGCCACCAGAGACTCATCGGCGATACGTGCAGCGAAAAGAGAAATATCATCAAGATACCGTAAAAAGAGGAGAAAAACTTGGCCCATAATCGTTTTCCCCTGTTTGCGGGAGGATTTACCGCGACGATACCCTTTAAACTCGACCAGATACAAGATGTAAGCGGCTTTTCCTCTTTGTTACAGTCGAGGATATGATCAAGGAAGTGGACGTGGATGGGGACGGTCGGATCGATTTCTACGGTAAGTCCAATTCTCCTTGTACTTCCTAATAATCACAAGAAAATATGATCAATTTCTAAGAGAAAATTCCTCCATACCTGATTCTCCAGTTACGTACATATACAGCGTGTTTCAAAACATGTGTGCTTCATAACTTCGGGGATTTGATTCAGTACGCTAAAATAATTAAAAAAAGTTCCTATAAACGTATACTCGATATGAGCTTGCTTCTGAATTATAACCGTTTATGTTTTCTGGTAATTCCTATCACTCTATCGACTTCTTCTTTTAATTGTTAACAAGTGAGGCGGGTGAGGAACGCCGTTGCACTGTTTTCACCTCAATTTATTAAGATCTAAGTGCAATGGTCGGCGTACAATTCGCACGGAAAATGCAATCGTTTTATTCGTTAATTGTCCCTGCGGCAGCGGTTCGGCGGGTACATCTCGACGGTTGGTAAAAGAAAAACTGAACCGAGGTTTTTATATTGGTAGGACAGGGAGACAGGAGTAGAGATGGATAAAGAGAGAAGTAGAGAAAGTGGTGGAAACGGAAAGTCCTCGTGCAAACCTGGATGCCACATGTGCGCTTCTTAGGCTACTCGAGGACGAAGGCAAGTCTTAACCCTAGAGCGGTCTTCGGGTCTTTTTTGACCCACCGCATTCTTATCTTTTTAGTCGAACGAAAGAACGCACTAGGGTTAACCCGGGGAGAGACAAAAGAACGGAAACTAAAATCTGAAGGAGTTGCAAAAGGGGAATAGAACAAGGTTCGGTAAGGGCTTGTTGCCAGTGACGTACCCTCCACACAAGTAAACACTACTTTGTATTTTGTTTCGATCACTTTAACCCTTTCGATACGGATTCATCTTTGGCCACTATGCCTCCGTTGAACGGACAGTTTTATCGTGAATACGCTACCACTTCATCGGACAAGGAGAGCATAGCAGTTAAATTGTGCCGTACAATGTATTAATTGGCGGGAAGAAATCACACTTCAACACGTTTTACAGTAACAACAATTCGTAGAATTGATTAACAATATCAAAGATGGACGACTATAGTCGTCGTTAGTATCGAAAGGGTTAATACATGTTTTTGGTGGTAACAGCACGTGTTGCGTCGTGCGCTTCGAACAAGCGGTACAGCCACACAAGTAAACACTACTTTGTATTTTGTTTCGATCACTTTAACCCTTTCGATACGGATTCATCTTTGGCCACTATGCCTCCGTTGAACGGACAGTTTTATCGTGAATACGCTACCACTTCATCGGACAAGGAGAGCATAGCAGTTAAATTGTGCCGAACAATGTATTAATTGGCGGGAAGAAATCACACTTCAACACGTTTTATAGTAACAACAATTCGTAGAATTGATTAGCAATATCAAAGATGGACGACTATAGTCGTCGTTAGTATCGAAAGAGTTAATACATGTTCTTGGTGGTAACAGCACGTGTTGCGTCGTGCGCTTCGAACAAGCGGTACATATGTTCAAGAGTGGTGGCGCAGGATTGTCGCTGGTTCGTGGTGCGGGTTGTTTGCTGGTATGAAGTCGTGGTGTGGTTAGGTTGCACGTATTTTATTATGTTAAATGAAAAAGACTTTATTTTGAAGAGTGGTAGTTTATGTGGTGTTTGTCTATTTTCCCTTTTTGATCTGATGTGCGCCGCGTTGGTGCGCTTATTTATAAAAAAAGTGTATGTGTATAGAGTGGTGGTCTCCGCCAATGGGAACGGGTCTACCCCCTTGGACGGTCCTCCCTGGCCCGCGAGCATGCCGCCCACCCTGGAGTTTCCAAATTGGCAGGGTGGTGGTATGTCGCGATGGCGGGGGAGTGAGGTCCAAGGGGTAGACCGCGCGTAGCGGAACTTTGGGCTGTCAGGGAGACGCGAGAGGTTTTATGACATGTCTATGTCTATCGAATGTTCACGAGTGGGCACCGGGAAGGTATATGGCCCGCAGAAAAGTTATTTTTCTGCAGCCATAAAACGCTTCCTCGGCTTCGTGGCCAATTTGAAAGGAAAAATTAATTAACGCGAAGAAGAAAAGGGGCGCATTGAAAAATAGCGTAAACAGGCGTCCATGTCATAAACCCAATCCCTAACAGCACGTATGGAAATTTGCTAATACATTTCACAATAATTTCAAGTGATCGTCTAATAAATTTCACAACAATTTCACCGATAATTTCATAATTCTTTTACTTCGAACAATTTCTACGAAAATTATTAAATAACAGGTATCCTACAAAAATGGCTATAATTCGGAAACAAGCTCACATCGGGTATACGTTTATACGACCCTTTTTTTTCTTATTTTACCGTACTGAATCCATCCCTGAAGTTTTCAAACTCCCTGTATAAACTTTTTCCTTCCGCTTCGAGGTTACGATTGATCGACACTTGCTAGCCTAAAGGCAAGGGAACGTGGAAGGAACGAAGGGACCAGAAAAACGCGAAGATATTTTTCGAAGTATAGTACCAAGGAAGGAAGAGAGAGAAGCGACGTTCTTGTGGAACAGAAGTAACCTCGCGACCTCGATCATCAGAGCAAAATCGTAACCGCAAGGGGCAAGATTCGAAACGAAAAATCCCTTCGATTTCCTCCTATCTCGTCTCCAGACCCCGTTTTCTCTCCCCGCTTCTTGCTCCAACGCTTTCCCCGTTCAATCGTGCTACGCGGATAGGGGACGTGCATTGTTGCTACGGCGATAAACTGAAATATTTCGATCGCGATTCCGGCTACCACCCCCCCTTCTCTCCGCCTTAAGCTTTCGCGTGCTTTGTCCCATCGATTTCGAAAAACGACGAGGGACGAAGCACGGGCTTATTCGTTGCGGTACTATGGTTAGAGGGAGCACATCTTGTTCCTTCGTGGCCCTCTTTTGCAGTTGGATTAGCCTAATTCCGGAATCTTCTTTCAACTGGTTTATGTTTATCGAACAGCTACAGTAGGCTTATGTACGTCGATTTAGAAAATTCATTCTGCTTACATCGGCGAAAGCGATTCGATACTTGCCGAGAAGTTTTTTAAATGTATATTTAAAATCTGTGTTATTGAGGATTTGGAATTTACTTTTGTAACAGAGGGTGGATATCGTAGATACGTCCTAACGGGAGTGTAAAACTGATTTACCTTTATCGTATCGCTGAGATTTTTCATGTATTCATCGAAGGATTTTTTTCTTTTCGCAGAATTCGTCCACGCGCTCGGTGAATCAGGGATCGACGACGACGAGGAAGACGAAGAAGAGGAGGTGTTGTCCCCGGGCTACTAGGATTTTACCTATTCTCGTGTCTGTGTTAGATAGAACGAATTAACGACGATCAAACCGTCAACGAACCGCGAGCGTTCGTCATGTTCTTTTCCCCTCTGACATTCACTTCGTTGCATGTGTCCACGTGTCGCGGATCGAATTTGAATGAATTCTCTTCGAAACGTCCCAGCCTTCTGCTTTCGTTCGTTGTACATTGTAACACCGAGAAAAAGAAACTCGAACGAAGAGGAACGAGAAAAAAAAATTAACGAAAGAGACAGAGGAAAAATTTGAAATTCGCGCCGACGCGGAAGATAGTTGCGTTTCGAAGCAACAGGTCGCGCCACCGTCTAAGCGAAGTCGCGGCGCCACTTTGAACTCGGCTTAGCCGTGACACTTGTTATCTTTGGTCAATGTCAGGGGACAGTTTCGACAAGTCCTAATCGCACCTACCGTAAGATCCGTAGATACAACGCCTGGTGTGATTTTATGTTACACCTTTTTAAAAGATTCGTCTCTTCCTTGCTACATTGGCGCACAATTATTATATATCGAATCGCACAGCACGAAACGAAAGTACGATTCCCCTTCTTTCACACTTTTCGATTTTAACTCGATTCTTCGATGGTGTAGTTACTCGAAAGAATAAAAAGAAAATGAATTTTACCTTAGAATCTCTCGTCGAGCGTTTATCAAAGCGCTGATATTTTTCGACGTCGTGTTCTTCTTCTTCCTCCTTGTAGGAAACGAGAAAGAAAGAAACAGTTTTGTGTAACATAAAGTCTCAACAAGCGACGCCTCGTTTAACTTTCTTCGTTAACTGTGCTGAAACGTATCTACCGATAAAACATAAACTGTTCGTTGAACCGTGTTTAACGAGAGATCGTACTGCGACGGAGACGGAGGGACGATCGTTGAAATCCTACTGTACGTCGAACAAAACAAACAGAAATAAACCGTACAGCGAACATGGTTATAAATATAATTGTAAAAAGATAGAAAACGATCGTGTGCTCCTCTCCCGATACGAAACAGTATTTACTTTCGAACGATTTCAATTGCTCGCGTACGCAGAGAAAACGTTCTCCGTCGTGTCTCTCTAGGGTCGCATTGTGTCTCAAATTGTAAAGAGGCGGGGCCGGCTCCGTGATCGATTTCTTCTCGTAAGACTATGTGGATTTTTCGATTTTACTCTCTCTCGTGTAAATCTAAGTCGCACACTGTATTCTCTCCACCTAAAGTAACCTTAACGTGTTAAGAAGTATGAAAGAAAAGGGAAAAGAAAAACAGCACCGCGAAAAAGATCGATCGCGAACAGAGCCGCTGATCGAATGTCGCGTTCCCGCCATTTTGGAGAACGCGACGAAACGCGTGGACGACGTGTTACGGTTCTCGAACGTATTTCTACGTATTCGTTCGATTCGCTCGACGAACATACAGGAGAGATCCCGAGACCGTGAGAAAGGTACGGTTGAATTTGTGAAATTTTAAAATCGATCTTGATCGCTTCGCTCTCCTTGAGCTTCCGTACTGTGTACCTAATTAACGATATCTCACTGTTACGCAAAAATAACAAGAGCCGCATGCTGTTTCAAATATTTTAGAGGGTCTAATAAATCTAATAAACAAACGTTTCCTCGTAAACCAGTTTTTACTCTCCCTCTCCGTTCAACGAAACGATATTCGGAGAGAAGTAAGAGAAGAACCGCGTGCAAATGTGGAACAAGCAGAAGTCTAGCTATTTAGCTGGCTCCTCCTAACGATCGTAACTTACACTAATCTAATTTACGTTTCTGGTTCACGGCTTGAGACAGTCCTGGGAATGTGAGGCGCTTCGTTGAAAATTCGGTCGTCGAAGGACGAGTTTGCAAGTGAAAAATTAACGCGAACTATTTTCGTTCTCGTTAGAGAATCTGGGCAGAATCGCATCGAATATCTATTTTTCATAAACGTTCATTTTTATTAGCGATAAATAAACTTACATATCTTTACAGTAACAACGTCCTCTCGTAACACTCGGAAAATATGGTAATATCTATCCGCGAAAATCCATATAGATCAAGACTTCCGTTCTTTCACCGTGTGTTCTCTTGCCTCTTTTTTCTTGTTTCTCTCTTTTCTTTTTAATGTTGTTCCTGGTGTACCTAGAATACCTGACACATTCACACCTTCGCCCCGGTAAACGAGATACGGGTCGTTAGAAAAAATCGGGTACGACACGAGATGCGTACAGAAAGATCTACGCTTGCGTGTGTATTATTTTTTTTTTTTTTTTTTTTTGGTTTTTTTTTTTTTTTTTTTTTTTTTTTTGGTTTTTCGTTTTTTTCTTTCTTTGTTACATATGCGGCCTACGTACGTACAGAGCCTTTTTAAACGCTTCCATCGAATAAATCCTAACGATAGCGAGCATACACAACTGTCGTCGAACATAGAAAAAAGAACGAAAACGTGAGACGAGTTCGTTAAGTATCGAGCCGAGATTTCTTCTTCATCTTCGTTATCTTCCTCTTCTTCTCCTTCGAATGATTCGATCGTCACGTGGACACCGGATGAACAACGACGAGATCGAAGTCATCGACATCCGATTGTCTTACATATTTAAGTTTCGCTATGCCATCCAGCTTTGACCGTTAACTGGTTTCGAGTTGGCCTAAACTACGATCTAATGGCTGGAATAACCTTGCACGCAACATCCCAGTCCATTGGCCCGAAACGCAACTTCCGGAAACGCTTCCCGGAAGGTACACACGTGCTTGCCCACGCTAATCGAGAAGAGAATCGAATGTATGTATCGCGCTTATCTTCCATCCTTCCTTATCGCCACAGCGACTCGACGTCTGTTATTTCTTCTTCTTCTTCTTTTCTGTTCATCGACGAAAAAAAGGCTATACAACAGTCGAAAAATATGATCCGCCAATGATCTCGAACAAGGCGACATATAGATGATATATATGTATAGATGTATGTATATTTATACCAGTTAAGAGGAGAAAGCTTTCGTTTTTTAATGATTCGTATATGTATATTTATATTTATGTATATATATATATATACCATGTTTCTTCGGTTTACTCGTCAGAGAAGCGGTATATGTACACGTATTATATATCAACGAGTATGCGCGCTGATATGCGCGTTGTGTTTTCTTATTCTTTCTTGTTTTCCTCCATGTGTGCGTGCTATCGAAGTATTACATGCAATTACGGCGGCTGAGAATCAAGTCGTCAAAACCTTCACTTCTCAAATTCTCGCTTGTTTCTCACTTTTTCCCCGGTTTCCTTCTCTCTGTCCAACAGGTGGAAAAAGTTGGAAAAGTTTCAGATGGATTTGCAAAACAGATTTCTCTTTTATCGGCGTGTATATTGACAAATACGCGCGTATCGTCGATTGGTCTGCGCGTATTTTTCGATCGAACGAGACGCGCTACGTGTGTGTGTGTGTGTATTTATGTGTGTGTGTGTGTGTTTCTCTTTCC